>NC_080571.1:235279776-235600331 GCF_030247185.1 Malaya genurostris | reverse complement strand
GGGAGTGATTTGAAGTACTTGGTTTGAGTCTATCCGTATTGGTCGGCTTCCTATATATTTCAAATATCTAAATTATTTCAGAATATCTAAGAAAGCTTATAGTTTTTTTTCTATTCCACAAGTGAATTTAATGTTTTTATGAAGGTTGTTAATAGTTTCCAGAAAACTTGTTAAATCATCACATTTTGATCAGTTCGTGCTCGCATCTCACACGACGCAGTCGAAAATCATTTACGGTCGCAAATCATTTACGGTCGAAACAACAGAAACAAAGACAATACAGTACAGTGAACAATAGAGTGTACGGAATGGTCAAATACAATCTAACAAAGCCGGAATCTTGGCCTACAAGACCAAATTCAATTTGTATAGATTTCAAGCGTTGCAAAGTTAGACCAGCAGCAAATGAAATTGAAATCTTACTTAAAGAACGAATGCATCTAGACGCTAATAAAGTAACTGAGATTCAATTCAACAAGGCGTCTAACTGTGTGTACATTATGTTTAAACGTGGAAGCGATTCAATTGCATTCGCTTCGGTTAACAACGAGGTACACAGTGTTGAGTGTGATAACATTACATACAAAATCCCTGTGCACATGGTGGACAATGCCATAGAAGTACGCGTGCATGACCTCCCCCCGGCGGTCACCGATCAGTACGTTCGGGACAAAAGTCGCGGTACGGTGAAATCCTTTCCATCGAAAGGGAAGTATGGCGGAATTTTTTCCCCGGTATCCGGAATGGCGTGCGAGTGGTACGTATGCATCTACGTAAGGCAATTCCATCTTACATCATTTGTGGTCAAGGTGGGACACATCCGTGTGAAACGCTGATTACCTATGAAAATCAGCTGGTTACATGCCAGTTTCGTGAACAACCTGCACACTACGGTAAACCTTGCACCGAAACTATGGTCAACCGTTCAACAATGGAAACTAGTGAGCGCAGTACTCCTGTTTCACCATCAAACCAACCAGCAACTGCAACCAATGTACAACAAGGCGCATCTACAGCAACTAGCAACGAGCTCAAGACTGCGAACATCAAGGAAAATGAAAAGAAGACGGAAATCAACAACAAAACCACCGATGCGGCAATGGATGACGAGACGAGTCACGAATAAAGTGCCCCTCAACCCTCGCAGGAGGGAAATGGAAGCTCCTCTCCTCCTAGAAAAAGAGTGACAACGAGATCCACTTCAAAAAACACATTATTTAAAAAATCGGCTAATTCGGCCACGTAAAGCTTGTACGCAAATAGGCCTGAATAAAAATACCTTTTAAATAAAAAAAAAATCACATTTTGATGATGCATAAAATATCATCAACGTATCTCCACCAGGGCTTGCAAATTGAAGCAACGAATTTTAACAAAATAGGTTAACCCTCTGTGGCTATTCACACATGTTCGTAAATCAGATAAAATTCACAGCCCAACCCAACCAAGGAGAGGTGCTTCGTTCGTTCATTAGTTCATGAATATGTGCGCGAGCTGATAACTATGCTTCATGCGGTTAGCATTTGATGAATGGTTCTCATATTGTGGATGCCTGTGTGAGAAAACTAGATTTATAACTTTTATAGTTCCAATGAATATTAATTTAAAGAAAATTTCTTCTTGTGTTTCTAGAATATATACACAGTGTAAACTCCCAAGAAAAGAATTGATCGAAATTTATGCTATATAATGTTTGAAATATTTTTGAAATGTGATCAAATTTGGTCTAGAAGTGCAAACATTATGTTATAATTATGATGGCATTTAGTATAACTTGAGATACTCACGATTAAGTTCTACCTATTATTCCTCAGAGCGGATTTTGAGAAGACGTATTCACGTCAAAAAACACGATGAAAAGGAGAGAAGGAAATAAATCTATTTGTTGTTTTTGTGTATTTTTATTTACTACATTTTTTTTAAATAACTATTTATTGGAATATGAGTTAAAATAAAGTATTAAGATTTAAATTGGGTGTTCAGCCACAAGTGGTGACTTTTCAGCCCTATTATATATATGATTTGGTTATTACCATGAGGACATCATTTGCTTCCACAATTCTGAGATTTTTGTGTGGGGAAAATTCTAAACCTACTTGTATTGTGTAATGGAGAAAAGGAACTTATATACTAACCTACTAACTAATACAGAGAGCGAATCGATTCAATTGAAGATTGCATCGATTTTTGTCAGTATTTGCTTATAATATTATGTGACATTACATCATTTGTGAGTCTGTGTAACTCATTTGTACTAAACCAAGGAGGACGCTTCAAAATCATTTTCAGAATTTTATTCTGAATCCTTTGAAGCGTTTTCTTCCTGATGGAACAACAACTTGACCAAATTGGTACTGCATAAAGCATGGCTGGTCTGAAAATTTGTTTATAAATTAACAATTTGTTTTTTAGACAGAGCCTTGAATTTCTGTTTATAAGAGGATATAAACATTTAATATATTTATTACACTTTGCCTGGATTCCTTCAATGTGATACTTGAAAGTGAGTTTTTGCCTTTCTCTATAGAAAGGTATTAGAATTGCTGGAAAAACCGACTTTCAAACGGAGCCTCGGAGACCCATAGTGTTATATACCATTCGAATCAGTTCGACGAGATCGGAAAATGTCTGTTTGTGTGTGTGTGTGTGTGTGTGTGTGTGTGTGTGTGTGTGTGTGTGTGTGTGTGTGTGTGTGTGTGTGTGTGTGTGTGTGTGTGTGTGTGTGTGTGTGTGTGTGTGTGTGTGTGTGTGTGTGTGTGTGTGTGTGTGTGTGTGTGTGTGTGTGTGTGTGTGTGTGTGTGTGTGTGTGTGTGTGTGTGTGTGTGTGTATGTGTGTGTGTATGTGTGTGTGTGCACTTTTCGAAGATATTTGAACGCGCTCAATTTTCTCAGAGATGGCTGAACCGATTTTAACAAACTTGGGCTCGTTTGAAAGCTACTGTCGGGCCATTGATCAAGTTCGAAAATCAAATGGCTGTGATTTTTGGTTCCGGAGATATGATTGTATAAGTGACGTAACCGACAAAAAGCGTTGTATTTGAACGCGCTCAATTTTCTCAGAGATGGCTGAACCGATTTTAACAAACTTGGGCTCGTTTGAAAGCGACTATCGGGCCATTGATCAAGTTAGAAGATCAAATGGCTGTGACTTTTGGTTCCGGAGATATGATTGTATAAGTGACGTAACCGACAAAAAGCGTTGTATTTGAACGCGCTCGATTTTCTCAGAGATGGCAGAACCGATTTTAACAAACTTGGGCTCGTTTGAAAGCTACTGTCGAGCCATTGATCAAGTTCGAAGATCAAATGGTTGTGACTTTTGGTTCCAGATATATGATGGTATAAGTGACGTAACCGACAAAACACATTGATTTTTACCGCTCTTATATATATATATATATATATATATATATATATATATATATATATATATATATATATATATATATATATATATATATATATATATATATATATATATATATATATATATATATATATATATATATATATATATATATATATATATATATATATATATATATATATATATATATATATATATATATATATATATATATATATATATATATATATATATATATATATATATATATATATATATAAACATCGAAATTTAGTGTCATCTCAAAAAAACATTCTTTTGAAAAAATCAACTTTCTGGGACTTAGAAAAATTTTCAAGTCCCAAAAAGTCAACTTTTTCAAAAGAATTTTTTTTTCGAGATGACACTAAATCTCGACGTTTCATGCAATTCTAAGCCTTTTGGCATCAAAAATTTTTTTTCGATTTCGAAAATTTCATGTACTCCTCCCTATGGTGATTTTTCAAGATATATGAAAATTTCACTAAGTGGACTAAGAAGGCTTTTTTTAGATTAGCATCACTGATTACAAATAGGCAACGCAAATTTCAAGCACTAGTTTGAAAAAATGATGCTGACTGTGTGACATAAACACTGAAGCACGCTTTTGTGAACTTCTCGAATCAATCTGAATCAATTGGTAACAAAATTAGTATCCAAAATTATTTAATAAAAGTATGAAACATATTTTCATGAGACAGTTATGAAAGAAGAGAAAGGCATTATCACACCACTAGGTGGATTAAGAAGGGTTTTTTGTCATTCGTTAAACCTATGTATTTAGCTTGATCAGACCATGTCAATTCCAAGCCATTCAATTTGAGAATGTGATTATTGTTTGGCTTAAGAAAAGAAGCTCTTGGCTTATGAGGAGAGATAATTAATTGCGTTTTTGCTGCATTTGGTTTAATTTTCCAATTTGACAGATAATCACTGAAAATATTTAAACTTCTTTGTAGGAGACTGCAGATCACTCTTAGATTTCTACCTGTGGCTAACAGACTTGTGTCGTCACAGAATAGCGATTTCTGACAACCAACGGGGTTCATTTTCAATAGAAATCACAACGTTCAAATTAAAATTGTGGACACTCTCGAACTGCTGAGCAAGTTTTTGAGCTTTTTTTGCCATTTGTAAGAAGTATTTGATTTCCTTTCTTGAGAGCAGGAATTGGTTTCTGAGATTTCTTAAGAACCTTAGAAAGTTTCCAGAAAGGTTTAGAATATGGCTTAATTTGTTCAACTTCTTTAGCGAAATGTTCATTTCGCAAAAGAGTAAATCTATGTTTAATTTCTTTTTGTAAATCCTTAACTATGTTTCTCATAGCAGGATCACGAGAACGTTGATATTGGCGTCGACGAACATTCTTCAACCGAATGAGCAGTTGAAGATTGTCATCGATGATAGGAGAATTTAATTTAGTGTGAGCTTTGGGAACTGATAAATTTCTAGATTCGATAATGTAATGATTCAAATTAACAATTGCTGTGTCGATGTCCGCAGAATTTTCTAAAATAGTTTCATGATCCACATGATTTTCAATGTGAGATCTGTAATACAACCAATTAGCTCTATGATAGTTGAATATAGAACTAATTGGATTAATTAAAGCTTCGTTGGAAAGTCTGAATGTTACAGGAAGATGATCTGAGTCAAAGTCAGCATGTGTAATCGGTTCACTACAAATGTGACATTGATCTGTTAGAATCAGATCAATTGTAGACGGGTTTTTCACGGAAGAGAAATAAGTCGGATTACTGGGATGAAGAACTGTGAAGTAACCAGCTGAGAGTTGATTATGAAGTATTTTACCATTACTGTTATTTTGCCTACAATTCCACTGGACATGCTTAGCATTTAAGTCCCCTATTACGAAAAATTTCGGTCGATATCTTGTGAGTTTTTGCAAATCGCCTTTAAAGAAATTTGATTGTTCGCCGGTGCATTGGAATGGTAAATATGCTCCAGCGATGAAATAAATTCCATGAATGGTTTCAACTTCGATTCCCAAGCTTTCAATAACTTTAGTATTGAAGGAAGGTAAAATTCGATGTTTAATTTGCCGTTGGACAAAAATGGCAATTCCTCCACCCATTCCAGTAAACCTGTCAAATCGATGAACCACATAATGTGGATTACTTTTCAATTTGACATTTGGTTTAAGAAAAGTTTCTGTCACAATGGCAATATGAATTTTGTGAACTTTGAGAAAATTTTAAAATTCGATTTCACTCGATTTCAAAGATCGAGCATTCCAATTTAAAATATTCAAATAATTATTCAACATCACTGTTAAATTTTAAATTCATTATAATATTATTTGCGAATTGCCATCCGATTTGAAATGCTGCGAAAAGTGATGAAGTCGAATTCATTCGGATGATCATTTGAAAAAGTTGATCTTGTAGGTAGATCATTTTATTTTCAGTTATATCGACTAAGTCAACTTCATTTAAAGAAGCGAATGGCATTGAAGGAATATTGGTAGGTAGACTGCCATTAGAAGAAGATGATATGGCCGATCTACCTATTAGTTTTATTTACTACGTGTTGTCACTGTTCTTTCTGGCATTTTATATAGCGACATATCGACATTCGATGCGTTAAACATTCATAGTACACATTAAAATACATTACATTTGAGGGATAAAACAGTACGAATTATTTGGGTCGAAAATACCATGCAATACTGTAAAATACAGCACGGATACGAGCGTTAGTTATATGAGAAACTTTTTAATTTACGAATGGTCATGTCAAGCCAACGGCAAATGAGCTGAAACGAAAGAAATATGAATTTCGGGAGAGATTGGCAATCTACATAAACAATCATTTATCAACTTATTAGTATCACATTAGTGATGTTCCGTTCGTGTTTCAAATGATAACAATAAAATATTCCTCAATCCATCAAATTTTTAACTAACAACCGAACAACAAAAAACGCTGATTGCATGATACATCAATTAATATCACACACGGTATCGTGCAATGGTAAACAATGCGACTGCACGCGCACCGGCTGCAATGCCAGAGATGAAAGGTTTGCCGAAACGGCAGATTCCATTTTGACGCTGCGCAAAATTATCCTACTACCTTGGCCTTACTTCGTTTTCTCACAAAGGCTGTGAAGGTAGCGGATTTAGTTAGAAGCGCACGAAACAAAGAATGGAAAGTTTTTCCGAAAAGAAACGCTTGCTCCCTGGGTGGCTTTGACTGACTGCTTCTCTAGGCTTACTTCCGGGTCCATGGGAAATGACAAAGTCGCACAGAACGATACCGTAGGACGACAACCTCGCGATGGGGGAGAGGTTTGTGTGAATCAGTTCGCTTGAGCGGATAGATTCTTACAGATCAGGTGGTCGACGAAGGCGTACTTTTCATTTCTCACACTCCATTAGCGATGAGACCTTCGAGTTACCTATCCATCCCCCCCCCTCTCCACCCACACTAAATTATGGAAAACGATTCGATGGAGTGTGAATGAACGTTAGGAGATAAATAGGTGTGAAATTATTTGATCGGTGACGTTCGTTTCCGTGATTCATGTTTCCTGGTAATGAAAATATATACACAAAATTATCCAGTGGAAACAGTTAATTGAACATTCAACTAAACAGGGTTTTAATTTCCATCGCATCCACCGTTATTAGCTCACATCGCCCTTAGTGGGTGCATCTAATGTTTGTTTTTTTTTTTACGCAAACTTGTAAAGATTTCGCTTAACAATGGCCTCCGACGAAGTTGCTGCGTAAGTAGGTTGAGTAGAAACGTTATACGTTTTTCTGACCCAATTCAGTGGAGGAGCTCCTGTTTTCAGCAACAAAAGCAGAAACAGCAGCCAGAATTATTATTCATAGCCAGTGAAGCCTTCGAGCGGATGCTACTTCGTACAACAACACGGGCATGTTCGCGGTATCGCAACCAGATTTAGTGCCAGATTCGTGGGCCGTGCCAATCCGCCACTTCGACCTGTGGGTGCGTGAAGTTTTACTGGCACGATAATCTGAACCAATAAACCACCGAATAACGGTGCAACGGAGTCAATGGTGAAAAGTGTAACACTATCGATGGCCTGGGAGAAATCTTCGTTGGCAAAAGCAGTTACGTTCCCGATGTGTAATGCGATGGAGCTCGGTTGGAGCTAGAGAACTGACTTAATAAGTTGCAACGATGAACAAGCCAGTCGGTGATTTTTATTTGTCTTGCATCACTGCAACTGTCGGTGTCGTGGGAAATTCGTCTTTGATGATTCAATGTTCGACGGCTGGGAAAAATGTGGTCTTAGTAGACATAAAAATGCAAGTTTAAAATAATATAAACCATGGATTCTTGTGGGAGCTTACCGCGACCAGTCCAGCTTTTCCCCACGGGGGGTGTTCCGTAATTAGTCTGAAACAAAATACATTGCAATCCAGTCTCGATTCGATCACAATCAGCAACGATACGACTGGCGGTGAGTATATTTGAGTCGAAATGTTGAAGCTGTCGATCACTATGGAAGGATGGGTTGAAAACAAGCAGCTTGAATGTACTTTTTTTTCGTTAACGTGTAACAAATTCGAACCGGCTGTTTTTGATTATTCACGCATTCCATCCAGGCGTTACATGATACCAATCACAAGTAGGCGGTATCTTTTCTTTCATGTGGCGCTTTCACAAGTTTGATGATTGATTACCGTGCACTGCCGTGCTCTTATCGGTGATTCCACGAGTGACGAGGTTTATGACCTACCACTAGTTGCCATTGGTAATTATTCTTGAAATTTTATATTTCGGAAATTATTTCTTCGTTGTACAACGTAAAACAGACATCTGCTTTGGGTATACAACCATGGGATTGAAAAAGCATCTTAGCTAAATTTCACACTGTTTAAAAATTTTTACGAGCAATGCTTAACGAACCTTCAATCGGTAATAATAAAAAAAAAAGATTTTCCAAAATAAATATTCAACATCGGAACTTCTCCTCTGTCTGCAAAAACAGTCCAAGGCAAAGCAGCTTTCTTTTTCCGCCGTCAATTTTCACCACAACAAAAAAAGACTTGTACATAAATCTGCCACACTTGCACTGAGCCGTTATCGCCTATTAAAATTTACAAACCACCAACCGGACCGAACCGAACCGAACCAACTCGGCGGCGACGGTGGCCTTTGCTCTGTTACGTGCTACGGGTGCTGGTCGCGGGACGAAAGCAAACCTTAGTGGATAGACGAGTGAAAGAAAAACCGCAGAAATTTTTGACTGTGAGTTTTACCTGACAAAATTCAAGAGGCACAGAAAGAGAGAAAATTCAAGACACCCTCATGCGGGCAGAAAGGCATTAGTCATTTCCGGTGGTTTTCACGATGTGCGTTGTTTGCGATGTCATTTTTCAAACATGTCTTGTTCTGTTTAATACAAAGAGTTTTCACTGCTATTATATTCATGGTTTCCCGCATCATCATCACTGTGAAACTTTGTATAAACTTCAGCTGGAGGACACGTTTGCATGTTCGCAGAAGGCATATTTTTGCATGTGTTCGCTAGTAGATTTGCTGCACCAGAGTTAGGCTTGCACTTCAAATTACCGAAATTTGTTGTAGAATTTATTCATGCTAAAAACAAGGATTAACATACGTTTGCTTGCATGCCACGTTTAGTTGCATCCCACGTTTAGTTGCTGAAGACAAAATGACGTAATACATGAAAAACATACTATTCTTCCACACAAACTTTCTTATCTTGAAAATAACATAATACCGTATTTTTTTGTCTTTCCTTTATAATAACGTTATGTAAAACCGTGAAAACCGACATTTGAACCGAGGCCTGGAGTGCCGATGGCCAAGATGGCTGAACCAATTTTCACAAACTTAGGTTCAAATGAAAGCTCTCGTGATCTCATACGGAATCTCTGAATTTTATCCGGATCCGATCTCCGGTTCTGGATTTACAGAGTGAAGAGTGTTAAACATTTTATACCGTCACAGCAAACACGTAAAAAAATTCTAAACTGTGCTCAAAATTACTCCAATCGGTAGTCATTGTCAGTAGACTGATTTTTGGTTTCGGATTCCGGAAGCACCAGAAATAATGGTTGGTCATCTAGAAGCTTGGTTCCAAACGGATTATGCTGAGCTATTAATGCTACCTCTCATATCAACATAATCCGCTATGCAGATGTAGAGTAAATGCTTTTTGCAAAACACTTATTTGCTCCGAAGTTCAATGTCTTTCTTGGTACGTCAATTTGACGGCATACCAGCCGCTAATAGATTGTAGTTATTACCAAAAATATGAAAATTTCCCGAAGAAATGAAATGTATAGAAATGGTGTTTTCAATATTGCATATGAATACGCCATTTTAGAATTTTTCATATGGAGGAGTTATAAGTTTCTGATGCGAGATTTGCCAAAGATAATGACAGGGTCGAAATTCATTCATTCTGAGTTAGGCGGAAAAGGTCCAGAGATTTTACATACTTCGTTGCTAAGGTTTGTTTGTTCGCGACAAAATCTCTACACCCTTGAATTTAGATAAAAATAAAATGAATACCATTCATCAACCACCGAATTCACCTGATTTGACTCCCTGCGATTTTTTCCTACTCGGTCGACTCAAGAATTCGGTTTCCTATTCGGTCGACTCAAGAAACCGCTCTGTGGAACGCGTTTCTGCACCCGAAATGAGATTATGGAAAAATTGCAGATGGCCGAAAACTGAATATCAAACCTGTTTTAATCTACCTAGTGGTGTAACGATGCCTTTCTCATATCAATCATTCTATCATATTAGGTGTACAATTTTGCTTCCGCCGGTTTTTTCCAAAATTTAAACCTTTATTGCGAAAAAGTGCTTACAGATGTATTATTCAAAGTATTGTCCGTCGCTAGCGAAAAACTTTCTCCCATCTTTCCGGAAATTTTCGGATCCCGGCTCGATAAAGGAGTCCTTTTTTGACGCTATCCATGAAGCAATCCATTTTTCCAACTCTTCGAAGGATTGAAATGTTGATCTGCCAGGCCATGTGCCATCGAACGGAATAGGTGGAAGTCAGAAGGGGCGACATCTGGGGAATACGATGGGTGGGGCAAGACTTCCCATTTCAGCGTTTCCAGGTACTTTTTGACCACTTTTGCGACGTGAGGCCGAGCATTGTCGTGTTGGAGGACATGACTTTGCCATGTCGCTCTTGATACTGTGGCCGCTTTTCTTTTAGCGCGCGACATCAGTTGCGTTCGGTAGCGATCTCCTGTGATGGTTTCACCCGGTTTTAAGAGCTCGTAGTAAATTGTTATTCATCTTTGGAGGTTTTTTCTCTTCCACCATCATGTTTGTCTTCGACATCGAAATCATCATTTTTAAAACGTTGAAACCACTCCCGATACATTCTTTTACTAGAAGCAGCATCACCGTAAGTTTCTGAAAGCATTCGATGCGCTTCAGTTGCATTTTTTTTCGAATTGTAACAGAAAAGCAAAACTTTCCGCAAATGGCGAGAATTGGGCACATAAATAGACATTTTCGAGCGTGAATAATACGAAAACAAGAACAACTGTCACTAAAACGGCGATGACAATTCGTTAGGCACTGTACATACTCACTTTAAAGGTATTATCATCTATGTATTTTAACCAGCCTCAGCCGGTACAGCCACCTATCGGAAAACGGCGGAAGCAAAGTTGTACACCTGATAATACTGTGGTATTCTTCAAAATAATTTTCTCCGATTCTTGAAAGAATAACCGGAATCGCTTTGTTTTGCCGTCTACTGATAATTACTACCGATTGGAGCATTTTTGATGTCGATTTAGAACTTTTTTAAAGTAATTTGTTTCGCCCCTTTACCCTATAATTCGGAAATTGGAAGTTGGATCCAGATGAAATTCAGAAGTTTTGTAAAGAATCATAAGACCATTCATTTGAATTTTTGTTTGGTTCGGTTTGAGAAATATTAGTACGCTTATTTCAATTGTTTGCACATTTTACCCCATAACTCCGGAACCGAAAGTCCTATCCAAACAAAAATCAGGAATTTTGTATGGGATCACAAGACCTTTCATTTGAATCTGAGCTTGTGAAAATCAGTTCAGCTGAGAAAAGTTGGTGCACTTTTTACCCCATATTTCCGGAACCGGATGTCAGATCCAAATAATATTCAGGAATTGGGTATGGGACTACAAGACCTTCCATTTGAATTTGAGTTTGTTAAAATCGGTTCATCGGCTTCTAAGAAATTGGAGTGATTTCCGGTTTAGAGTATAAGATCTCTTTTTTGTACTTCCGGAATCTGAAACGTAGATCCGGTGTACCCGAAATCAAAGTATTTGGTAGTCAAGTAACCAAATCTGTCCAATTCAAGAATTATACGGCCATTTGAATGGATTTGTTGGAATTTTGCCGTGTCATGTAAAAAACCACGTCCCTGAAAATGAAATTTGTATACCGATCAGTTTGTAATTCCGGAACCGGAAGTCGCATCCGGATGAAATTTGGTAGGATTATATGGGGTTGAAAAATCTGAACATTTTACCCCGTAACTGATGAAATTCAATTGCAACCAGATGAAATTCAATTGCAACCTATGGGACCACAAGACTTTTAATTTGAATCTTGAAGAGAATCGGTTGCGCGGTCTTTGAGAAAATCGAGTATACATTATTGTTACATGCACACACAGACATTTGCTCAGTTCGTCGAGCCGAGTCGAATGGTATATGACATTCGGCCCTTGGGGCCTCAGTTAAAAAGTCGGTTTCCACAGTGATTGCACAACCTTTCTATATGAGAAAGGTAAAAATTTTTCAAGGATTGGATCAAGCGCTGGCATAAGTGTGTTGCAGTCGAAGGGGATAATATCGATTTTGATGAATAATCTTGTATTTTTAATTTTCTGAATAATTCCTGGAACTTTTTGATCAAGATAGTCTATCTTTGGAAATACTTCATCCTCGCGTTTTTCTGTCTAATGAGTAAAATTATCTTTTGGGGATAATACAAGCTTCAAGATCGAAAATAGCGTCGAAAGAAAACCAAGTTCAAAAAGCAATTGTGTGTGGTTGCAATAAAAATCCGGATCTGACAGTAAGAAAACTCGCAAAAAAGCTTGATTTCCTTGCAAGCACGGTTCCTAACGTTCTTTCGATACACGTTTTACACCAGCTATAGAGGTTGGGAGCGAAGGTGAAGTAAATATCGCATAAGAAACTAGATCTTTCGGTACGTACTGTGCCTAGCAAAATAGAAATGTCTTCAACTTTCGTACATACTTGCAAGCACTGGTATGAAGGTATGAAGCCGTTCAAGTTGAAAACTATTCCGAACCGTAATAATAAACAGAATGTGATGGCTAAAACCCGGGCTCGCAAGTTGTATCGCGAATATTTTATGAAGTGTTCCAGCTTGATAATAGACGATAAAACCTTTGTGCTGGAAAATTTTAACTTTCCGAAATATCTTTTCATACTGCCATTCAACGGAATGACGTAGAGAAGCATTTCAGGAAGAAAAAAGGCCAAGTTTCCAAAAAATATTCGGTTTGGCAGGCAATATGCAGCTGTGGTTGAGCAAGCTAAAGATTGATCGTTATCGGAACGGTAAACAAAGAAATACACCTTAAAGAATACCCAAAGAAGCGACTGTAATCTGATCCTACGCAGCAATTACGCTTTTTCGCTATTCTGGTGTGTTTTGGCATTTTGTCACTACGGTAAAATTGTGTAATTTTTCCGAAGGTGAAATTTCGATACCTTTGCAATCATGACGCAACTGAAAACTGCCATATATGTATCCGGAGATTGTTCAGCTGTTCCTTCACATCAGAGGAAAATAGCGATTGAGGCTTATTGGTCGATCGGCGATTTTTCAATAGCGATTGAGGCTTATTGGTCGATCGGCGATTCGCTCCGAGAAGTGACCATTATTTTCAACAATATTCAGTAGTAGAAGCTTTACTTTTAAGGAAATTTAATTTCTTGTTTTCCTAGAACCTGAAATCAATCCCAAAGAACTTTTTTTTAAATTTCTTCCTTTGAAATACCAATGTCAATATAAATTTTAATAGCACAGTGAGCTGCTTAGCGGCTGGCAATCTTTTGACTCTGCTTTGGTCCACCTCATTTGATCGTATGCTAGAATATGTTTGGTTTGAATGTCCTATACTAAGGTGCACTAGAAGCGAAGAAGTGAAAACTTCAAACAATCAATCAATTAATGCGAACGATTTTAGATTTGTATAAGTGTGAAAAAATGTGTTAGTTTTATTCGTATTCACGTCATGTATTTCTTCTTATATTTAAAATCATACTCTAATATTTAATCCCTTAACGCTCAAGGGAAATATTTTTCTCTTCTATTATAATATGTTTTTTTACTGAGTGTTGAAAAATTTATTTCCAAGGCGACAAATGTGTTTCTGAACGAATTAAAAAAAAGAACTGTTAATCTTTATTGCATTAAACAAATTTGTGCAAAACGACGTATACCAAATAGAACACATAATATATGTGTTATGTGCAACGTCCACTTGTGCTAAACAAGTACACGAAATCGTTTCGTAGAATACCATAACTAATTATTTATTTTAACTATTCTGATAATTAAAGCAATTAAAGAAAAAAAAATTAAATTACGATATAATAAACTTAACTCGACGTTTATTTGTTTCTGAGAAACATAATAATATAAAATAGTTCCCATGAAATTATAGGAAACTTATGCACCCTGCTATGGTTTTCCGGTGATATTCTCTTACTTTACACCCACAATAGCTAAAATATTGTGTTGTACTGACATATTTCGTCCTGGACATCTTGTGGTCGTGAAAGAGTTAACTGGCTAACCCTGAATCACTTTAACGGTAAAGGTTGCTTCCAAAAACAAGATTTTAATAAAAAATAACAAGATTGTAGAAAAACTAAAGATGCGTATATTTTTTATAATTTTTTTTCGTTTAATTGTCTGATTCTTAGAAAAGTAACTGCAATAAAACTATTAAACATGACCCTGAGTCGAATCGGTCTCCCTGTCCGTGAAGAAATAATATTTGGTCATACTGACGGGTAACATGTGCAAAGTTTCATCCAAACCGGAGAAAGTCGTTCCTGATTTTGTCTTCTTTTCTGCTGTTAATTTCGGGAACTGTTCAGTAGGCAGAACGTCGCCAACTTTACCCAATAATTGAAATGAAATCTGATTAAAGATTTCTGGAATAAGTATTTCTTAAGAGAAAGCAAAGTGAAGTTGTCAAAAGAGCCTAATATGATTATTTTCTGAGGTGGTTTTAAGCGCAGAAAAGATGCACACTTTCAAACACATTTAACTCAGTATACAACACAAGAGAATGATCGGAAATCCTATCAACATCAGTTTTATTCAGCAGTTCTATATCCTTTCTATAGAGAAAGGCAAATACAATGGTAGATGTATGGTTCATAGAATATTTTGGTTAACTTTTACAGAAATACAAAAACAAACTTTTTTTTGGAAGTTTCAGTTTAAAATTTTTTTGGTATCCGATAATGATTACAAGAACTTCTTTTGCTTTAATTCAAGAGATTTTATTGAATTCGGCGAACGATTACTAGGGCTACTTTTGTTTTCCTCTGAGACATCAGACGCTCGTTGAAGGTTGATTAGTTCACTACTAGCATCTTCATCCTTTTTACATTGAAAAGAAAGCATAAGAAACGCAATTATTCTTAATAATACGTTTCGAATCATAGCAAAATATTGTTTTACTTTTCTAGGCGATGCTGAATAATTCTAACGGATTTTACCTTATGTTGACAACCCAAACGAGTATTAAATCGTTAGAAAAAGACCGATTATAGAAACCGCGAAAAACTGATAAATTTTCAAAAAAGTCATCTACCTAAAAAAATTCTTCTAACCGTAGAACTGCACTGGGTTAACTAAATTTCTCATTACAGAAAACAACGCGATAAAACACGCAGATGATGCTTTGTACGATCAGTTTATTTTTTTTTCTATCCCTGCTGGCTGCTAAAAACACATCCTTTTCCTCGTCTACATGGCGAACTGTAAACTGACTCATGTTAGAAACGAAGTGACTTATATGGTTTGGAACAGCCTCACTGTTTATCGCAGTTGCTTGTTTAATCAAGTAAGAATGTTGTTTCAATTTGTAGGTTATGTTAGTCACTGACTAAAAGAGCCGATTCTCAGTTCTCGGTTCCGAAAGTACAGAAAATAGTGGCCGAAATCTCCAGAATGGAACTCACTTCATTTTCTAAAGAACGGCTGAACCGATTTTCACATACTTAGGCTCAAATGGAAGGCTTTATGGTCCCATACAGTCTGTTACATAAGAGTGTCGTCACGATTACTCGCTATCCGTAAAGTGAAATGGTGTGATTTTTTTTAACACAGAGGGCAGTAGTGTCCTTCATGCAATGCGAGAATAAATCAGCTGACTATTGTTTACAATTTGTTCTCAAAATTTTTTCAAAATGGGTACCGCGTGCGCTTCGCGCTTCGAAGCAGTTTTTTTTTGTTCGCACCCGAAAGGTCCCAAAAAGAGAATGCGTGTTTGAGTGTTATGCGTCCCATTGTACCATTGCATCGATTCTTCGTGATTTAGTCGCCAAAATTCAACCAATATCGTTCCGCAACCACCGTATTCGCCTGATTTAACTCCGTGTGACTTCTGACTATTTAACAAACTCAAACAACCGCTCTTGGAAAACCGTTTTGAGTCAATTGAAGACATCAAACGTGAATCGCTACGCGCGTTAAAAGTTATTCCGGAAATTGACTTTAACAACTGTTTAGAGGATAGGAAAAATCGTTGGCACAAGTGTATTGTGGCTAGGGGGATTATTTCAAGGGGGACGAAATAAATTTGAAAGAATAAATAAAGAATGTTGAAATTATTAACACAGTATTACTATTTTTTGCCCACAGTAGTATCCTGTTTGATTGTCATTGAATTAGGATATCAACATGAACTATTCAGATTACATTTTAAAACAAACTATTGATTGATGAGTTTTCTTTGAAGTGTGTTCAAAGGGTACCGCTTCGTGAGACCACATGGAACAGAAGAGTAGTAAAACATGACACTGCGAATTGAAGATGAATTCAGTCGATAGTCACGTTTCACGTCACAATATTATACCAAAGCTTCAGCTTGCTATCATTTATGATTTAAACCGCCATGAATCAATTGTTCCGAAATTCGGTTTTCATTGAATCTAAAAGTAAACAGCCATGTGATATCGTTTACACAGCATTGTAAATCACAACCGTTCGGAAAGACATCAACAACATCGTAATTGTTGTTTTCATAATCCGGTGATATTAACCGGTTGACAGAGACCGGTCGAGTGCTATCTAAAATTCATAGCATGACAATCACTTTCACTATTTGCACAATTTGTACCAGTAGAAAATTATTTTATCAGCCTCCAAGCATAATTGTTTTCATAATCAACGAAACAAAAAACAAAAAGTGGTAAAAGTAAATGTTTAAAAGATGGGCAAATAAAGCGTTCGTCAGCAATCGAGAGCTAGTTCCTCTCCGTGCAATTTGTTTATCTGGCTTATTCACCGGTACTGTAATTATGTGACCTCAAAGGTTGGCCCGGCTGAAAATCTGTAGACCTACCATTATTTGAACAGTCGCTGCTATAAATGCGCAAGGTTGATGCAGATTTCGATCGTGCTTCGTATTGCTGTGTGGGGGACTGAACGAAACCAGAATGGCTTTAAATTATCGACAGAAAATTTGGCTCTACCGTGAAACCTTTTGGTGCAGAATGACTCGATTTTTCTTGTCGATGACGATGCTTGTAGTTTGCCAATGTCGGCTGTAAATGCTGATAATTGGCAAGGAATAATTTCAGTTTCAAAAGCGTTTTGGAGATTTTCCTTGAAAACATAGGTAAACGTTTTGGGCAATTTGAAATTGACTGAAATTACGTTTTCGCGAACGAATTGTTTATTGGGGCTTCGTTAACGGCTAGTGTGTGGTTTGAGCGGTACCAAAATAAGGGACTGCTACTGAAAACTTCCGGCAATAGACGAATGATTGTTTTTCTAGGTTTGTGGAACAAGTTTTTTTTTATTTTAATCGACTATTACGATACGAAATTAAACCTTATCGTATTTAACAGTCTTCGCAACCCAACTTCTCGTGGATGGTTAGTGTAACGATACTACTGGCACTCAGAATCTATCCAGATTTGGGTTTGGAATCTAGTGCTTTAGGTTCTGAACCACCGATTCAGGATCCAATCATATTACAAGTTCAGCTTGATGATTTGATTTTACTACGTAGAGACTGTCCCAAAAAGTATGGACGCAACCAAAAACCGCTGCCATTTCGCAATGGTTCAGAATCTGTCAATTTTTATGGCTGCGTCCTGTTCTTTACACTCTTCTCTAACCACTTCTGCAGTTGTTTATTCGTTTTCATTAGTTTGTTTCGAAATGCGTGGACTTTCACGAGAACAACGTCGAAAAATTGCGTACAAATGGTGCACAGAACGCGAACTGTCACTGAGAAAGATAGCAAAAATGGAAGGAGTAAGTGAAAAAGCCGTACGAAATGCAATCAGGAAGTTCGGTGAGGAAAAACCGAAAACAGGTCGAAAAAAGGTCCTGCTAACCCTCAGTTGGATAAACGTATACTGAAGGCGTTCGAGCAAAAGAAGGAGGTTTCAGTTCGGGATGTGGAAAAAAGTGGGCACTTCGAAGTCAAATGTTCTTCGTGCTAAAGAACGTTTGAATCTTCGAACCTATGAGAAGCAGAAACAACCAAAACGTAGTCCGAAACAAGAAGCATCGATCAGGCCGAGGGTTCGAAAGCTGTACAATACGATTCTTGCTGGAAATTTGAACTGCATAATCATGGACGACGAAACCTACACATTTGGAAAAATTTACATCTCCATAGATGCACATAAAAGGAGCGTCGTGATTATCTTATATTCACAATTGAAAACATGTAAAGATAAGTCATATCATTAACTTCACAGTTTAGTTTAGCTGAAGCTTACATCGATACAGACGCAAAATCTATTTTTATATATTAGAAGATGTGATATTGTGTCGTCACCGAAGAAATTACGACATGCTTGAATTTATGTGAAGTGTAAATTTCATTTTTTCTAAGAGTGTACGTGAAACTCGATTACAAATTCTTGCCGGACCACAATATTATACGGTGCGAGAAGGACAAGTGTTAAACCAGTCCGAGACATCGATTGAAGTCGAAAAATTTGGTAAGAAAGCTATGGTCTGGCAAGCAGTTTGTAGCTGCGGTAAGATTTCGAAACCCTTCATCACCACTGCTTCAATGAACAGCAAAATATACATCAAGGAATGTTTACAAAAACGACTTCTACCCATGATTCGAAGCCACAAGGATCCTGTTGTCTTCTGGCCAGATCTTGCTTCTTGCCACTACTCGAAATCAACGGTAGAATGGTATACTACCAAAAATGTCACTTTCGTCCCAAAAGATATGAATTGAGGAATTTTGGGAATAAACGAAGGCACATCTTAGGAAACATGTCTCGGCATCCGAAACCATTCAACAGTTCGAAAAAGATTGGAAAAAAGTTTCAAAACTTGTCGCCAAGAAGTCTGTACGGAATTTAATGAGGAACGTTCGCAAGAAGGTGCGCCAGCTAGTCTACAATGGCTAAGTAGCAAATGTTGAGAATAATATTCTGTTGTTGTAGTCTAATATTATCAGTATATCGAATAAAATTTGAACATCTAGCACCTGTGAATTATTTACAGCGAAATCAAAGTGCGTCCATACTTTCTGGGACAGTCTTTAATATGAGAAACGAAATCAAAATAGTGTTACTCATTTTTCTCGTAGATGACTGAACCGAACTAAGATTCAAATGAAATCTAGGAACCATAAAAGAGTGAAATGAAAAGTCTTAAGATCCTATAAAATATCTCGCTTTTTAGTCGGATCCAACTTCCGGTTTTGAGATACAGGGTGATTAGTATAAACATGTCCATTTCGCACAAATTTATTAGGTTTATCGGGTTTGTAGATTTGGATAGTCGATAACCAAATAAACTTATCTCAATTTTTGCGGTATTTAGTTTTCGATTTGGAAGGTACCCAAAAATTTAATTCGCACTACGATTCCTCAAGGATGTCTACACTGATTTTCAAACAGTTTGAATCAAATGTAAACTATACAGCACTTGAGATGGATTTAACTGACTTCGGCTACACCGATTTTAGAATTCCGGTTCCAGTATCGGAACATTTTAGAATTCCGGTTCCAGTATCAATCGTTTTCTCAAAAAAGTCCAAATCAAATTTCAACTACAAAAATTCAAATTAAAGGATTTATGGTCCCATACAAAATTAATGAATTTTATCCGATTCTGGAATTACAGGGTGATGAGTTTTTAAAATTCATGAAGATATAGAAGATGACACTCCAAAAAAGCTTCAAAGTTGGACTCGAAACTATTTATACGTCATATTAATTTATGGCCATACGAATCGTTGTCGGTTATGCTGTTTCTTGAATACTGGTTCTGGTAGTACCGTGAATAACCGTAAGCTCTAAAATGGAATTTATTTCGACATCTCAAGGAAGGTGCAATCTATTATTATTAGGTGTACAACTTTGTTTCCGCCGTTTTTTTTTTCCAAAATTTAAAGCTTTATTGCGAAAAAGTGCTTACAGATGTATTATTCAAAGTATTGTCCGTCGCTAGCGACAACTTTCTCCCAACTCTCTGGCAATTTTCGGATCTCGGTTCGAAAAAAGAAGTCCTCTTTTGACGCTATCCATGAAGCAACCCATTTTTTCAACTCTTCGAAGGATTGAAAATGTTGATCTGCCAGGCCGTGTGCCATCGAACGGAATAGGTGGAAGTCAGAAGGGGCGACATCTGGGGAATACGGCGGGTGGGGCAAGACTTTCCATTTCAGCGTTTCCAGGTACTTTTTGACCACTTTTGCGACGTGAGGCCGAGCATTGTCGTGTTGGAGGATGACTTTGCCATGTCGCTCTTGATACTGTGGTCGTTTTTCTTTTAACGCGCGACTAAGGCGCATCATTTGCGTTCGGTAGCGATCTCCTGTGATGGTTTCACCCGGTTTTAAGAGCTTGTAGTAAATTGTTATTCATCTTTGAAGGTTTTTTCTCTTCCACCATCATGTTTGTCTTCGACATCGAAATCACCATTTTTAAAACGTTGGAACTACTCACGACACGTTCTTTTACTCAGAGCAGCATCACCGTAGGTTTCTGAAAGCATTCGATGCGCTTCAGTTGCATTTTTTTTTCGAATTGTAACAGAAAAGTAAAACTTTCCGCAAATTGCGAGAATTGGGCACATAAACAGACATTTTCGAGCGTGAATAATACGAAAACAAGAACAACTGTCACTGAAACGGCGATGACAATTCGTTAGGCACTGTACACACTCACTTTAAAGGCATTATCATGTATGTATTTTAACCAGCCTCAGTCGGGACAGCCACCTATCGCAAAACGGCGGAAGCAAAGTTGTACACCTGATGCAAGTTTAGATTAAAATTCGATCCGATTTGCAGTTTCACATTACAGGGTAATGAGTGAACAGAACTTTAAGTCGCAGCTTGAAAATCATTAAAATAATGTCATGCGAACTAAAACACCGAAGAATATTCATGCAAAAAACATAAGCGGATGATAAAAAACGGTATCATCTCACTGCTAGGTGGATTAAGCACGTTTTTTTAATTGAAATATAATCGTGGAACATCCGAAAATTCTGAAAATTCATTGAAAAAAGTCTCTAATAAATAATGCATTATATCTCGACACCAATGAATTTTGAAGTGTTTATGTCTTCGGCATGTTTTCTTGTTTGAACATGATCTACAATTTTTCCTAGATACATAAATGCTCTATCTCGCAAAATAATGTTTTTAACTCACTTGTAGGTGGATTAAAAGAAGCGGACTATTTCAAAAAGAAATTCGTCTGAAGACATGAAAGCTTCAAAATTAAACCCTGAAGCACAAATAAAGAAACGCGTATTTTGACATGATTGGGACCACTGTGCAATGTGCATAGCATCTCAACGGCATCATCATGCCTACCTAAAAGGAGTAACTCAAATTACGAAACGAATATCAGTAAAAAATTATAAACTTGTGGCACTGAATCGTCAATTAAAAATAAAATAATATGCGAATGAAGCAGAGTGGTTTCATGATATCAAAATATATGTTGAAATTCGAATAACACGTGTACAGGACAATTGTAATCGTATTTTCCTTTCATCGCTTTGAAATTTGCACAGTTAAGTACTCCAGCTTGAAAAATATAGACAACTAGCTAATGGTCCTACTTAATGGAGAATTTTTCGTAGAAACGTTATATTAAGCAAACTCGTTATTCCAAGGCTTAGATTAAATTATCTGCTCAAATTTCTAATATATTTTAATTATGGTTCATGTTTGTTAATGGTTTAATAAGTACACGAAGCACTGTTTTTTTTTCGCCTGATACTACTTGAAACAGTGATTTCTGGTGAGTTGCATTATTATTCGTATCGCTAATCTGTATGAATAATTCCGCAGTCCAAATAAAAAAAAACATTACCAACCGGACGATTCATCCGAAGAAATTAATTGCCCGTCCAACATCAGACTCGACTGGAAAACCTCTTGAACGCGTTATCGCCCACAGGCCCCACTCTCAAACGCCCCCATTGAACCATTGGGGGGCTACGCATCTCGAGCCCGGCTCGGGCGGGCGCCATCAACAACAAGTGCACTGCACTCCTAAGCGCTCACCTCGAAAAAGCAATCCGTCAGTCGATCAGTGAGCTTACCCTAGAAAACAGTGTTAAGCACAGAAACTTCTTCAGGCAAGAAGTTCAAACGTGCTGAACCTCGAATTTTCGAATCGCGTGAGTACGCGTCGCCATCCGAGGTGGTGTTGAAGGTGGCGTGCCGCGCCGCTGATGCTCAAGACAAGTGCCTCTGGTGGCTTGTGTTTGCTTCAGCTTTTGCGCGCCACTCTTGGCAGTACCGTTCCACGTTTAAAAAAAAAAAAAATAAACCGTAAGCGAGCAGGCAAGCCAGACAGCAAGGCGATTAGGTTCAGTTTCTTTCACGACGCCGAATCGTACGGACTGTGCTAGACGCGTAGATCGTTGTGGGTGTTGTTGAGTTTTTTTGTGCAATTAGGTGCGTACCGACGCCGACGCAGACGTCGTCACCGTTGGCACAGAGTGAGAGCAGAGAAGAAAAAAAAAACGAGTGTTCCTTCTATCGGTGATCTTGTACATAACGAGTGGGATCAAACGAGGTCCATTGAGGTCGTTTGCACATCAATTGAGGAGTGTGTGAGATATGGTGAAACAACAAACTGCAGTGACCACTCGCGATCGTCTGTGGCGGTGCATCGTCGAGTGCAGTTATGTTATGTAGGTTCTGTGCTGTGACGTGCGGTCGATTCGAATCTTGTTCCGTTGAAACATGGGACTGAACAAGTTGATCTCGATATCGAAATCGGACATGCTGGCCGCAACCGACGGTAATCTCCGGGGCGAGGGACATACTTTCCTGGATCAGCGGAATCAATTCAACGTGCTGAAATCCGCCGGCACCCAGCCCCTGTACGGCAGTGATTTTGACATCTGCAAGAAGAGCGAGTTCGGTATCAAGAAGCCGACGCTTTGGAGCTCGTTGAATATACCGAAGAAGATTAAAGGTAAAACCAGAAATCGGTTGATCGTTGGGTTAGGGTTTGGATTGTGTTATGTTTCAAATTCGGTAAAATCTGTAGAAGCAATGTTCACATTTACTATTGATATGGTTGTTCTTAGGTTTTGTGATACATTCGAGTTGAAAACAAATGTTGCATTGTGTATAGGCTTCTAAATATAAGGTTTTGAGCAATTCCAGAAATTAATAGGCAGTCATCACAACTCACATCCTCCGATTCGGATGGAATTTTGCACACGTTTTTCATTTGACAAAACATTTATTTTGCACGGATGAAGAGACCAATTCGACTCAAGACTGATGGTTGAAAAGGGCGTAGGTATTTTTGCATGCACTTCCTTCAAATCGTTCAAGAAGAAGTTGCAGAATATCGATCGGGGTCTCAGATTGTTGAATACTTCTTCAAGAATTATAATACCAACCGGAAAAGTAAAATTAGGAAAAAAAAAAACTGTTTTAATACTATTTATTAATTTTAGTTGGTTTGACGAAAGTTGCCATAACTAAGTTCAGTTTTTTACAATGACTGAGTGGAAACATATATTGGAGAAGCCAAATGAATGAAAAATTGTCATACCTAACCGTGTTTTAGAGTTGTGTCTATTACAAGGTCCAGGGAGGCGAAATACATTAAGTTTTTCATTCATTTGGCTTCTCCAATATATGTTACCACTCAGTCATTGCAGAAACTGCTTAATACACCTAGTGATGTATTGATGCCTTTCTCATGACATTTCAATCATATTCTCATATATAATACACCAAAACCTCAATTTGCGAATTAAACGGAGGTTCGTAAATAGAGGCTGTTTGTAAAAAAAGTTTACGTTATTTGGGGAATGGTCTGTAAATAAAGTCATTTGGAATTTACTTCGTAAAAAAAGTTTTATGTAATGAAAATGTAAAATGCAAGATGGCGGCTTCCGGTTTATTGATATTCCTTGAAAGTAATTACCGTATTCCTTGAACTTGGTATTCCTTCGAAACACTATACCACAATGAGCTCAAACATCGTTTATTGGCATCTAATTTGTTACGAAAGTTCTTTTTTTTTAATAACTATTTATTGGAATATGAGTTAAAATTAAATTATTAAGATTTAAATTGGGATTCAGCCACAAGTGGTGACTTTTCAGCCCTATTATATATATATATATATATATATATATATATATATATATATATATATATATATATATATATATATATATATATATATATATATATATATATATATATATATATATATATATATATATATATATATATATATATATATATATATATATATATATATATGATTTGGTTATTACCATGAGGACATTATTTGCTTCCGCAATTCTGAGATTTTTGTGTAGGGAAAATTCTAAACCTACTTGTATTGTGTAATGGGAAAAAGGAACTTATATACTAACTTACTAACTAATACAGAGAGCGAATCGATTCAATTGAAGATTGCATCGATTTTTGTCGGAATTTGCTTATAATATTATGTGACATTACATCTAATGGTTCTATATTTGTGAGTCTGTGTAACTCATTTGTACTAAACCAGGGAGGACGCTTCAAAATCTTTTTCGAATTTTATTCTGAATCCTTTGAAGCGTTTTCTTCCTGGTGGAACAACAACTTGACCAAATTGGTACTGCATAAAGCATGGCTGGTCTGAAAATTTGTTTATAAATTAACAATTTGTTTTTTAGACAAAGCTTAGAATTTCTGTTTATAAGAGGATATAAACATTTAATATATTTATTACCCTTTTTTTTTTTATTCAAGAATATAATGTTTAAGGCACACTGCTTAAGCTCTAAGATGCCAAGGGCTTTTACTAATTTTAATTTACGACTAACTTAAAACTAGGGTTGTATCATTGAGTAATGTCATATTTGGGTCGCAATGGTTGACTTTGGCAGATCCAGCCTTCAGCTGGTGATCGGCAGTGGCCGGTGAATTGAATATTTCATGAGAGTCTTCCATATGGCGTTGGTGAATGTTCATGTTGGCCGCATTCTTCGGTCCGTGTGGGTCCGCGGGAAACACCCCCAGGTTACGAATACCCGGCGGGTGGCCCGCATGCTGTTGGTAAGTTTCCGTGGGCGATGATGGTGTTGTTACAGAAGAAAATGAGAAAAAAAAAATAGCGAAGTAAATATTGCGGAAAACGGAGTAAAAAGGGGATATGGGAATGAATTGACTAAAACGACAGAGATCTAATTAGTTGACATCGAGATGGTGAAGAGACGGGGAGGGGGGAAGCGAAAAGGTTAGTGACAGCACAAAGATCTTGTTAGTTCCGATGAAGATGGTGGACAGATGAGGAATCGGGATAATCGGCGGAAGTTAGTGTCGAACCTGCAGGTGAAGATTATTCTTAGCCACAGTTGAAACAACGTCGATAAATAGGAGGAACTTTCTAAGCCAGATGTAACAGATTACACTTGTATATTAATGTGTTTGAGAAACTCGTATATCAGAAGCATATATGAGCTATCCCGCCTCGCCAACACATCCCGAACCGGAACTTCAGGCGGTCTACCTCGGGCCCTGAGGGATTCCAGTAGCTTCGACCTGGCGTCGCGATACTCTACGCACGACCACACGACATGCTCGATGTCCTGATAACCGTCGCCACAGGTGCAGAGCCCGTTCTCCACGATCCCGATACGCCGGAGATGTGCGTTGAATGTATAGTGATTTGACATGAGCCGTGACATAACGCGAATGAAATCACGACTCACGTTCATCCCCTTGAACCACGGTTTCGTTGATACCTTAGGAATAATGGAGTGTAGCCATCGTCCCAGTTCGTCATTCGTCCATGAAGTTTGCCAACTTTCGAGAGTTTTCTGACGAGAAATACTGAAAAATTCATTGAAGCAGATTGGTCTTTCATAAATATCACCTTCTAATGCGCCCACCTTAGCCAATGAGTCTGCCTTTTCATTTCCCGGAATGGAACAATGCGAAGGGACCCAGACTAACGATATTGAATAAGACCGTTCAGATAAAGTTCTCAAGTGTTCCCGTATTTTCCCCAGAAAATAAGGGGGGTACTTTCCTGGCTTCATTGCCCGGAGAGCTTCTATTGAGCTTAGACTGTCCGTGACAATGAAGTAATGGTCTTTGGGCGAGGTTTCAATGATCTCGAGGGTGTACTGAATAGCAGCTAATTCTGCGACGTAAACTGAAGCCGGATCACTGAGTTTGTACGAAGCGGTGATGTTTTGATTGAAGATACCGAAGCCTGTGGACTCGTTGATGTTTGATCCGTCAGTGTAAAACACCTTTTCACAGTTGACTGTTCTAAATTTATTATAAAAAATATTTGGGGCCACTTGAGAGCGCACGTGATCCGGAATTCCACGAATCTCTTCTCTCATGGAAGTATCGAAAAACACAGTAGAATCAGAAGTATCCAAGAAATGAGCACGGTTGGAAACAAACGAAGAAGGATTAATATTCTGAGCCATGTAATCAAAATACAAGGACATAAAACGGGTTTGAGAATTGAGCTTAACTAACCTTTCGAAATTTTCAATCACCAGAGGATTCAAAATGTCGCATCGAATGAGTAAACGATATGAGAGATCCCAGAACCGGTTTTTCAGTGGAAGAACGCCCGCCAGCACTTCGAGGCTCATCGTATGAGTCGATTGCATGCAACCCAAGGCAATACGCAAACAACGATACTGAATTCTTTCCAGCTTGATGAAATGAGTGTTCGCCGCGGATCGGAAGCAAAAGCATCCGTATTCCATCACGGACAATATCGTTGTTTGGTACAGCCTGATCAGGTCTCCTGGATGGGCACCCCACCACGACCCGGTTATTGTACGAAGAAAGTTGATTCTTTGTTGGCATTTTTGTTTCATATACCTAATGTGACATCCCCATGTGCCTTTGGAGTCGAACCAGACCCCGAGATATTTAAATGTGAAGACCTGAGCTATGTTTTCACCCCCTAGTTGAAGCTGTAGTTGTGCTGGTTCTCGCTTCCTTGAAAATACAACCAGCTCAGTTTTCTCCGTAGAGAACTCGATACCCATTTGAAGAGCCCATGTGGATAAGTTGGCAAGAGTATCTTGTAACGGCCCTTGCAGATCGCCAGCTTTGGGTCCTATAATAGACACAACGCTGTCATCGGCAAGTTGTCTTAGCGTGCAAGATGTGTTGATACATTTATCGATGTCGTTTACGTAAAAATTGTATAAAAGTGGGCTTAAGCATGAGCCCTGAGGAAGACCCATGTAACTGAATCGTATTGTCGACAAATCACCATGCGCGAAATACATATGTTTCTCAGACAATAGATTATGTAAAAAGTTGTTCAAAACTGGCGAAAGACCATGCTGATGCAGCTTCTCAGATAGGATGTTTATGGAAACTGAGTCAAAAGCCCCCTTGATGTCTAGGAAAACTGACGCCATTTGTTCCTTACGAGCAAATGCCATTTGAATTTCGGTTGAGAGCAACGCCAAACAATCGTTCGTTCCTTTGCCTCTGCGGAAACCAAATTGTGTATCTGAAAGTAAGCCATTAGTTTCGACCCAATTGTCTAGACGGAAGAGAATCATTTTTTCGAACAATTTCCGGATACAGGAAAGCATAGCAATCGGCCGATACGAATTGTGATCGGTGGCTGATTTTCCTGGTTTTTGAATGGCGATCACTTTCACTTGTCTCCAGTCATGTGGAACAATGTTGCCCTCAAGGAACTTATTGAATAAACTCAACAAGCGCCTTTTGGCGGGGTCAGGCAGATTTTTCAACAAGTTGAATTTTATTCTGTCTAATCCTGGGGCTTTATTGTTACATGACAAGAGTGCAAGTGAGAGCTCTACCATCGAAAACGGTGTTTCGTTTGTGTTTGGTGTCGCGGCGCGGGTGATCTTCTGTTCCGGTACAGAGTCTGGGCATACTTTTTTAGCGAAATCGAATATCCAGCGGTTGGAATATTCCTCGCTTTCATTCGTGGTGTTATGATTGCGCATTCGTCGGGCTGTGTTCCAAAGAGTGCTCATAGATGTTTCTTTCGTTAAGCCGTCTATAAACCGACGCCAGTAACCGCGTTTCTTGGCTCTAATCAAGTTCTTAGTTTTAACGTCTAACGCCGCGTAATTCCGGTAATTATCAGGTGTTCCATTTTTTCTGAATTTTTTATACGCGGAGGCTCTCTCCGCGTTTAAATTTGTGCACTCTTTGTCCCACCACGGGTTGGGAGGACGGATGTTAGTTTTCGCGCCGGGTACACGTTTCGTCTGAGCTTGAGTCGCGGTGTCGAGAATCAAGCCAGCCAAAAACGTGTACTCTTCCTCCGGAGGAAGTTGTTGAGTTCTTTCAAGTTTCTCAGATATCGAGGTCGCATAGCTATTCCAATCAATATTTCGTGTGAGGTCGTACGAAACATTGATTGTCTTCGATGGTTTTGAGCCGCTGGTGATTGATATTACGATCGGTAGGTGATCGCTACCGTGGGGATCAGGAATTACCTCCCACGTGCAATCCAACCGTAGCGATGTCGAGCAAAGGGATAAATCCAGCGCACTTGGTCTTGCTGGTGGTGCAGGAATCCGTGTCATTTCTCCCGTATTCAATATTGTCATATTGAAGTTATCGCAGATATCATGGATCATAGCTGATCTGTTATCATCGTGAAGACAGCCCCATCCCGTACCGTGTGAGTTAAAGTCTCCCAAAACCAACGTCGGTGCGGGAAGGAGCTCAATGATATCACTGAGTCGCCGATGCCCAACCGAGGCTCTTGAGGGAATGTAGATGGAAGCAATACAAAGGTCCTTACCTTTGATTGTAACATGACATGCGACAACTTCAATACCTGGTATCGAGGGGAGGTTAATTCGATAAAAAGAATAGCACTTTTTGATCCCTAAAAGTATTCCTCCGTAGGGATCATCTCGATCCAGGCGAATAATGTTAAAATCGTGGGAATTTAAGGGTATTTCAGAAGTTAACCAAGTTTCGCACAATGCAAATGCGTCACATTTCAGATTATTTACTAGAAATTTAAATTAATCTATTTTTGGGATAATACTTCTACAATTCCACTGTAAAACAGTGATTAGATCCGTGACCTCGGTGGATGATTTAGCCATCGAAAGATACAATCGCTGAAAGAAGGGGCCAATTTGCAGTCAACTGCTTCAAATATGTTTTTACTGTAGGCATGAAAGCAATTAAAATGCTTCTAAGAGGGTCTGAAATATTGAAAGTTGTAAAAATCCAGTCCACAACATCAGAAAACTTGATAAGTCCAGCACCTAGTTGGTTCTCTGGTGGATTTTTAGCGACGCTTGGGGATTTTGTAGTCCCTGGAAGTGGTGGGAATTCCATCTCGGAATTGAGTTTTCCGAGACCAGGAGCTTTTTGCTTCGGTGATTTTTCCCGATTCCCGTTAGCTGTAACTTTTCGAAGCCCTTCGGAAGACACCTTCGAACCCTTACTAGGTAGCTTATGAGAAGATTTATTCATTCTTTTCCTACAGCTATGAGGGACCGCTGAAGATGGACCTTCCAAAAGGTCGTCAGAATCGCTCTCGTCAGTCGACAAGCAGGCATATGGATTCGTTGTCTGTTTAGGAGGGGTGGCACTTTTAAGCATCTCTGCGAAGGAACGCTTGGAGTGCTCCTTTAGGGAACGCTTCATTCGATCACCTCGCAGTTTGTAAGCGGGACAATCAGAGAGGTCATGTGGACCCTCCTTACAGTAGAGACACTTTTCAGCATCCTTACCGCAAGAGCCGTCCGCATGAGCTTCCCCACAGTTAGCACAACGTGGCTTATTGCTGCAATGGGTAGCTGTATGCCCCAGTTGTTTGCAATTGGTACAATTCATTATCCGGGGTACAAATAAACGAACAGGCAAACGAACCCGGTCCAAGAGGATGTAGTTGGGCAAAGCAGTGCCGGCGAAGGTCACACGATAAGAGTCTGATTGGGGATAAGACTTTGTTCCATCCCCTGCGATCGATACTGAATGCAATCGCTTGCAATCCAGTATCTTGACATTCTTAAGTGAGGGGTCTTTAAAACAACCCGCCCCGTACTTAAGAATATCCTCGCAAGTCAAACTCGCATCGGTGACCACACCGTCGATTTCTACTTCGCGAGCGGGCACGTAGACGCGGTACTCCTGCGTAAAGGGATCCTTTTGAACAAGCTCATTAGCCTGTTTAGAGCTGATAAACAGGACCCTGAGCTTGTCTGGCCGTATTCTATCAATACTTTTTATAGTATTATATCGCGAAAACAGGTCTCGCGATATTTTTAAAATATTTAAATTTTTTTCTCTTGATTTGGTCCGGAAATAGACCGCGTAAGGCCCGGCCGGTAGTGCGAGCCCATCAGGATAGCTCTTTATGCGGGACATTTTACAGACAAGGGAAGTCTCCATTTGAACATCGGGAGCGGGGGGGCCAGGACTTAAATTAGACATGTCGCGGAACTACTTCCGCGCAGAAACAAGTAATTCGGGGGGAAATATAATGGTCAAAAACGAATAATCGAAGTAACGGTACTTAACTTAAGATCCAACGGGGGACACCAAGCTGGTCTTCGTCGGTCGGCGTATCGCCGCTTTGATGATGTGCAAAAAACCTCCGAGAGGAAAAAGCACACTTATTTATAATCCTCACACAATGGCCGCTTGTTTATAATCCGCACACTTGGCCTTGATCGCCGGAACAATAACCGGCTAACGGTACCGTTTCGATCCACCGCTCACAATAAGGCACTGTTCTATTATATAATGCGAAAAAAACCTCTCAGAGGAAAAAGCACTATTGTCTATCACACAATATCGTTTCGATCGTCCGACCACTTTATCACACACACAACTGGTTTTCAATGCTTTCGCAGTAAATCCAAATCACGTCCGTTCGCTCGGAAGGTTGAAACGGCAATGAATGATTTATTACACTTTGTCTGGATTCGCTCAATGTGATCCTTGAAAGTGAGTTTTTTGTCATACGTTAAACCTAAGTATTTAGCTTGATCAGACCATGTCAATTCCAAGCCATTCAATTTGAGAATGTGATTATTGTTTGGTTTAAGAAAAGAAGCTCTTGGCTTATGAGGAAAAATAATTAATTGCGTTTTTGCTGCATTTGGTTTAATTTTCCATTTTGACAGATAATCACTGAAAATATTTAAACTTCTTTGTAGACGACTGCAGATCACTCTTAGATTTCTACCTGTGGCTAACAGACTTGTGTCGTCACAGAATAGCGATTTCTGACAACCAACGGGTAGATTTGGAAGATCAGAAGTGAAAATATTATACAAGATTGGAGCTACGCTCGAACCCTGCGGAACACCGGCTCGTACGGGTAGCAATTTAGATTTACAATTCTAATAGCTAACCAGAAGAGTACGATCAGTTAAATAATTTTGAATCGTTTTGATCAAATAAATAGGAAACTGGAAATCAGACATTTTTGCTATTAATCCTTTGTGCCAAACACTGTCGAATGCTTTTTCTTTGTCTGGAAGAGCAACTCCAGTGGATAACCCAGAAGATTTATTTGCTTTTATCATGTTCGTTACTCTGACAAGTTGATGAGTAGTTGAATGTTCATGACGAAATCCAAACTGCTCTGGTAAAAAAATTGAATTCTCATTTATATCATTCTCAACAAGATAATTTTTTCAAAAAGTTTACTGATTGAAGAAAGTAAGCTAATTGGTCGATAACTTGATGTTTCTGCTGGATTTTTATCAGGTTTCAGGATAGGAATTACTTTAGCGTTTTTCCATCTTTTTGGGAAGTAAGCTGTTGAAAATTTTAACCAGGAGTCTCAAGGCAACATCGGGAAGATATTTAATAAGAATATTAAAAATTCCATCATTACCAGGAGCCTTCATGTTTTTAAGTTTCCTAATAATTGATTTAATTTCATCAAAATTCGTCTCAATAATGTCATCGTGTGATAACACATGGGTTGAAATATGCTCATATTTCAGTGAGACTTCATTTTCAATAGGACTCACAACGTTCAAATTAAAATTGTGTACACTCTCAAACTGCTGAGCAAGTTTTTGAGCTTTTTCGCCATTTGTAAGAAGTATTTGATTTCCTTCCTTGAGAGCAGGAATTGGTTTCTGAGGTTTCTTAAGAACCTTAGAAAGTTTCCAGAAAGGTTTAGAATATGGTTTAATTTTTTCAACTTCATTAGCAAAATTTTCATTTCGCAAAAGAGTAAATCTATGTTTAATTTCTTTTTGTAAATCCTTAACTATGTTTTTCATAGCAGGATCACGAGAACGTTGATATTGTCGTCGACGAACATTCTTCAACCGAATGAGCAGTTGAAGATTGTCATCGATGATAGGAGAATTTAATTTAGTGTGAGCTTTGGGAACTGAAAGATTTCTAGCTTCGATAATATAATGATTCAAATTATCAATTGCTGTGTCGATGTCCGCAGAATATTCTAAAATAGTTTCATGATCCACATGATTTTCAATGTGAGATCTGTAATCCAACCAATTAGCTTTATGATAGTTGAATATAGAACTAATTGGATTAATTATAGCTGCGTTGGAAAGTCTGAATGTTACTGGAAGATGATCTGAGTCAAAGTCAGCATGTGTAATCGGTTCACTACAAATGTGACTTTGATCCGTTAGAACCAGATCAATTGTAGACGGGTTTTTCACGGAAGAGAAACAAGTAGGATTACTGGGATGAAGAACTGTGAAATAACCAGCTGAGAGTTGATTATGAAGTATTTTACCATTACTGTTATTTTGCCTACAATTCCACTGGACATGCTTAGCATTTAAGTCCCCTATTACGAAAAATTTCGATCGATATCTTGTAAGTTTTTGCAAATCGCCTTTAAAGAAATTTAATTGTTCGCCGGTGCATTGGAATAGCAAATATGCTCCATCGATGAAATAAATTCCATGAATGGTTTCAACTTCGATTCCCAAGCTTTCAATAACTTTAGTATTGAAAGAAGGTAAAATTCGATGTTTAATTTGCCGTTGGACAAAAATGGCAACTCCACCACCCATTCCAGTAAACCTGACAAATCGATGAAACACATAATGTGGATTACTTTTCAATTTGACATTTGGTTTAAGAAAAGTTTCTGTCACAATGGCAATATGGATTTTGTGAACTTTGAGAAAATTATAAAATTCATCTTCACTCGATTTCAAAGATCGAGCATTCCAATTTAAAATATTCAAATAATTATTTAGCATCACTGTTAAATTTTAAATTCATTATAATATTATTTGCAAATTGCCATCCGATTTGAAATGCTTCAAAAAGTGATGAAGTCGAATTCATTTGGATGATCATTTGAAAAAGTTGATCTTGTAGGTAGATCATTTTATTTTCAGTTATATCGCCTAAATCGACTTCATTTAAAGAAGCGAATGGCATTGAAGGAATATTTGTAGGTAGACTGCCATTAGAAGAAGATGATTTGGCCGGTCTACCTATTAATAAATTGTTTTCGTTAGAATTATTTACATTAGAAGAAATAGGTGATAGATTTCTACCTAAAATACCAGCATAACTGACATTAGAAGAAGATGATGACGAGGTCGATCTACCTGTCAATAAATTGTTTTCGTTAGAAGACGAATTGGCAGGCGTACCTATTTTTTGTTTTAAATTCGAAGAAATCAGTGCCTTAGAAGAATTAGGCGTGGCATTTGTAACGGTTTTTTGATTTTCAGGTATGTTCTGTAAATTTAAGGTCGTTGATTTGACTTGTTGTCTAAGCGAACGAGCGTTTAAAATTTTTTCCCTAACAGGACATTTCAAATAATTGGATTTATAATTTCCATTGCAATTTGAACATGAAAATTTATCAGTGGTTTCATTCATTGGACAAACGTCTTTCGAATGCGATTTACCACAATTCAAACACCGTATATCCATATAACAATTTTTGGTTCCATGGCCGAAGCCTTGGCAACGACGACGTTGCGTTAAGTTTGCAATACGATTATGCCGTTTATAATGTTCCCAATGAATTTTAATGTGGGAAATGAAACGTACTTTTTCCAAAGTTTTCAAATTGTTTACATCACTTCGATTGAAGTGTATTAGGTAAAGTTCATGGGAAATTCCAGAGCGTGGTTTAGAAGTACCATTCGCTCTTTTTTTTTCATAAGTATCACTTGGGAAGGGGCAAAACCAAGCGATTCTTTCAGTTCATTTTTAATTTCATCAATACTTTGATCATTTGATAAACCTTTCAAGACAGCTTTGAAGGGTCTGTCTGATTTTATATCATATGAATAAAATTTATGAAGTTTCTCGGACAAATATCGAATAAGAGGTTCGTAATCTTCCAATCCATCAACCAAGACTCCATATTCTCCTCTTCGTCCGATTTGAAATGAGACTTTTACTTCCGGGAGAAAAGTAGAAAGCTCAGTACGGAATGCTTTGAAGTCGGAGATCATCACCGTCACTGGTGGCATAGATTGATGTTTCTTCCCAGAACGACAAGCGTCCATTTTGGGAATTTTTGAAGAATTTTCTTCTATGTCGCTACAATCGGATTCAGGAAGAATCTCGTAAATATTGTTAGACGGCATAGGATCAACGGAAGGGAAATCCGTCCGTTGTCTTTTATTTTTACATTCAGATTCTATAAGATCGCGAATGTTATTAGAAAAATGTTGAATAACGGATTGTGATTTATTCCGTATTGAATTATTTTTGCCCTTAGGCTTGTTGCCTTTCCGGTTGAACGCAGGCATTTTTGAAATGAATGAAATTTTAAATTAAATTAACTAGGCTAAGTCTTCGATTAGACTCCTAGCTAGCCTTAAAAAAGGCTGATTAATTTCTTAGTCACTCTAAAATCACTTATTCACTCTAATATCACTCTTTGTGTAGCCTTGAGAAAGGCTGACTAATTGTTAGCCTTTAAAAAGACTGTTAATGATTCAGGTAGCCTTGAAAAAGACTGAAGCCTTGAATCAATGAAACTCTAGGTAGCCAGAAAAAATTTTCAGGAGCCAAGAGCTATGCGCGTGCGGTGCGAACGACTGTTCAACACCGACTGACGAAAATTCTTTTGTTTTAAGGGTTTTCAAGGCTTATCGATAAATCGATGGTTGTTATATTGGAATTCGAGACGACACCAAACATCACTCAGCGGCATCTATTCATTAAATCCATTCCAAAAATATCCATGTTGTAAGAGTTTTCAAGAAATATAGATAAACCGGAAGTCTCCAGCTTCGATTTCGGAACAACTCCAAACATTGCACTATGGTCCGAAACGGGAAATTAGCGTGACAAAAATATTTTCACTATTAAATATTAGTTTTTTGTAGTTGATGTCTTCACAAAAGTTGTTTGTAATCAAATGGCGCTCCTTTTGATGAAAAAAGCTAATAGGGTGGTCCTTATTTAGATTGAAATCTGAAATCTATCTTTCTTAATTGAACTCAAAAAAGATTTTGTTGTACAATAAAGTTGTAGGAAATTTTATTGCAAGCAACTTTGCTCAAAAAAGCACCTCTCTAGCTCTTCATTTGATCGAGTTACATCAATTTTCCCGAGTAAAGGTAGGGTGGCTCCTGAAAAATCAATTTTTTTGTTCTAACTTTTTTATGAAACGTTCCACCGAAAAGTTGTCTTTGGAAGAGTTGTTGAACTAATCATTGCGCACAATTTTGCTGAACCAAGCTTTTTCATATGAGCTACCAGTAAAAAGTTATGATTGTTTTTTCATCAAAAACTAGTCATGCTTCAAATATCAATATTCATTAGATGCCAGATCGATAAAAATGTATCCTATGCGGTTCCTGAAAGGTCATAATATAAGTAAAAATCCAAGAGAAAATTGGAAGGGTGTTATTTTTTTAACTTATTTAAATTAGTTTTGAAAATACCTTTCAAAAACTCAAAAACATTGCATAACTCTTAAACGCCTTAACGTATCAACATACTTTCTTCAGCAAAATAATAGTATCAAATTAGTTCTACAAATGTTCCATACATTGTTCTTTCGAGAAATTAGACACACAAGTTCAACAACTCTTCTAAAGACAACTTTTCGGTGGAACGTTCCATAAAAAAGTTAGAACAAAAAAAGTGATTTTTCAAGAGCCACCCTACTTTTACTCGGGAAAATTGATGTAATTCGATCAAATGAAGAGCTAGAGAGGTGCTTTTTTGAGCAAAGTTGCTTGCAATAAAATTTCCTACAATTTTATTGTACAACAAAATCATTTTTGAGTTCAATTAAGAAAGATAGATTTCAGATTTCAATCTGAATAAGGACAACCCTAGTAACTTTTTTCATCAAAAGGAGCGCCATTTGATTACAAACAACTTTTGTGAAGACATCAACTACAAAAAACTAATATTTAATAGTGAAAACATTTTTGTCACGCTAATTTCCCGTTTCGGACCACTGTGCATTGCTTTCGCGCATAATCAGTTCCAAAAGTACATTAATTATAAGAGTTTTCAAAGAATATAAGAAAACCGGAAGTCACTATCTTGGATTTCAAAACGACCACACCAAATCTGTTCTGAAAATATCCATATTGTGAGTATTTTAAAGGATTGTCAGTGGCCATCTTGGATTCGAAACGATCATAAACATTGTTTCAATGGCACCTACTTATCAAATACTTTCCGAAAATGCCCATACTCTAAGGGTTTTCAAGGAATATCAAGAAACCGGAAGTCGCCATCTTGAATTTCAGAAACACCTCAAACATCATTTTCCGGAATATACTCTTTGAACCCGTTCCAAAAATACTCATATTGTAGTAATTTTCATGAAATATAAATGAGCCGCAAATTGTTTTCATTGTATGCCAAAACCTCACAGAAAAAAAAATATAAATTCCACAGGTGACATAATTCTACAAACGATACAATTCATAACTACTGAACTTGCGAAATGATGCAATATTCCATTCGAACAGAATTTTACAGGCTCCGAGTGTAATCTGCACTCGGCTACCAAGTATGGTCTGTATGGTTTTATATGTACCAATTATTCAGATATGTGCTTCGATGGCTCAGTCGATTAACTGGCGTGCTTTGTGCTGTTGAAATGTTTCTCGGTTCAAGTCCGCTCGCTGTTACTATCGATCGTTCGTTTTTTATTTAATTACATGTAAAGTCATGAAATATTCAAATCACACAATTTTACTTGTTCCTGAATATAAATTTGTGTGAAATACGACGCTCTGTTTATGTGCATTTTATAAGATGTAAAATCACAAGATTTTTTCAAACTGTGCTCTTTTTACAAAGTAGATTCGTAAAAAAATTACGTTATTTGAGATTTGGTTCGTAGAAAAAGTTTGCGTTATTTGGGATTTGGTTCGTTAAAAATAGATTACGTTATTTGGTATTTGGTTTGTGAAAAGAGTTACGTAAAAAGAGGTAACGTAAAAAAGTGTTCGTAAACGGAGGTTTGGGTGTACTTTGGTATTCTATTCATAATACTTCTATCCGGTTCTTCGAAGAAAACAAAGAGATTCTTTGTTCATTAACTAGTATAATCTACCAAAACAGTGCTCTGATCGGTTAGGCCATCCATGAGAAAACGAAGTGAGTTTCACTATTGTAGATACTTTCATTCCGAAACCCATGACGTACAAACTCTACTAGTTTTCATTCCAGTTTTGTTGTTTTTATATGATTTCTACATCGTACCTTAAACGACGGTGTTGATTTTTGTTGAATCCAAAGAATATGCTTACACCCTTCGAAACCCTCCTGTAATTTTACACAGAAAGAAAGGATGAAACGTACACGATGTGTAAAACGATACACTGTTCGAAAAAATCTTGTGATTTTACTTCTTATAACATGCACATAAATGGAGCGTCAAATTTAGCGTGCACTCAAATTTATATTCAAGAATATGTAAAATTATGTTATTTGAAAATTACATGACTTGAAATCAAATGAAATCAAAAACAAAAGATCGATAGAAACAGCGCGATTTGTACCGAGAAACATTAGCTTGCTAAGCACGACAGTTACCGACTGAGCCATAGAAGCACATATCTGCTCGATGAATTATTGATGCATAGAAATCCTCATAGCGGCTAATGATAGCCAAATGAAAATCACACTAGGGGTCTGTAAAATTCTGTGCGAATGGGATATTTAATCTTTTGACAATCTAAGTTGTTATGAACTGTGTCGTTTGTAGAATTACGTCTCCTGTAAAATTCATAATTTTTTTCTGTGTAGTACTATAAAATAGACGTCAAACGAAAATCTGATTTAAAACCATGATTGATGTAAAATTACATTCCGGCGGTGTAAATTTTTCAGATTCCTTTAGTTTTTCATTGAACAAGACTGTATATTTACAAACCGCTTAGTTTTGTAAGGTAACTTTCCATTCAATTGCCTGCTCCAAATATGTGTATGAAAATAAATGTAAATTCACAAAATATTTTTATCTGTGTGTCATATTAGATGCACATGAATGGAGCGTCGCAGCTCACGCAAAATTTACGTGGAAGAGCATTCGATATTGTGTCTATAATTCCATGACATGAAATTCATGAAAATAAAAAAAATTAATACTGACTGCGACCACCGCGTGACTTGAGCCGATAATCTTTGGATCGCAAAGTATGTCTGTTAATCGACTAAGCCACAGAAGCACACATTTGCTGGACTGGTGAAGGGTGCATTTGAATTCATACAGTCGCACCTGCTAGCATAATGCAAGTTACAGTCGAACCCAGAGAATTTCAAGCTAATCTAACATGAGGTTATTACAAATGAAATTTTCGGTCATTTGACAAATTTGGTCTTTTTGATTTACATCGTATAAAGGATTAGGTCACCTGTAAATTTTTTTGGTGTGTAATTGTTGGTAGGAGCTTAAGATCTTTCCTGTGGACCTACACACTTAGAAAAATTTACTTCTTCATAGATGCACATAAAAGGAGCGTCGCGATTCACTTACATTCACAATTCAAAGCATGTGAAGATAAGTCATATCATTAACTTCACAGTCCATTTAGCTGACGCTTACATCGATACAGACACAAAATTTATTTTTACATGTTAAAAGATGTAATATTGTGTCAGCAACGAGGAAATTACCGCAGGCTTGAGTTTACGTCAAGCATAAATTTCATCGGTTTTCCATCTCTAAAGGAAGTACACAGATAAAAATATTTTATGAGTTTACATTTATTTTCATGCACATGTTTGGAGCAGGCAATTGAATGGAAAGTTACATTACAAAACTAAACGGTTTGTAAATATACAGTCGTGTTCAAGGCAAAATTAAATGAATCTTAATGTAATTTTACATCAATCATGGTTTTAAATCAGATTTTCGTTTCAACTGATGTCTATTTCATAGTACTATCGGTATACAGGTCGTGTAAGTTTCATCTTTTCTTTCTGTGTAAGTGAGATCCTTTTTGAGTATATGACAATTATCTCTCGTCGTTAATCGAAAACCGGAAACCAGAATAGCCGGAATCGGTTTGTTTGGCTGCCGTTTTTTGTTTCGACGCTTTACTCACCTTACCTAACAGCTATACACACCAAAAAAAATATGAATTTTACAGGTGACTTAGTCCCTCATACGATGTAATTCATAAATACCTATTTTGTCAAATGACGGAAATTCTCATTTGTAATGACTTAATGTTAGATGAGCTTGAATTTTACTGGTTTCGACTGTAACTTGCGTTCTGCTGGTAGGGGCCAATGAATGAATTTAAATGCACCTTTTACCAGCCAAGCAGATGCATGCTTCTGTGGCTCAGTCGATTTACAGACGTACTTGCGATCCAATGATTCTCGGTTCAAGTCGCGACGGTTGCTCTTAGTATTCTTTTTTTTATTTCAATGAATTGTATGTATGGATGTAATGTAATTTCATGTATGGAGTTTTAGACACAATATTAAATGTTCTTCCACGTAAATTTGCGTGAGCTCCGGCGCTCCATTTATGTGCATCTAATAAGATGTAAAATCATAGGTTTTTTTTTAAGTGTATAGTCCTGGGGTGTCAAGTTGCTGTTTCAAGCATACGTCTCCACATTACTCGGTCCATGGCTGCTCGTCGTCAGCCACTCTAGGCACGGATGCTTCTGAGATCACCCTCCACTTGATCGATCCACCTTGCTCCCTGCGCTCCTCTTCTTCTTGTACCAGTCGGATTAGATTCAAGAACCTGTCGTCCGACATTCTTATGACATCTCCGCTTTAACTAAGGGTAAAAAATCTTTAGCACTATATCCTATAATTACGGAAGTCGGATACGTATGAAACTTAAGAGTTTTGTATAGGACCACGAGACCTTTCATTTGATTTGAAGTTTGTTGAAATCGGTTTAGCCGTCGGTTGAAAAGTGAGGAAATAATTTGAAACTGGAAATTTTAAACTAAACACCCTGTAAATCTGGAACCGGAAATCGGATTCGGAACCTTTCATTTGAATCTAAGTTTATTTAGCCATCTCTGAGAAAAGTGAGTGCAAAAAAATGTTACGGTCGTTCTATCTATCAGTACTAGAATACTGTAACTTAGTTTGGTCACCTTACTTAATCACATGGGAAGAACTAAAATTTTGTATGATATTCAATAAGATTTGAATCAATAAGATTTTGGATAATAAAATGTTCGAACTTAGTAAAATAGTAGTTCCCCTTTTATTTTATTGTGTTATTCATTTGGTATGAATTGACAATAGAAGTACCGTGAATCCTTTTACCTCTAGGATGATTCAAATACACACTTTCAAACAGTCACTGTATTCTACATTTCACTGTTTGTTGTGCTCTTGTTTTGGTCGCCGAGAGAAAATTCGGGTCCGGGGGAAACTGCAACATTACAGGCCCCTATTGAATTGTGAGCATGAGAATATCATCGAATCAAGAGATTTTTAAATACATAATTCTAAAAAAGAAGTCGCTAGTCAAATAAGTTCGATTTTTGATGTTTTGATTTGTAATGAAGATTGATAAAATCAATTTTGAATCTTCGAATTTCCGGGCCCACCGGACACACAGCATCGTTCACAAACAACGAAAAAAGAAGTGGTCCTAGAGCACTTCCCTGAGGAACTTCTGAGTTGCTTGAAAAAGGATTCAGATACAGTCAATTTGTACAGCAACTTTGCGGGTAATGAGATATATTCGGAGCCATTGCAAAAATCCAGTCGTGCATCCTAGTTTGCTCAGTTTGGTTAGTAAAATTTCGTGGTTCACAATGTCGAAAACAGCCATTAGGTCAGTGTAGATTGTGTCGATCTGGAATTCATTAGACATTTCCTCGATGCAGGTACAGGAACCCCGTTGGTATTTTTTTTGAGACACTTATCAAAAAGATATAGTCGTGAACGAACTTCGACGGCAAATACAAAAATTAGTTAATTTCGTATATTTTGTGTAGTAATCCGGTTCCCGCGCTAGTGTTCCTTCTATAGACAATTTTTTTAACCATCAGAATGCTTCGACTAATGTAGCATCACAATCGAGTTTCATTCTCACAAAGAGTACGTTGTACATATGTTATGTTCACTACCATCATGTCACTAAATCGCACTGTAACAGCTGGAACGTATGTCATCCCAAAGACATCACGTAAAACAAGAAAAACACATTTGAAACATGTCAGCGAAATTACTGTCGTGAAATCACTGCACTCACGCAAGATAGTCATTCATAATCGACATAGGCGGCTTCATTTTAGCCAAACCATAAGTATATCGTGCAACTGTATTTAAAAATTACTCTTGTAAAAATGGAACATTATAATGCGTCATTTGCTATGCTACGACAAGTACTTGTTCATTTTGCATTGTTACATGCGAGGGTGGTTCGAGCATTTTCTTTAGTTGGCCTTGACAGTCTGCTTGCTTCAATAGTCATCTTCTAACAAATAGCAGTTTTCAACAGACATTCATGTTTCAAATTATTAAACCAGCTGTTATAAAGTGTTATTTTATGGATATTAGAGAGTTTCTAATTTCAAGCACCAGATACAAAAAACGACTGAAAGAATAAAGTGATTTCTCAGTCCTAGCGATGGTATTTACCAAAGCAAATTTCTGCTACGAGTTAATTCATTCGGAACGACTCACAAAGAGACAATAATCGTTAGAAATTCATTGAACCGGCTACGATACCGGCACAGGGCCTTCGACCTAATTGCGGGTAAACAACAATTTCCCTGAGACAGGTCGTTGCTTATCATCTGTGGCGAACCGAACTGGAGCACACCACACATGACCGGACTCTACAATCAGTTAAGCAATTTGCTAGGATTTGACAGTACCATATCAGTTCCGTTCAATCGCTAGGTAGCATATTGTCTCGGTCCTGCCAGATAATGATGATGTAAACCACAATGTTGTCACAATTGGGCAGTTAGTTTGCACGAAACGTGATTCATGCAACCAAAACTGACCTCGCGTGTGTCATGTTTTGGTCAAGCCTTTCTGATTACTAATAATCCTTTAGAGGATGATGATTCATTTCGGTCCTCAGTAACGAGTTACCATCGACGTTGAGTTGATGACGTTATGTTTTGCAGACTGCAGATAAAGTTTCACTCTAATCGATGAGACCGTAAAACGTTTAACCGACTCCAAGAAATTTAAGTTAACCTCATTTCGGAGTTTTACGCATTATTTTCGATACTTTCAAAACCGGAATCCGTGCACCGGTATTAACGAAAATAGTTTGCTTGACTTCCAACTAACATGATCTGTAAAAAGAAGTTTAAAAGAATCCACTTCTTACTGTATGATCACTTCTAAAAAACAAGCTTGAAATTGATATATTTGCACATATCACGCAGCAATTCCGGTATTTTTTTACTGAAAGTATAGAAAGAAATTACACAAAATAAAGTTTTACTAAAGATTTAAAATTCAAGACTTTTTTTTTTCAGTGTCGGAAAATAACTAGCAACAACAAAATAATTGCCTGACTGTCAAATTTTACCAAAAAGTTCAAATGATTCACAAGGTGGTCCACAGCTTGTAATGTTTTTTTCTTCAAAATATTTTAATTCGAAATTGGTACTACCCCCTTAACAGAAATTAAGGTACCACTTTCAAAAGAAGCGTTATATAATCTTGTTAAATTTCTTCGAAGACACGTTAGCTCTTAAAAATCAGTGAAAGTCAGTACTGACTTTTGCCGTCTTTTTCTAGTTTTGGACCACTGTGCGATGTCGAGTCAAATGTCAAATACAATTTGAATCAGTTCATAAAGATCTCTCTCTCTCTCTCTTTCTCTCTCTCTGTGTTTGTGTTTGTGTGTGTGTATGTGCGTATGTGTGTATGTAACGTTTTTTTGCACTAAATTTTCTTGGAGATGGCTGAACCGATTTTCACAAACTTAGATTCAAATGAAAGGTCTTGAGGTCCCATAAATAATTCCTGAATATTATTTGGATCCGACTTCCGGTTCGGGAATTATGGGGTAAAATGTGCAAAAAAAAAGAAAATATGTGTTTTAACTTTTCTCATAGATGGCGCGACCGATTTTCTCAAACTTAGGTTCAAATGAAAGGTCCTGTGGTCCCCAGCGTAATTTCTGATTTTTATGCGGATCCGACTTCCGGATCCGGAAATATAGGGTAAAGTGTGTCAAAAATTGTATACCATCACTTAAAATGGGGAAAAACCTTAGAAAAATTTCTAAATCGACCTCAACTCTTTTCCAATTGATAGTTTTTATCAGTAAACGTTCAAACAAACAAATTTCGGTTATTCTTTTAAGAACCGAAGACAATTATTTTGAAGAATACCACAGTATTATATATGATAGTATGATTGATATGAGAGAGGCATCATTACACCACTAGGTGGATTAAAACAGGTTTTTCGAATAGCTATAGTGGTATATTGACAAATCGTGTTTTCATAAAATCAGTCAAATTTTCGAGTAAAAATATTGGAAAACCCTTTCTAATCCACCTAGTGGTGTAATGATGTCATTCTCATATAACTTATATTTCTAAAGTTATCACTAGAAAATTCTGTCAAGAAATTATTAATGAATAAAATAAGAAACGTTTTCTAAATTTTTACTAACATAACCTTTTCAATTTGTAAACAGTTATGTCAAGTTAATAAAAATTTATTTTGCATCGTCGCCCAAAATGACGGTTTGAAATTTTAAACACACTTTACCCTATAGTTCTGAAACCAGAAGTCGGACCCGGATGAAATTCAACAGCAACCTATGAAACTATAAGAACTTTAATTTGAGTTTAAATTTGTTAAAATCGATCAAATCATCCCTGAGAGAATTGAGTGAGTCTCGTTTTAGAGTTCTTGACTACTATTTTCGGTACTTCTGGAACCGTTAACAGGGAACCAGTATAGCCGAAGTCGGTTCGTTTAGTAAGTAACTAATATAGTCTACAAATTAAATCAGTTTTGAGCCAAATCTAGAAGAATGCACGCTAAACTAAATTGAACATAACATTCTGCTAATGGATCAAAGCCGGGGATGTTTTCTTCTTCCGAAGTACCGACGCGTACCAGTTTTGCATCGTCATTTTGAATGACGATGTAAATGTTTTGACACTCATCACCCTATACTTTCGGAACCAGAAGTCGGATCTAGATGAACTTGCACCGTGTATTTTAAGAAAATGAGAGCTTTAATTTGAATCATAATTCGTGAAAATCAATTTACCACTGAGAAATCGTTTTTGGAGCTTTTCTTAACTATTATCGGTGCTTTCGGAAGCGGAAACCTGGGACTAGTCTTCCAAAAGTATTTTCATATATTCACTAACTAATAAGATCTGTTAACTAGATGAATTTAGCAGTAAATTTTATAAAAATATGCACTTCTTTTCTATCGCTTGTGAAAAAATACTCATGAAATTGAAAAATTTCACTAATCGCACTGTAATACCGGAACCAGAAGTCGGATTCGGATTAACTTTTCGGGAATACGGGAATTCCAATACCTTTCATTTGCTTCTTAGTTTGTAAAAAACGGTTAAAGAATTTCCGATAAATTAGGAACTCATTTTTTAATAAATTTCCTTGCAATTCCGGAACCGGAAGTCGGATCCAAATGAAATTCAAGAAAATTGTATGATGCCATAAGACTTTTTATTTGAATCTAAATTTGTGAAAATCGGTTCAGCCATCACACACACAGACCTTTTGTGATCTCGACGAACTGAGTCGAATTATATATGTCACTCGGCCCTCCGGGCCTCGGTTCAAAAGTCGGTTTTCACAGTGATTGTATAGTATTTCTATATAAGAAAGGCAAAACATCGATTTAGAATGATCAAAGCTTGAATTTTTGAATTATTTTGACAGATTTTGGAGTGAGTTTATCAAAGGCTCCTTTTTCATAGTCGAATTTTTTAATAAATTAAGATTTTAGAATATGAATAATTGTACAAAATATGTAATGTTGTTTGGATCTAACGATTGTTCAAAAGATTGCTATCCACCTTGGGGTACTCTCATCTATAGGTTTAATATTATTTTAAGCTGCTGTAGCACGCCTTGGTTTTTGGTCATTATTTTCTGGAATCTAACTATTTTTGGAAGACTATAACTTTTTTGTTACTTACTTCTTCATTTGAATCAATTGAATGAATACAAAATAAATAAATCGACTTTCGAGTTTAACTGGAGTTGCAAAGGATTTATCTTGATATCAGAATGTGTGAATAAAAATGACTATAGAAAATGACTGAACTCTCTCGGATTAGAAATAAAATCGAGTCCGAGGTAGGTTTTGTGAAAGTCAGTGATCGTGCCTCTTCGCTTTTTGAGGCTTGTTGTACTTATTAACCGTAGATCTATTCACAATTCAAGCGATATTCGACGATACAAGTGCTCCAGTTTATATTTCTTAAGAAAACGTTTTTTAAGGTCTTTTAAGGCCTATGTATCTGATGAATTTGCCTAGATGCGTTAATCGTTTATAGTACAAAATGAAAACAAATTACGACAATAGAGAATGACTCATTGTTTGTCCCCTTTTGTAAGTAATTCTGAATGTGTAACTCTCCATGCTTCCCTATTTAGGGAATATTCAAAGATTACTTAACAGTATGACAATCATAGTATTTCTTTTTCTGATTTTTTTTTATATATCAACCGATTACTCAAAAGTTGATAAAAAACTACTGACACTTTCCAAATATGAACGCTATTTTTGACGATCCCCTCTACAATCTGAAGCATAACATTTTTGTCCTACCGTTAGTGGCATCAGAAACGTTTGTAATGAAATGCATGTTACAGCCAACGTCCCACTTTTCGGTAGTAACTTAATATATGGGATTTGCAAATCGCGGAAGAGTTTTCCAGTGCAGCAGTGCTGCCGGTAGCCACACAAACCCGTCAGTGACTGTGGTGCTGGGACGTCATGCGCGCGCATCGGTTTCCACTTCGTTTCCACTGTTGGTTCCATTGATTTTGCGAAAACTCTGTGATGACGAGAGCGAAAAACCGGTTGTAGGGGTGGGTGCCTTCCGACAGAAGGGTAGCTCTAACCCTATGCAGAATGGGTGCAATATGAACCAAACGGTGACTGGTGCTGGAAAGAGACAGCTGAAAACGTCAAACGTTGCCGAGTTCACGAAGTGCACCGTAGGAAAAGTGTTCTCCGCGAGGGTCGGTGTCCACATGAAGATCCATTTTTTTATTCGCAACGAAAGGATAAATTCATAATTGCATCGCGTCTGGGTGAAGAATTTCGTGATCACGGCGTCAACATTGGCATAATTATTTCAGTACTTTGTTCAACATGCTTTCGTGAGTTTCGGGATTTTTTGTTTCTTGATTCACATCCAGCAGTTGTGAGGCTGTTGCAGTGACAAGATTTAAGTGTTGTGAATCGCGTCTCGCTTGTCGAACAGAATAAAAACAGAAAAAGATTTAGCAAAACGAAATTTTCACTGGAAAAAAGGAAGTCTCATTATTAATAACAGCTAGAGCAGACATTGTAACACTGTAGCATCCGCGAGATGAACTCATTAATCTACTTGATCCCGTGGAAAAAGGCAAAACGGAACCTAGCGAAGAGTATGTGATTGCAGCAGTGTGTGTGTGCAGCCTTTTTTTGAATTGCTGAGAACAGATTTCTGTGCCAATTTAGGAATTTTATTTCCTACGCCGGGAACATTTTCCTTAGATTCCCTATAGTTGCCTTTTTGACCCGTTGAGTACTAATTGACTTCCTTTGTTTTGATGCTTTTGGTTGTGTTAGTTAGTGCAAGTTGAGAGTAGTTCGCATTTGCTATTGCCTACCCCAATGTTCTTTCTTTTAGCGAATGCCGATCGAAAATTTTCCACTAGTTAAAGTGTTTTTTAGAAAGACTGAAAGTTAATTCGCTTACTAACGACTCGGCCACTATTCATATTTGATGATTGTGTTACCGGTTGTTACTTTGCCAGTATTGAAAATGTTGCAAAATTTCAAAACAAATTTTGCAGCCATCGCATTGCAAAAATCAAGGAACTCATCCGTTTTAATTTCTTTTCTTTTTCAGGTAAGCTCACATCTCATCTTTTGCGTGACAGAGATGAAATAAAAACAGTCAAAGAGACAGGTAAATATAAAGGGATTCGCGGACTCAGTCTAAATTATGCAACTTACTAATCTGTTAGCTGAAACGGTTAGTCTTATTGAACCATTTTCAACCGGTGAGATAATAAATTATTCAATTATTTCTTTCTCACTATTGATTGAATGATCAGAGCCGATTTCGAATCAATACGATTGCTGGAAATTGTGCAAACAAAGCTGTCAAAAAAAGAAACAAACAAACAAAAATAAATTTCATCGTCATCCCATACATCAACTTTCTATAATTAGGGTTTTCTGCGGTGTTGATTTTCGTTAATTGCGTGTGCGTCGCTTCGGTATTTTCCTTCAAATGCATCGATTGATTTACACCGTTTCGAAGTTACTTGATAATTAGGGTTCAGGTTAATGTTTCAAAATTAGCGACCCTGTTGCTGCCGGTCTTGTTGTACGTAATTGGGGGACTGTGCGTTGTAAAATTTGAGAAGCGAAAGTTACAACACCAGAAGTCACCCAATCTGGTTGTTAGCTTCCAACGATGCAGGTCGACATCGATTGTTGCATTCATTTGCAGCAACATGAAAATCATATGTTTTACGGTAGCACTGCTACATGCCCGATTTGTGCGCATGCGTGATATCAATTTTGTTGTCGGGCCGAAATCTCCGTAATCTGCTGCAGAGCATATATTGCAAAAAATCACAAAGAAAGGCGGAATGATGCGGAGGTGATGATGACATCATGCGAATCGATGCTGTACTATGAAAGCAAGACGAAATCTGTATGGAAAAATATTTCGGCTGTCTCGACATACTGACGGCACAGGAGGCTGAACGATGTCTGGTTCGAAAAGAGGAAGGGGATAAACTTGGTGCCGATGTGTCCGGGAAATGATTTTGTTTTGTTATATATTGTTATTATCATTATAGTTTTTTTTTTGTAATTGTTAAGGTTTAAGTTGGACATTCCGTCTCAGGGAATAACCATTCAGCCCTATAATATACATGATTTGGTTACCATTGGGACATCATTTGCTTTCCCCCTTTAGTGATTTTCTGTAAGAACATAGTGTACCTTCTTGTAATGTTTAACGAGGGAAAATATTTGAAACATTATTCACTTCATAATACCAAGTGCGAATCGATTCAATTGACGATTGGCCCAATTTCTGGCTATAATTACCTTGTAATATCCCATCTAATGGATATATGTGAGTCTATGCAACTCATTTTTACTAAACCAAAGAGAACGCATCAAGATCATTTTCACAATTTTATTCTGAATACTTTGAAGCGCTTTCTTCTTGCTGAAACAACAGCTTGACATGGATTGGGATTGGATAAAGCATGGCTGCTTTTAATATTGAGGGTAAGGATAATTTCGCCGAAAGCCGATTCGCCAGAATGGTCATTTCGCCGAAACGTGCAATTGTCTAAATTTCGGAATTTTGTTGGTCTGAAATCGCACATTCCTATTTGAATAACGGAATTATTTATTACCCCGTGTTTTAGAACCAATACTCTATTGATTGAAATTCTAAGATTGATTTATGATCCTTAGAATGAATTTTACTGGAAACTACTCACCTAGAAAAAACGTGTAAATTCACGTCTTCTGAGACCGACATATATGTGTGTCAAAAATAACTCAATTTTACAGTAAATATAACTTCTATTTAATTCATTCTGACATCACTATTTTTTACCTGGAGCTGTTAGTGGAATGTATTCAACAGTTTCACTTTTTCTGTACCATTTAATTCCACTATTTCACTGTCACGTTATTACACTTTCACAAAGTCACCATACTTTAATAAAGCTTAACAAACGTTACAATACAGATACGCGTATTTCGGAATGTTACTTACATCCTTCTTCAGTGTATCGGTTTTATAAGTTTGTTTGAAAGAATACTGTAATGCTGCTCCTTTTATACGAAATGTCTTATTGTCAACGGGTAAAAACGGGAAGAAACAGGTAGTAACATACGGGTAAAACGGTAGTTTGATTGTCAGCGGAGGGCAACAAACTGAAGAAGTGGGATATTAAGGGATTAAGTATTACCTGAATCTATTTGTATCTTATGTGTCAGTAATAGCTTGAATAGCCAGGAGGGCTTATTTCCTTGGTCACGATTCAATAAAGAAATGGAGTTATTTTTGAAGATTTCTAAACTTTCAGCTGTGTCTAATTTCCATGGGTTGGAAATTTGTCCCATGATTTTTATGTCGTTGGTAGTGAGTTCATGATCTTCAGAAAAGGCATGTTCAGCTACTTTTGACTTGAAATGATGTGGTAGTCCTTTCTCTAATTCTTTAGATGCTTTCGCTATTTCAGCGACGTGCTCTTTGAAACGGATGTCTAGAGTTCTCTTTGTTTGTCCAATATATATTTTATCACAATGAGAACACGAGATTTTGTATACCCCAGATTTTTTCAAATTATCCGTAGGATCTTTTGTAGAACCTAGTAAATTTTTCAATTGACAGTTCATGCTGCTGAATACTGAATCCAAACCAAATTTATCTAGTTTTGATTTCAAAGGATGTGCAATGTTTGGATTGAAGTCTACCGATATTCTTTTTAAATTTTCCGATGGGAGAGACAGAGTTGTAAGTGATTGTTTTTTCAACAATCTTAATTTTTTGTCGAGGATTGTTTGAATTGAACGCTCCGGATATCCATTGAGCTTTCCAATCTCGAAAATAAAGTTTTTCTCTTTTATTGCAGCATCTCTCTTAAGGGGTAAGGTCAGCATTCTGTGAATCATATGGTGGAAAGCTGCCATTTTGTGTTGGTGGGAATGATTAGAAGTATTTGGTATGACCCGATCTGTGTTGGTTGCCTTCCTGTATATCTCGAAATTTAAGGTTTTTGCCTCTCTGATAATGAGGATATCTAAGAAAGGTAAACTGTTGTCTTTCTCCTCCTCATAGGTGAATTTAATGTTTTTATGTAAGTTATTAATCATTCGTAAGAAAGTTGATAAATCATTGCGTTTGATGATAGAGAATATATCATCAACGTATCTCCACCAGCGATTAGGTAATAATCCCTGGTTTTTCAAAAGTTCTTCAAGATTTGCCATAAACAAGTCGCCTAAAAACGGGGAGAGCGGATTACCCATTGGTGCCCCTTGTAACTGTTTATAAAATCCGCCTCTGAATTTGAAGTAATTTACATCCATACAAAGCCGAGTTAGGTTCAGATATGACCTTACTTTGCTTTTCCATAAATTGTTACTATGTTGTTGAAGTAACCAATCTTCTAATAGATTAATTGAGTCTTTCACCGGGACACTTGGGAATAAGGCGGTTACATCGAATGACACCATTATTTCGTCTTCTTCGATTCCACCAGAGTTTTGAAGTTGACTCGTAAATTCTTGTGTGTTGGGGACTGATCTACTGAAAAATCATTATAAAAATCGCCACACGAAAATTTTTCAACTTCTTTGTATAGACGCCAAACAAAAACTAATCGTACGATATGCGTCAAAATTTGACAGAATGTGTATAAAAGTGTTGCCAGCGTTGAGAGAATAAAAGTTTACCGATTGGACAAGCGCGGGAATTTTAAAATGAAAATTCCGGTTCTTTTTTTATCATAAGGTAAGTAAAAACTGCAGATTAACAACTCTGATAGCTAACATGAAGAGTATGATCAGTTAGATAGTTGTGAATCATTTTGATCAAATAAATTAAAAACTGGACGTCAAACAACTAATTGGTCGATAGCTTTTGTTTGAGGATAGTTTTTGAAGTAAGCTAATGAAAAACACTTGTAGTAATTTTATCCAAGAGTCTCAAGGCATCATCGGGAAGATTTTTTAATGAAAAAAATATAAAACATTCCAGAACTGCCAGAAGCTTTCATGTTTTGAAGTTTGCTAAAGACTGACATAATTTCATCAAAATTCATCTCAGTAACACATGGAAACAACATTTTTTGCGAAATTTTTTTTTTATTCATCAACATAATCACCTTTTAGGGTGATACAATGGTTCCAACGTTTTTCCAATTTTTCAATACCATGTTTATAAAAAAAATATCTTTCGCTTCAAAATAAGCTTCAGTTTCAGCGATGACCTCCTCATTTGAGACAAATCTTTTTCCCTGGAGCATTTTTTTAAGATCAACAAAGAGCCAGTAGTCACTGGGCGCTAAATCTGGCGAGTATGGGTGTGGGGAAGCAGATCAAAGCCCAATTCGTTCAATTTCGCCATTGTTTTCATCGACTTGTGGCAGGGTGCATTTTGTTCCATCGAAAGCAATCGCGACACCCACTTGGAAAAAACCTTTTTCATGCTCAATTTTTCATGAAGGATAGTAAATACACTTCCATATGATATCTGTGTCATCTCAGCAATCTCACGGAGCTTCACTTTACGATCTTTCATTATAATTTTTGTCACTTCACTCACATTTTCCGGTGTAATGGCTTCCACAGGTCTACCCGAGCGTTCCGCGTCATTTGTGTCGGTACGACCACGTTTAAACTCGGCGAACCACCGACAAATCGTTGCTTTTGATGGACAAGAGTCCGGATAACATTTTTCAATCCATTGTTTCGCTTGCACGGTGTTTTTACCCATTAACAAACAATGTTTTATCAAAACACGAAACTCGGTCTTTTTCATTTTTTAAACAAACTACAAAACGACTTTACTCCAACCTCGATAACTCAGCTGTTTCTGGTCGGATCGACTTAAAATTTTGACCTGTTTCAAGCAAAGGTTAGTACTCTAGAAAGACGTGGTTACTGGTTTACTACGAGCGCCATCACTGCTTCTCCGATTTGGATGAAACTTTGCACATGGCTTCAGTATGGCAAACCATAAGTTTTGAACCGATGGAGAGGTCAATCCGACTCACGACTGATTTTTAAAAAGGGCGTATTTGTTTTTGCCTTTTTCAAATCGTTGTAACACGGAAACCGTTAATTGTACAAAAATGGCGTTCAGGAAAAATTTGTTGTGAATCAATTGGGCACTCTAAAAAAATATACACTGAAAAAAAATTTTGATTTTTTTCTCAATAATTTCAAAATGAACCAAAAAAATTAAATTTAAAAAAAATCAGAGTTTCGATTTTTTTTTTTGATAATTTTTATTTTAGAGCTTTTAATAAAGCCTACAGATTGATGGCTTTCCCATCTGGTTTCTGTTTTAGCTGTAACTTCTTCATTTTTCAAAAGGCACGGATTGGATAGCCATCAATCTGTAGATTTTAATAACAGCTTTAAAATAAAAAATTATCAAAAAAAAATTAGAACAATGATTTTTTTATCTAACTTTTTCGGATTATTTTGTAATTATTGAGAAAAAAATCAAAAAAAAATTTCAGTGTATATTTTTTAGAATGCCCAATCGATTCCCTACAACTTTTTCCTGAACGTCATTTTTTTTACAATTAACGGTTTCCGAGTTACAACGATTTGAAAAAAGCAATTTTTGTGAAATGCAAAAATACATACGCCCTTTTTAAAAATCAGTCGTGAGTCGTATTGACCTCAATCGGTTCAAAACTTATGGTTTGCCATACTGAGCCCATGTGCAAAGTTTCATCCAAATCGGAGAAGGTCGATTCTGATTTTGTCACTTTTTCGTCTACTCATTCCTGGAATTGCTCTAAAAGCAGACATTTATTTTGTCGATTATTCTACAAGATATGCATATTCGTAAAATTTAGAAAATATAAGTAATGATTACTAGGTACTATCGTAAAACCTGAGGCAATAGTCCGTATGGATAAAACGTAGTAAGCTTGAGTTTCGGTAGTAAATATTTGAAAAAAATGTGGCATTTTCTACCAAAACTGAAGCTATTCAGATGACCCAATGTACCCTGTTCTTCGGAAGTGGAAGTCTTTCAGAAATGGTTACGTGAGATAAATTTCTCTGGTTCGGTTTAGAATTTTAAGCAAGTGCTAACGTTAACTATGCAGTTTTGAATTTTCAAACGTGGAAATCGTTTAAATGAATATGAAACACAATTCGACTTATCACTCATCTCGTAGTAGATCATACACGATATCTATCTGGTAATTTACTCAAATGTTCTGCTACAAGAAAGATGAGGGTGTTACGTTCAAAAATTGGTCAATCGAGAATGTGCCTAAGTCGGTCTAGATTTACCGTTATTTTTCAGTGTAGATGACTTCTTGTCGAGTTTCTCCTAAGGCTTGCCGTAGTCTTGAGGGTGATGGCAAAGTTGACATCATTTGACAATCGTAGTTGACGAGTGAATCACATGGAATTATTGTGTCTTGACCGAAAGTCACGTAAGAAGGTTTATTCGTACTGTGATATAGATTTTTAAATAAATAATGCATAGCAAGATATGAAAATTTTCGCCAAGACTAAATTTTTAGTCGAATGTTTTCGATACTCAAATAATAAGTAAACACATGTTAGCTATGTTTTTGCAAAATTGATTTATTCAACTCCCTCTTCAAGACTAAATGCTCGTACCTTGGACATAACGCTACTTATCAAATCCAGTGCAACACTTGCTCCATTTTGCTTACACATTTCCATCAACTTTTTCTTCTAATCCTTGTTATTTTTTTGATGACTTTCCTTGGTTTCCGTAGCATAACTTTCATAGTTGCTCAAAACTTTCACATTGGGCGTAGTTCTGGTAGTTTGGCATGAAAACAACGTGGTTGGCTTCGCATCACACCATTATCATCACCATTTCTGGTTTGATATAATGGTACGATACCAGATCCGGCCAAAAAAGATTGTAAACTTCGTGGGATTGGCGGAAGGGCAATAGATGCTTCTTCTTTACATAACGGCACATTCTTATGCACGGGTTGCTGTTTTTGCCGCAAACAGGATCTGTGTATGACTTGCCAAATCAAGAACATTTGGGAAAATCTGTACACATTATTCTTCTGGTACTTCTCTGGAACTTTTGGGCAGAACTTTCCGAAGAAAAACCCTAGGTTGGAGATCTGCTTGGCGTCCGCTTTGATATATTCGTCGTCGTCCATTACGATGCATTTCTGGTGCATCAATTCCTCGTAGTTAGGTGCCTTCCTTACCTTGAAGACATAAAGTCCAATCCGCTTCATTGTTTGCATTTTGTCATTGGTCATGAGCCGAATCGAAAAGTGTGGATTGCACTTGTAGCAATCCCTCACATTTCCTTGTGATCCCTAATTGTATCTTTTTACTTTTGTTTCACTACCAGTTCGTTGCGTGGTCCTCTGGGTTTCCTTGGACGATTTTAGAAAAATGTTAAACATTATCAAATTCGACATCTTTTGCACAAATAGATTTGAATGATTAGTATAAGCATAATTACAGGATTGATTAGTATGCACGATGAGAATAACGTGAATTGCGCGCTAGTGCATCTTGCCCTACACTAAGAAGCCCGTTTCTAGAACGTTGCATCTGTCACATCTCTGGTTGAAGATTTGTGAATAGAAATTAAATTAATTTTTCTTGGACAGATGAAGTTTCTTACCAACATTAAATCCTGATCCTGTTCACCGTGAGAAAGTTATAATTTGATTGAGTGTACTGCAGTTTTCTCACTAAAAACTCTCAACAGACCTTAGGCAAATGGAGTTGATGATTGTATTTGGTACATTTCAAATGACACTGTTCAACATACAGATTTTCAGAGAAATTCGTGGCAGAGCAAAGCAATTCTTAGGACTAGAAGGGCTCAGAACTATTATTTTCACTATTTAACACTCTTAGAAAAAAATGAAACTTGAAGCCGTATTTTATTTCGGTGATGACAAACTGTTATATATATTAACATGTAAAAATTGATTCTGTGTCTTTAGCTAAATTATATGTAAAATTGATGATATGATTTCTTTTTGCATGCTCTGAATTTTAAATGAGGGTGAATTGCGATACCATTTTTATATACCTTTAATATGACGTAAATTTACACAATTTCTTCTAAGTTTGTAAACTACATTTCTATTGATGCTGAACTTCCATCTCGCATCAGTGTCGCATCATAAAAAACCTACTGTGACTACTTACTCTCTTTCTACTACTTCCACTATTACTACTACTAACTTCTATCGAAAATACGTAATTAAAAACGGCAATGACCACTCAACAGCGGTCGAAAGTTGGCGAGTAAATTGCGCACCCGTTGAAAGTAAAACAACCCAAAATCTGATTATCCCGATCGACGCCTTGACCAAAACATCGCCGCCGCCGCCGCAGCCATGATGATGAATCACTCACACCGGTTTTTTTTTTCTTCTTCTACCCAGTCGCGGTATTATTGTTAGTCGAATTATGTACGCGTTTCGTGGCCACCACTACCACAAACGGTAAGGGAACAAACAGCTGTGGCTGGTATGTGAAGATTCAGATCGGCTGGGAGCCAACCTCGGTCCAAGTGAGATAAATGCTGTTTTTGAACGGCGAAAGTCACGATCAAGTTGATTTTCTCATTTGTAAACATTACACACCCGCCGGACCGGGATTTTTCACCTGGTGTTGAAAGTCCGTCGCTAGTTGAAAACCATCAGGAAAGATCGAGTAGACAGCGCTAAAATTAATTACGCTAATAATGAGTACGTTCAGAGTTAGACCATTTTTAAGATGAACCCTAGTGCGTGTGTTTTCGACGGTAAACAAATTGTACGCGAATATAAATAAACTATGATCGAAGCAACATCTGCGTGAACCAATAAGAAGTACTCTGCTCAGTTGGTCCAATCGATTCAGGCGAAAAAAATCAACAAGGAAAAGCAATATGGGAAAAGGTTTTTGTTACATCCGAAACCGCACGGCCCTACACTCATAAAATACATGCTTTCGGTTAAAATAATGCACAGACACATTCGGCATAACGTTGTGAATAACGTAAAATCCACCCAGAATAAACGCGTTTAGCATATGAGCTAATTTAGTTGTGTTGATTTAAAGAAATGAATCGTATAAAAATAACTCGCAATAATTTTCCCAAACGCTTTTCTTCGAGAGATATAGAAAGGTTTGATTCTTAATTCCAATCAATACAATTTTATAGCATATCTTCCTCGACTTCGCAAAGCACGGAAGAAAAATAAACCAAATAGCGCTCAAGAAAACACCCAACCATTGTCAGCCGACGGAAATTTTATTCAGCATGTTGCGAAAAGATTAGCGGCATTCGCCGCCACTTGTTGTCATCTGTAAGGTCGAGCAAATGGTCTCTCAACCATGAACCACGAATATTTCGCTTTGATCTTTCGCCACTTGATTCTACTTACCATCCCGAATCTTGACCCACTTATAGAAGGAAAGAACATCAATCGATCCAGTGGCGTAGCCCTTCGGTTTGCTACTCGGTGCCATGGGAAGGGAAGCATGTTTTCCGTTGCGAAAGAAACACTGGAATTCTTTTATCTTCTACTTCGCGAAAGACTACGAATGTTCGTCAAAAATTGTTTACTCCGGGTTGTGCATAAACTTCCCGTAGAAATTCTCACTTTGAATGGCGGTTTCCATCATAAAATGTTGCGGAGAAGAATGTGTTTACTGTAGCAGAACATACAAACATACAAATTTCACTGCATAGCAGGAAATTTGCGTCGGAAATAACAATCAAATGTCAGACACAGTTGAAAAAGATGTTTCGTGAATGAATGTTGCATTTTTGGTGTATGACACAGAAAGAAATTATGAATTTTATTGGTGACACAATTCTACAAACGATGCAATTCTTTGCTATTTAAATTTTCAATTGACGCAATATTTCACTCGATTAGAATTTTACACCTTCCGAGCGTAATTTTCACTTGGTTACCAAGTGCCGCTGTACGCATTTATATGTATCGATTATTCAACGAACATATATGTGCTTCTTTGGTTCATTAGAGTTATCGATGTGCTTGTGATCTAGTGTTTCTCGGTTCAAGTCGCGCTGTTGTTTATCGATCTTTTGTTTTTATTTCATTCGAATTCAAGCCATGTAATTTTCACAGCACACAATTTTACATGTTCTTGAATGTAAATTTGTGTGAAATACGACGCTTCATTTATGTGCAAGATGTAAAATCAAAAGATTTTTTCGAACTGTGTTTTTTTTCTAACTGGAAAGTTTTTCCGTTACTTTCACGTCTAATCGTCTCCAAAACGGTTACTTTTTTGAGAAATTTGTAGCTCTTAAGTTCTCAAGTCATATTCTAGTATTTAAAAGACTACACAGATATAAATATTTTGTGAATTTACATCTATTTTCATGCACATATTTGGAGCAGGTAATTAAACATAAAATTACTTTACAATTCTGTACGTTTCAATACAATTTAATCGCAAAATAAGCGTTAATTGAAAGATACAGCTATATTCATTGAAAATTCAATGCAATTCAATTTAGTTTTGCATCGATGAAGGTTTTCAATCAAAATTTCGATTCAACCCATGTCTATTCCATGTTACTATTGATTTACATCTCGTGTAAATTTCATTATTTCTTTCTGTGTAAATAAGATTAAAAAAAAGGTTTGCAAATGCTTTAAAATTGTTTAAGCTGTTAATTTTTACAGGTAAAAACTATGAATTTTACAGATAAAATAATTTTCCAAACGATACCATTCATAACTATTTTACTTGTCAAATGACGCAGTATGGATTTTGTATGATTAATTTTTCATTTGGCAGATATGTGCTTCTGTGGCTCAGTCGATTAACTGGCGTGCTTTGTAATCTAATGTTTATCGGTTCAAGTTGCTATCGATTTTTTGTTTTTATTTCATTCGATTTCAAGCCATGTAATTTTCCAAACACACAATTTAACATATTCTGTTTTCTAGGCATTTGTGTGAAATACGACGCTCCATTTAAGTGCATCTTATAAGACGCACAGTCATATTTTTTTCGAACTGTGCTTTATTTTTAGAAAGGTATCAATCAAGTCAACATCAAATGATGGTAAATTACAATAAAAGTACGTCATTTTTAAATATTTTTTTGTTATTTTTCTAGTTCTTGAAAAAGCATTACAACTCTTTTTATTGTGTGCTCAATTGGTCAAAATGCATCCGTCTTTTTTAAAAGTAGTCTTTTGTGTACATTTTTGCCTTTCCCATATAGAAAGTTTATGCAATCATTGTGAAAACCGATTTCTGAACCGAGGCCGAGTGTCATATACCATTCGACTCAGTTCGTTGAGTACGCAAAATGTCTGTATGTGTGTGTATGTTAGTATGTAATTTTTTTTTGCACTCACTCACGCGGAGATTACTGAACCAATTTTCATGAGCTTAAATTCAAATGAAAGGTCTGGTAGTCCCATTCAAAGTTCCTGAATTGTATCCGAATCCGACATTCAGTTCCGGAGTTACCGGGAGATATGTACAAACAAAATAAAATAAGTGCACTAACTTTTCTCGGAGACGGCTGAACTGATTCTCATAAACTAAGATTCAAGTGGGCTTGCAATTCTTTAGAAAGTTCCCGAAAACTCGATTCGGATTCGATTTCTGGTATTACAGTGAAAAATTTTCAATTTCATGAGTATTTTTCACAAGTGATGGCGAAATGAGGTGCAAATTTTTTATAAAACTAACTAGTAAATTCTTCCAGATTGCAGATGCTGTTATCCTCCTCCTTTGGGACTACTAGTCCTCGGTTTCCGGATCTGACAGCACCGAAAATTAAAAAGAAAAACTTCTAAAACGGAATTCACTTCCATTTCTCAGTAACGAGTTAAACGGTTTTCACAAATCTTGATTCAAATTTAAGCTTTAATTATTTCAAAAGTGTCTGTGAAATTTCCTCCAGATCCGAAAATATAGGAGCGATGATTGTCAAAACTTTGAAACCGTCATATAAAATGACGACGCAGAACCGGTGCTGGTACGGAAGAAGAAAACACCCCGCTTTTGCGAACGAAGCACACAGCGTGATTTTTTAAATTTTGTACAGCGTGTATAAGAGAACTAAAACTTTCAACGTTTTCAAAACACAACGTGATTCTTCGGCTGGGATTACGAAAGATCATACTGATAATAATAACAAAAATAAAAATCCAATCACAAATAATGTTTCATTAAGCTGATTGAAAAGTATTACTACCTAATTAATTTGAATTTCTACAGCCATAACAGAAGAACAGGCTTTCGTTTTGTTTCATTTTCGTTAATTTGACTCAATTGGAATAGTTAATTAGAGGTGAATCAAACAGCTATAATTCAAACATAGTCTTTGTATTTATAATAGCTATAATATTTGAATGGAATAGTTTTTTCGCTGAACGTATTATATTTTGGTCAAAATGTTTAATCGTCATTAAACTTACGACTCAGATGAGTACAAAATTTTCAAAGCAGATTTTTTGAATTACAGGGCTGGCTATTTGACGGCCGCAGATGCTTTTTACGACTGTGATAGTCTCCGAACTACGGCTCTGGAAATAAATTGTCAAAAACTCCATTGGAACTTGCATCGATTTCGAATGAAATGTTAATGAGAAAGGCATCATTAGAAACAGGGTTTCTTTAGAAACAGGGTTACTTAAGCCAAAGCTCTCAGTGGAATGTAATATTCCTTTCAAGGGTCTTATATCGAATTGGTATCGACATTCGTGTAAAATTAAAGATTCGTCATACTAAAAACATATACAAAGTCTCATTCCGATCGGAGTATGTGAAGTTTGATGATTTGTACCCAATATTTGGATTACTCTGGTTCGAAATAGGTAGATGGTTGAAATTTGGAAATAAATGTGTTGAACAGTATTACTCGTAAGCAGAAGTCGAATCTTAATAGCCTTGATATTAGATTTCTTTTTGGGGAACTTGACCTTCTGTCACCTGATAAAACGTGTGAATCGTACTTTAGCCGAACAACATATGATGTTTGTTTGCATCATAAAATATCCCAGCGGTTTTTAATTTCTAGGCTAATGCGTTTCCTGATGAAAACAAAACAATGTGTAAGAACGACTCACACGAGGCATCAGGCGACTATCACCGGCATGGAACGTTTACGGAACAACAACGGCAATTGTAAGACTCTTACGGAGCACACAACGTCAAGTTCACGGAACATTTTGACTTCCAGTACGTGAGTAATATCCGGCTGAAAAAATTATTAAATTAATCTTGACGTCGACCGAAGTTGATTAATCGTCTGAATGCTGGCGTTTCCTGATGAAAACAAACAAATCTCATTTGCATTTGTGGTTGTAAGTGAGCTGTCAGAAAGCCTAATTTGCGATAGCAATCAAAACAAAATTGCACTATTACACTCTCAGGTTCAAAATGTCAGATTTTTTTTTAAAAGGGCGTAATGCCAACGGTGAGAAACACACGATATTTTTAGAAGCAGTTTGGAATCAATTTGACTTTTAAAAATTATTGGGTCGTTTTCGTGTCCTTTCGTTTTACATTTAAAATTTTACTGTAAGGTTAATCTGGGTCGACTCTTTTGAAAATATGAAAATATCAGATGCACAACCGATGAAACACGCACACACACACACACTTTACAGTGGTATGCTGACATATATCGGAATGAAATCAGTGCTACTAGATTTACCATAATGGTTATTTCATTAGTATTTAACACAGACTTTCTAGTAATGTTAGAAGTCGGAACAGTTTTATTAAAATATAGAATGATATAATTAACCTAATGAAACGGATACCAAAAAATCCTTGTTGATGGTAATTTTAGAAGTTTTTAATCGCTGATTAAACAAGTGAAAAGTTAACGAATTATCACTAATTACTAATTATGACTATCCAACATTGAATAGTGGTGTAATTATGAGAAATAATGATCGCATTTTGAGACAAATCAAATTGTAAGTCTGACGAAAATGTTTCCTAAATTGGAGTGGATTTTTTGGTTCAGGTACTTATCTTTCAAATGATTCGTGTTCAAATTCATGAGATGGAGGGATGAGATGGAAATAGGAGCTCAGATGAAATAGGGAGCCGCTACCTTATATGAGATATCTTTCTTACTAATGTAATTTTTACAACTTACTTATAGACGAAAGTGGTCTGTTGTGTTTTTATCGAGTTCGAGGATAGACACTACTTTAGCGCTTTTCCAATTCATAGAAAAGTAAGCTAATAAAAATCACTTGTTGAATATTTTGCCGTAAATACGACTTACTGTACTATGGAGCGCCATTTTCAAAATTTTCTCTCTGAGATAGTGATAAGTTTTCGATTGTCAATATCTCTTGTTGTATCTAACTTATTGACATAGCTTTTGCAATATGCCATCGAAAATATGATCATCCAATTATGATAACATTTTCAGTTGTATGACATAATCACAAACAATTAAAAAGTAAACTTTTCTAAAATGTTTGGTATCAACAAGTATCAAAGAGGAAAATTCATGCTGCGTTCGATTTTCAGTCATAATTTTGAAAGCTCATGGCTAAGTGATTTGTACAAGGGTTGATATAATACCAAAAAACTCGAAATTTTTCAACTTCAATATGTACTGCAACAACATTGAAGTGTTTCAATAGTACACGATTGGGAAACCTGTCTGATTTGACTAATATCAGCATTAGCCAAACAGAACGCGTTCCAAGCAAAAGAAAACAAATCTGCTGCTGTACAACTGTATCGGTATGAAAGATGAACATTCAACTTTTTCCCATCATTTTCTGTGTAACGGTTGCCGAAGGGTGAGCAACAACGAAGACCTCAGGCTTTTGGAATGAAGCGAGCAGCAGAATTGTGTCAAATTGCCAGAGAAGGATATACAGCCAAATCACACCAACGGTCTGTTAATTCTGTTGGAATGAAGCGGGTGGTAGAATGGTATAAAGGAACTTCATTGGGAGAACACTTTCCAGTGTGCAGCAGTGATTCACGGGAGCGCTGTATTTGAAAATACTGCTGTTCCAAATGCAACTACGGATTCCGCCTGGAATCGATTGTTTAATCTTATTTGAAATTTAGTTGGAAATCACATTAAATTCCTTACTTTTCAATCCCACATCATAATCATCATAAAGAATTATTTGACAGTCAATTATGACGGGTAACGCTCAAACGCAATTCAAAAATAAAAGTATTGATGTGAAATATATCCTTATACTAGTATGGGTGTCGTTTCGAATTCACGATGAAATCTTTAGCGGCTCTTACACGAGAAATATTTGTAATTTTTAATAACTACTAAGTAATGACATTCCAAATTTATATGGGGAATTCATCATTACTGCACTTACACATACATTGAAAATGATATTACTTTCAATGATCGTGAAGATGCTACTTTTGAGCCTATCTTTATATGGAGCCAGGGCAGAGATGCCAAATATTGAAAATAAAAATCTATATATTCTGATTGATGAAACCTGGTGCCCTATAAAGAGGTGAATTATAATTTCACTCAAGCAACACTATAATTGCACCCTAACGCAATATTTTTATTAACGTCATAAACAAAAATTGTAAACTACCCTGCTAGCTTTGAGTTTTGATGTATGAGATGCTGATGGATGCTAACATACATCAAGCGATCATCTTGATCATGTTAGACTATTAAAATAATGACAGGGTTGTGTACAAGAAGCAAATGAAGTAATTGCAATATTAAAGAAACTAGATTCTACACGGAGAACCCTTCGATCATAAAATTGCGATATCGCAGTTTTTGATTTTTGCGATAGTTGAATTAACTTATTTCTTTTTGATTCAACCAATATGGTTTTTGATTTGCATATATTCAAGTAGTTGAAAAATATGTTGTTTTGAATGCTGTCAAATGCCGGAGACAGTTGAAAGCAAAACAATAATCGCAATGCAAAATCAACAACTTTTTTAGTTAAAATCTGTTCGCGTCGCTTCAAACTGTCAATGAAAACATCATCGATAGTTAAAGCGTTTGGTGAAATTGTGTTCATTCGATTTGAGAATTTTATGATAACAAGTGTTTATCTAACAGCGGTGTTGTGATAAAGTTAACCTTGTTTGACATGAAAAAGATTTGGTGACAAATTAGAAAATGTTAATGAATGATCATTTCGTAATCTTTCAGGTATGCGCAAAAATTTTATGCTTCAAATTCGATCATTATTTACTTCCAGGAGACTGTTTTACTTCCAGCTGTTTGATACCGATGATGATGTTCATGCATTAGCAATAAAACGCTTTTTGACATGAATTTAGTTTATAAAAGTAACAGGAGCGAAGGGTTTCAAACGCACAGAACGCGCTGCGATTGAATGGCGCGTTTGAATTACCGTCGCAAAATTCCAATTCCCAACGGTTGGTGCACCCAAGCTCATATAAATTGACTAAAATTATCAGTGCATAACTTTAGTTCAACCGTTTGAAGGCATCATTTTAGGTAAATTTAATAATTTCGCTAATTTACTCGCCCCTCCGGGCACTTTTGCTGATTCAAAACGTTTTTCTACATCAATCATTTCCGATCGAATCAGAAGTATTTTTTAGAATTTAGATCTTTGCTGATCTCAAAACAAACAAACAAATAAAACCGATTTATTTTTCAACTAACAGAATTTTGTTTCAATAACAACACCAGTTATTTCAACTAAAATATTTGTTGAAATTGAAAGGTATGTGTCCTCACTAATTGACAGCATTTTTTTTCAAACAGTTGAATTAGTTGTTTCAACCATCATTTCTGCTAATCGAAAAACAAAAATGACAGTTTAGTTAAAACAACAATCGATTAGTTGTACCAAATTTTAACCAATCGAATTCAGAAAATCAACTAATATTCTGGTTGAAATGGGATCGCGGGTGGTTCCGTGTAGATGCACGGAATAATACCTATTCGTCACAGAATATTTCCTTTGCTTTGTGAAACAACTCTAGTTTAAATGTTTATTATATTGGGTAGCGCATGCGTTATTGTAACTATTTATTTCTAATATTTCTTATACTTTCGTTGTGTACTAAACTGTTTGATATTGAACTTATTGTTATTATATATGTTCAAAATAACATGCCTTTGACCTGTTGATATTGAGCTTTATAAGGGCCAAGTTTGAATTTGAGCGAGCCATTGTTATTCGTATTCACGTCAATCGGGTTCTGTCTTTGACATTACCCACCCGTCTTTTTTTTGCTTTAATTTCCGGGATTGCTTTGCTGATAAATTCCTTGCACCTACCAGAAGATAATAAAAAATGCATTTTGCATGAAATATAATAATTGTTCAATGAACGGTAGTAGGTAGTATCCACATCCGCCTGTAACCTTGCCAAACAACGAAAAAAAAACATGCAAACCGCGATCATCATTCGTACGATTTGCCGCAATGACGCGACGCACGCTTATGCTTGATGCCGCGACGCTATGGCAATGATCCTCCACGTTCTTCCTTACTGCATTGACTAGAGTATGCAGTACTTTTGAGTAAAAATCGCGAATAAACGAACCCAAACGATCCGAGTAGACAGCGCTCATCGTTCTACGTGCCGTCACCAAGTCGACTGCCGAACAGCGTCGTCGTAAGTCAGTTGCGACGGGACACTTTCTTCGGTCGGATGATGGAATGGGTTCCGTGTGTTTTTTTCTCTTGCTTTTCGTTCTCTAGCCGTTTTGGTCGGGTGTGATCTTGCGTGTGACTTTTCATCCTTGCGGTCGGCTTCATTGACTGTTTTGATTCGTTCACTAGCAGCACCGCTAATCAACTGTCAACAGGCCTCAACCTCTGCCCACCGGTCGGTGGGTAAAATTGATCTTCGACCACTTGTTTGATGCCATCCACACGGCGAAACAACGAAGAAAGCAAGAAGGTGCCAAACAGAAAATGTGAGAATGAAAGTGAGTGCAGTTCGCTATTGTTGTTTGGATTTCCCTTTGCGAGATCGGCGAGATTTTCCTCGCCCGTTTCGAAATTGTGGTGTTGTTTTTGGTTTCGAGTGAAAAAGATAAATCGGAAAGAAAACACTATCATCCCAACGATCATCGTCATCATCATCACCATCATCCTCTTCGGCGCAGACTACCAGCGTTGTGCGATGTATTGTGATAATGTTTAGCGTTAGCATCAGCCAAATTTTACCGTTGACCATCGATCAACGGGAATCTGGGCAGAGTTCGGTTGCTTTTTCGGTGAAAACTTTTCTAATATTAGCACGCTCAAACCGGAGCAGCATTATTAACTACAGCAACAAAAATGACCGATGGAAGACATTTGCAGCTGAACGGTAAGCGGTGTCATTATGGGTGTTAGCATTGTAACTTGAAAAATGTTCTCTTTTGAATTTAATTATTTTTTTGGGAACATAAACCCAATAGTTTTCAAATTATTCATTTCTATAAAACATTTAACCCGTCAACGTCATAGAAATTACTGTTCGTAAAATTCTGTTTCAGGTGGCCAGTAGAACTCAAGTGTAGTTACTAAATCGAGAATTGCGCATTCCCGCATTTAATCCGCTTCATCGAATCACTGTTCGGTAGTGAGAGCACTGAGTCATGCTCTCATTCGGTTTCAAGCGTTTCATTTCGATTCGGCGCCGATTTGTTGACTGTAACGATATACCATTCGATCGATTCAGTTTTGTAGAGTTTACGAATCCATTTCAACGACTTCGAGGTCAGTTTCAGTACATGAAATTTTGTGAAATAGATCTATTTGATAAAGTGAAGCTTACTTCGGTCACCGATTTACAGACTGAACTCATTCAAAGTTCATGAACGAACCACAAAACAAATCATTTGAGCTTTTACCTAAATAGATATTTTAGTTTCATTAAACCGAAACTCAAATAGAATAGCTAATCCTGGAGTTGAAATGTGGTTTATATGTTAATGTCGAAATAGAAGCTATCGCAATGGATGCTGGAAAGAAAATTTTGTTCTTTGCCTCTGGATTGTTAATAGTTTGAAGTTAGCATTTCCATCTCATTGTCGTTTGCGTTTTCATTCCTGGGACCATAAGAGAACTAGTTAGATCTACTGTATTGGTTTTATGTCTTAGATTTTTCGAAACCACAATCAAGCTTTATTATATTCAACAAACAGAAAATAAACTATCAGGGAATGAAACTTATCTACGTGTCAGCCTAGTCCTGTGGGGTTGTTTGCTGTATCTAGCCAACGTGTCCATGTAGTCGGGAATGATTGGAATATTACCGGGAGCAGCTCAGCTACCGAGTGTGGTTGTTGAACAATCGTCTTTCTGTTCACATGATATCATCCGGAATTGAAATCGGATTCATGAAAATGATATAAAAAATTAATCCGGTGGCTTGTCTTAAGTGAGTGAATCTCAAAAACTTTATAACTTTTCAAAATTAAGTAACATGTAAACATTCCTTATGGAACTTATGGAAAGGAAAATCTGAGTTTTTGATCGTTCTCATTTATAGAAATATCACAATTGACTTCGATTACAAAATATGTTTTTAATCTTATATTCCCCACGGAAATATCTATCCAACAAACCATAAATTGTTAGAATCCGTACATTTTTAACGGAGATGTCTGTGCAGCACCTTTTTTCTTGATATTTTGTCTCGTTTCGAGTTTAGCACGGTTCGTTTTTGGCAACATGATCGTTCAAATATGACATATTAGAAAGACGGCAAAATTTTCCAATTCAAAACAATTTCATAGCAAAGCAAAGTCTTGGAATTACATTTCTTCCGTGGAATTTGGCCTTTCTGTTTCAACAGACTTCGCAGCTGATTCTTAGCGTACAAAATCATTGCATGGCTAGAACTATGGATCCTACTGACACTAAGAATCCTTCCAGGTCGGGACTCGAACATACGACAGTTGGCTTGTAAGACCACTGTCCTATGCATTGAACCGCCAACCCGGGAACAATTTCATAGTTATAATAATTCAAACTACTAACAGCAATAATGTGTATGTATGTGACAAACAATGTCATTCAATTTTCTCGAGGACGGCTTAACAGAAAATCCTATAAAAACTTCCTGTTCTTTAATTGGATATCCGACCTCCAGTGTAGAAATGTCAATTTCACATAAATTAATAGGGTTTATCGGGTTTGCAGATTTTGATAGTCGATGACCGAATTAATTAATTTTTTTTTAGTTACACAGGTACTGGACTTTCGATCCGGGAAAAATTTGTTTTGGAACGCATCACGATTTCCTAACGATGGTTATACTGATTTTCAAAAACTTAGGCTCAGAGAAGCAAAACCAAATCTCATGAATAAAAATTCAAATTTTAAGACTTATACAAAATTGGTGAAGTTCATCCGACTCCTACTTCCGATTCTGTAATTATAGTGAGGAGTTTTTAAAATTCAAACCGTCATAGAAGATGACGATAGTACAAAATCTTTAAAGTTGGTCTCAAAAAGATTCAAATGTTTTCGTCATATTAATTAATCGTCAAACAAAATGTTTTGGGTAATCCTGGTCCCTGAATACTGGTTACGGAAGTACCATAAATAATAATCAGAAACTCTAAAGTGTGGAACTCACTTTAATATCTCCTTGATTGCCCAAAAGGTTTCCCTACGTTAAGATTCAAAGAATTGATTTTATTGTTGCATATGATTTTACTTCTCGGTCGGACTTGCAGTTCCAAAACTACAGAATGATGCGCGAATAAAATTTCAAATCGAAATACATAAAAAATTTTATAAATTAAAATCAAAACTGTTTATTTGATCATTTTAGTTAATGATTGAACAAACCGATTGCTGAAAATTTTCCAACAATGTGAAAGAAACCAGAAATTTTAATTGTTAATCATTAATATTAATAAAACGCAAGTGGATTGATAAAAAGGTATCATCACACTGTTGGGTGGACTAATAAAGTTTTTTTTTTAATTTTCAGAGAATTAAAAACTACCAATGAGTTGTTTTTAAAATTTGTTGAAAAAGGAAGCACATATTTTAACACGTCCGCAGATCGCCTGCCAGATCAGGAAAGTCTTGACGTTCTTTTCAAATTTCGATAATGCAGCATGATTCGGGCCGCTCGTAGCAAACAAGCAAATCAAGCTTTATCCGCAGCGGCTGTGGGTAAAAAAAAACCTTGAATGCAAAAACCAGAAAAAACATTTGTTATTGAACAATCGAGAAAGTTTTTATCTGGTTTTAATTCCAAAGTAATTTTATTCGATCCCTTGTCAAATTTTTTAGGTCAGTGATTTCAACTGGTTTCCGCATTCGAAAAAATACTTAAACGAATTCTCCAAACTAAGTTGCACTTATCCGGTTTTTGCATGCAGCTTGATAGTCATCTCATTACTAGAGCCATGTTATTTTATTAATTACTCGACTTTCAATCAATGAATTGTGAAAAAATCAAATACGATATTTTTGTTTCGGTCCTAAGAAGCGATACCGCAGAAAATGGAATGTTGTTCCGGGTATATCGGAAATAGGGATCAAAAACCTCCAGAACGGAACTCACTCACTTTTCTCCGAGATGAATCAATAGTTTTCACAAACATTAGACCGAAATAAAAGGTATTCCGGAATTACAAGCTGAAGAATGTTGGAAATTTCAAATCGTCTCTTATCACTTATCTTAATTTTTATCTTTGCCTCTGGATTGTTAAGGGGCGGGTAGGGTCTAACACTTTAGAAAAATCATTTATTATTTTCTTTATATTTTCTTATAGTAAAACATTTCAAGAATATTGTGTGAAATTTTCAAGCCCATCGGAACAAAACTCAGCAAGTTATGGGCCTTTATCTATGCTTATTTCATACTGCGAAAAAGTAAGAGCTCGGTACACAGGCTCAAGATTTCTGCTTCGATTAACTTAAAAACTTGACAAAACATTCTTGAAATGTTTCACTGTAACAGATTATAAAAGAAAAAATATGAACACTTTGAACAACCACCAAAAATTCAAAAAATTAAAAAAAAATCAAACAGAAACGTTGGGGTCTAGAAAAACTTCTACTCTAATTATGCTGCGTTCATTTGTTCACGTCTGATTAGTCTGCGCGGAGATACAGTGGACACCGCAAATCATGATTTTTAAGGAGCGTCCTCAAAAATACCTCTTCTCTAGAGATGGGCAAAACAGTTCTTTTCAAAGAACCGTTCAGTCATGCAGAGTTCTATTAAAAGAACTAGTTCTCCAGAGCCGTTCGTTCATAGCTGGATTGTTTGTTGAGCAGAAAAAGGTCCCTCAAATTAGAACTGAGGTTTCGTGATGAAGCTTCCTTATTAGAGAACTACCGTTCTCTAAAAAGGTTGAGCGAGCAAAAAAAAAGGTCCTACAACTTAAAACTGAAGAACTACCATTCTCTAAAAAAGAACCATTGCTCATTCATTCTTTAAAAAGAACTAGTTCTTTTGAACAGTTCACGAACGAATTGCCCATCTCTACTCTTTACCGAATTCATTTAGGGGTTTTGTTGGTTTGTGCAAAAAGCACATATTTTGTTTCTATTTCTTCGCGTTTCGCCTTCGGCTCGTCAGTACTTAAAGCAGTTCAAATTGAACTGCCATCTCGTGCCTAGCAGTTCAACTTAATCCGCTAAGCAGACGCAAAGTTTGCACTACTTATGCAACCCTTAAACAATATTGCTATATTATTTCTGACGTCTCAGGCGTAAACGAGTGACGGCTTATTACTGGCCGTTGCAGAATGTGAACATTTAGGGGTTTTGTTGGTTTGTGCAAAAAGCACATATTTCGTTTCTATTTCTTCGCGTTTCGCCTTCGGCTCGTCACCGTTCACCGACTTATTTTTCAATATTTAACCACGAAAAAATTACAAAATATTGTTCGAATGATGCCTTTTATCATGCAAAACACTGAAATTTATTTTGTTGAACGATAATTCTGGATTTCGCAAAAATGATGATATTTTTCATAGTTTAGACCCTACCCCCCTTGACGGCTTGACGGTATTGCAAACATGATAAGATACAATCAATTAGCGTTACAATTTAATATAGATATGTGTTACAGCATTTAGCTACATTATTGAATTTAATGAATGAAATACGGAACGACTTGAATAAAATGTTGATTGCATCCGGGGTTGGAGAGGCCGGTAGGGCTTAACTGCGCTCTGTTTTATGTTTCATTTTCATACTATTGGCCCTTATTACCAGTGTAAAGCGGAAATTAAGTGAAGTGAACGTATCCCAATTGATGAACGGTTAATCAAGTTGATCTTTGACGTTTATTAGTGGTTTGTGTACCATGAGATACTGTGGAATAAAATGGAAATTTGTAGAAGAATGAAATAAAATAATATTGACTGAACATGTGAGCCAACCAGTTATAGCTATCAAACGATGTTCATCCAGTTCATTTTGTGAGGTTGTGTCGTTTTCATGTGAGACCTGATGGGTGAGATACATTTTTTTTAACAGCGGCAGGGGGCAAAAAAACTTCAAATGCAAGTACCAGAAAAATACATTTGTTTTTGAATAACCGGTGAAGTTTTTATCCGGTTTTCGCACTCAAAGTAATGTTGTTCAGTTTTTGCTAAAAAGATGGTTTTAAACGGTTTTTTCATTTCACAATCCGTGTCCGATTCTTGCACTCAATGTTTTTATTTGGACATTCGGCATAAAAAAATGATTTCTAATATCGAACATTTTAACACTTTGACCGACTGCATCACTAAGCCATGTCAGATTTAGCTAAAATTTGGCATAGAGACTTTTTTGATGTGCTTCATTATTTGAACGCTGACGCTTTACGAAATTAGATATTTTTTTCTTATTTTGCTTTTCTCATAAAGAAAGGCTTTGCAATAATTGTGAAAGCCGCCTTTGAACTGAGAAGAGCCGAATTTCATATACCATTCGAATCAGTTCGTCGAGATCACAAAATGTATGAGTGTGTGCATGTGTCAAAAATATGTATTTACTTTTGTCCAAGTCTATGCTAGTTTACTCCCTAACAATCTTCCCTTGTTTTATTCAATGAGCAGTTTTTTCAAGAATACCACATAAATATTACTGAGAATATGAGTAAGTTGAAAAGGGCATCATCACACCACCAGGCGGATTAAAACATGCGTTTATTGGTTCATCCTGACTAGTATACCGAAACCATAAAAGTAACTAAACAGTTCGGCTGAAAAGTTCGTATCGTTTAATAGAAACACATTTTTTTGCCAAAATTCGTTTTTATTCTTCAACATAATTGCCATCAGAGGCGATACAGCGATTATAGCGATCTTCCAACTTTTCGATACCATTTTTGTAGTACGATTTGCCTCAAAAAAGGCCTCAGTTTCAGCGATTACCTCTTCATTGCTTCTAAATTTTTTACCAGCGAGCATGCTCTTGAGGTCTGAGAACAGGAAAATGTCACTGGGGGCCAAATCTGGAGAATACGGTGGATGAGGGAGCAATTCCAAGCCCAATTCGTTCAATTTCAGCATGGTTTTCATCGACTTGTGACACGGTGCATTGCCTTGATGAAACAAAACTTTTTTCTTCTTCAAATGAGGCCGTTTTTTTTTAAATTTCGTCCTTCATACGCTTTAATAACGCTATATAATAGTCACTGTTGATGGTTTTTCCCTTTTCAAAGTAGTCGATGAAAATTATACCATGCGAATCCCAAAATACAGACGCCATAACCTTACCGGCCGATTGTTGAGTCTTTCCACGCTTTGGGTTCGGTTCATCGCGTGCAGTCCACTCAGCTGACTGTCGATTGGACTCCGGAGTGAAGTGATGGAGCCATGTTTCGTCCATTGTTATATATCGTCGAAAAAAATCGGTTTTATTTCGATATAACAGCTCCAAACACTGCTCAGAATCATCAATTCGTTGTTGTTTTTGATCGATTATGAGCTCACGCGGCACCCATTTTGCACAAAACTTTCTCATATCCAAATATTCGTGAATAATATGTCCAACACGTTCCTTTGATATCTTTAGGGTGTCAGCTATCTCGATCAACTTCACTTTACGGTCATTGAAAATCATTTTGTGGATTTTTTTCACGTTTTCATCGGTAACAGCCTCTTTTGGACGTCCACTGCGTTCATCGTCTTCGGTGCTCATATGACCAGTACGAAATTTTGCAAATCACTTACGAATTGTTGCTTCGCCCGGTGCAGAGTCTGGATAACACTCATCAAGCCATTTTTTGGTATCGGCGGCACTTTTTTTCATCAAAAAGTAGTGTTTCATCAACAGACGAAATTCCTTTTTTTCCATTTTTTTTTTCACAATAACAAAAACAGTTTCACTCAAAATGCAATATCTCACAAACTAATAATCAGACAGCTGTCAAATTTATACACGTATCTTTTGAAGGTTGGTACTAACTGAAAATGGTATGGATTTAATTCTAGTGGCGCCCTCTCATAGAAACGATACGAACTTTTAAGCCATCTGTTAGTTGATCTTGCTACAGATGAGTTAGGGGTTTTGACTTTCTCTAAATACCTTACCTCAACAACCGAATAGCTGGAGAAACCGACTTTCGAGTGGAGCCTCAGAGACCCATAGTTGTAGAACATTCGACTCAGTTGGACGAAATCGAAAAAGTAACCGATCTTTTCGCGCTAAATGTTCTCTAACCGATTTCAACAAAGTTAGAATCGTTCGAAAAATACTATTGGCTGTCACTTACGGTTCTGGTGACATAATAGCATAGGTGACGTAAACGACAAAATTTCTTGTACAAACAATATCAATAATTTTAGGCTCGTTCGAGACAAAAATTGGGCTATGGGTCGATTTCGAAGATCATATGGTTGACATTTCAAGTACAAGTGACCTAATCGACAAAATAATTTTTTTCTATTCATATAATTATTTCAAATAGCCTACGATCATGTTTAAATGTAATATTTGCTGGTACGCTTGGTCTGAGAAATGTTTCCGAGTATGTGACATAAACGCAGTAGCATGCTTTTGTGAACTACCCAAATCAATCTGAAAAAGTTGGTGTCGAAAATAAACTCAAATTAGTATCAGAAACTATTTCAATACTAGTTATTTAGAGGTTTTGGTACCACATGGGTACCGGTGAGCAGACGTAAAGTTACGGTTTATATTGAACCGTTGGGTGGCGTTAGCAGTTCAATATAAACAGCTGACGCACTGATGAACCGAAGGCGAAACATAAAATGGAAAAAAAGGAAAAAAAAGTTTTTCAATACGGACAGAAATATTTTAATGGGACTGTGTCGATAAAAGAGAAAGGCATTATTACACCACTAGATGGATTAAGAAAAAGTTTTTAGTTTTATTCGTGGTAAAGATGTGATGATGCCATTATTGTTTTTGCTTAAAAAGTATTACCAAAAATTGAAAATTTTTGATCCAAATGCAGTAGAACTTTTTGCGTTTTTTTGTAAATTGGATTCAAATAAAATTCAATAGCAGCCTATGATAACATAAACATTTTCATTTGAGTTTGTGAAAATCGGATCTACCAAATAAAATGAGTTTGAAGATTATGACCACTATTTTCGGTACATCCAGATCCGGTAACTGGGAACCAGTATAAACGAAATCGTTCCGTTTGGCTAATAACTAACAGAGGTCTACACATTGAAACGGTTAGTTAGCATATCACTATGTAATTCCGGAATTTAATAATTTTAATAAATAATTAAAATAATAAAGCGGAAATAATAAAGAATCAAGATGCGTGTGAAATCTGTTGACCTTTGTTTGGTGATTTAAAATGATTTTATAATAACTGTTTAGAATATTTCAATGCAATGAATCAAATTTTGTGTCTATATCCAATTCGCTCGTTTATTTTGTGATACAGTAGTTTCATTTAAAAAAAATAGCGAAGTTTTTATTCTTTACGCGATAGTATTGCAAAATTTTCTTCAGTTTCCTCGAATAAGAGCTGTGAATCAAGACTTCCCGGGACTTCAATATAGCATATTGTTGAAACGTTCACTCGGAAAGTCAGTGAGTTTAGTGGTGCATCCGATTATCTCGAAACCGGAACATACTGAGTCGCGCACGAATAATACCAATACTAAAATTTTTACTAACAAATATCCTCCTCCCGTGACACTTGTGGAGTGCGCAGTAGTATATACGGCCTCTAGTAACAACAAGTGTTGGACTAACATCCCTTCCCATTCCTTAGACGATCTACGTTCGGGCCTGGCCGGCGCCGGTACTGATCAATGATTTCTGGGATTACCAGAAGATGTACATTGAAGGATGATTTACCAGTCTCAGGTCGGATCATCTAAAAACTCCCTGTGCAATTTCAGCTAATTCCGATCAGTAACGGAGTAGCAACCAGGGGTGGTCGCTCAAGTTCAAGCTCAAGCTCTTGGCCTCGATTCGAAAGTTCGGTTTCACAGTGATTTTTTATCTTTTCAATATGAGAAAGGGAAAACAATCATTTTGTTTTTTGAGCTCTTTATATTGTCTTTTACAGCTTTACATGACTTCCCAATCAGGAGATTATAACAGATCGGCTGAAAAGTTCGTATCGTTTCTATGAGAGGGCGCCACTAGAATTAAATCCACACCATTTTCAGTTAGTACCAACCTTCAAAAGATACGTGTATAAATTTGACAGCTGTCTGATTATTAGTTTGTGAGATATTGCATTTTGAGTGAAGCTACTTTTGTTATTGTGAAAAAAAATGAAAAAAAAGGAATTTCGTGTGTTGATGAAACACTACTTTTTGATGAAAAAAAGTGCCGCCGATACTAAAAATGGCTTGATGAGTGTTATCCAGACTCTGCACCGGGCGAAGCAACAATTCTTAAGTGGTTTGCAAAATTTCGTACTGGTCATATGAGCACCGAAGACGATGAACGCAGTGGACGTCCAAAAGAGGCTGTTACCGATGAAAACGTGAAAAAATTCCACAAAAAGATTTCCAATGACCGTAAAGTGAAGTTGATCGAGATAGCTGACACCCTAAAGATATCAAAGGAATGTGTTGGACATATTATTCACGAATATTTGGATATGAGAAAGCTTTGTGCAGAATGGGTGCCGCGTGAGCTCACAATCGATCAAAAACAACAACGAAAAACAATGCTGAAATTGAACGAATTGGGCTTCGAATTGCTCCCTCATCCACCGTATTCTCCAGATTTGGCCCCCAGTGACTTTTTCCTGTTCTCAGACCTCAAGAGAATGCTCGCTGGTAAAAAATTTAAAAGCAATGAAGAGGTAATCGCTGAAACTGAGGCCTGTTTTGAGGCAAAGGACAAATCGTACTACAAAAATGGTATTGAAAAGTTGGAAGATCGCTATAATCGCTGTATCGCCTCTGATGGCAATTATGTTGAATAATAAAATCGAATTTTGGCAAAAAAATGTGTGTTTCTATTAAACGATACGAACTTTTCAGCCGAACTGTTATCATAGTTTCATAATGTTTTTCTTTCGTTTTGAAACTTTTTAGAAATTTTTAGATGTTATTACTTAATCAACAGAAGGTTAAACAGTGAAATCACTTTCACAAGAACAACATTTTCACCAATCCGAAAATAGTTCTCATGCAATTCAAGGTTGCATGCTGGTGTTGACTGATGTCACTAACCTCGTAGCCACCCCGTAGTTCATCAAACAAGATGCCCGATAATGATTATTCATACAACAACTGATTCGAGCTCATTAATAAACCCTGTAAACAAATCATGTTGTAGTGCACACTCAAGCAACCGTTTTCGAGAAATATTCATTAACAATAACACCAGCAACACCAACAACCGTACGCCGTTGCATGTTTGTGTTTTGGGCGAGCGATTTCCGAGCTGCGCAGCACCTCTATCTCTATCTTTCTGGGCGGTGATGGCGAATGGAGGAAAACTCTTGCGCCAATTTATCAATTTCCCTATGGTGCGAACGTGTGCCGGCAGACCGCAACATTACTTGACGACCGTGATGGATTCCCTCCGGCACCGGTGAGACCTCACCCCCCTCCCTCCCTTGGTCTTACTCCAACTCAAAGAGAATACAAATCACAGCATGGTTTGCAATGGTCAAAAAGCTCGACTAATTGGAAATTAATATATGCGCATACATTTCTTTTCCGTGTTGGTTTACTGGTTTTAAGGTGGGTAGCTTCGTAATTTTAGACCCACAGCCGGCTTAGGATTGGGGTGCTGCCGGGTGATGAAAACTCTAGTCGAGCCGCCAAACGTATGAAACGAAATTTAGCAGTCCGAATTTCCGGCAACGTTCGGGCATTCGAAACGGTTTCCCGAGACGGACGTCTGTGGGTTGCACTTTTTTTTTACTTTTTTGATTGAATACTCCCAGTAACAACAGTTTCTCATCAAATATCTCCGCGTGGTTCGTCCGTCGCACACAGCACAGGCAAGTTGAAATAATTTATATAATCGATGAATTGGCGAAAATCGGCATAACAAATTCGAACAGCTGTAATTCGATTGGAATAAATGTGGTCTCTAGTAAAGTGACAAGCGGAGCGAAAGCTATTGAAAATTATTTGATTGGTGGCTTTGCGATTGGCGATTCGGTAGCAGATACGAAATACCCGACTGTTTATTTAAAATCACTTTCACGGCCAATGGCTTACGTATTTCCCTGATCATCCATAATTTGCACCGACCGGGAAAAATATGTGGAAAGGTTGCTGCCGCATAATCAACAAACTGGTGCGTGATCCAAATTTGAAATAGATCTGTACAGGTCAGTACGAGTCAGCGAAGTGCCATTCGTGGCGTCAGCGGCAAATAAACCTAACCGAACCGAACCGGAACAGCTCTATTTTCAGGACATTTCCTCATCTTGAAACTGTGGCCAACTTTTCCAATGCCCTACAGCTGTAGCGTGACAGCGCAGATGGGCAAAGGAACAAACGAACATCGTTCGGTCGGCACCAACCTCCTGCCCTCCGTGCACCCTCCACCGAGTCAATTGGCATCGCGTTTTCCGATCTCTAAACTTTATTAGATACTCGGCCGGTTGGAACGTAGGAACTACTCCACTTATCATTTTGGCAACTTTCGAATGCCGCTAACTTCATTCATTTTCAGCCGGTTGCATCTGGAAGTTGCAAGAACTAAGATGCACGGAATGCGAAAGCTGCTGTGAGAGTGAACGCAATTTGCGAAGTTATGCACTAATGACGCGTCGCATCGCTGGCCGATGTCGCATCGCTGGCCGCGTTCATTCTTGCAGTCATTAGGGAGGTCCACTCTATGAAAAATCGATTTGCTACTCACTTATTTTGTTTATCGATAGATATATCATCTAACAACATAATTGCTAAGTTTCGATGGTATAGTTCTTTGAAGCTACACGCGCTCAGTCATTTTTTGAAGCGCCTAACCTTGGAAGCACGTTTTCTCTGAAGTATCCGTTCACGTTATTTTTATTTTGTAAATTTTTGAACAGAGAGAAATGTGTGTACCTAAAATATATACGAATAAATTTATTTTAACTTATATTCTTTTTAAATTAAAACAAGAAGAAATAATCCCCTCATATATTTCACTTTATTCAACATTCTAATTGTATCTAAGGTTCACGACTTGAGGTAAGTTTCTTGATCTTCTCAATATATCTTTTGGATGTATCAGAGCTCAACTTCGGATGATATCGTGTGGACGAGTTTCTTTGAACCTATCTCGAAAGATGTTATTTCAAGATTTTTGTTTGTTCTCCTCAAACTTACATCTACAGGTATATCAAACGAAATCCTTCTGCCTTTTGTTGTTCGGTAGAATAAAGGTAATTTACCATTTTTATAACCTTGTTGCGATACGCTCACTTGCTTACGAACTGCTTTAATCTCCTCTTATATTTTGCATCAGCTGCTTGCGCTTGGTCCGTTTTTCATGTGAACATAATTTCGAAGCGCACTGCGTTAGTATCATTTATATCGTTAAACCGTTCGATGAGGACTGATTTTATCTAACATTTGGATTTTTCCATAAAGCATAACGAACAGAGAAATCTGATGTAACCGTTCATAAACCACGAGATTAAAATTTAGTACTTGTTGCACAAAATTCTTATTTATTCAAGATATACGAGACGAAAAGGAATAGAAAATTTTTCGAACGAATTAACTATAAGAAACAAAATATGTTTTTTTCGAAGAGTGGTTCAAATGAACAAGTAAAGAGTCAGCATGTTCGAATTTAGTCTCAATGATGTATTTTTCGCAAATTTTTATTTGCGATCCATTTTTCATTGAGTAGAGCCAAGCTGATGATGTTTTTTTTTAATAAATAAAATTGTAACAGACTAAGTGGACTTTGAACGAAAACCCGCGTCCCTTCTCGTAGACAAACGTAGACTTTTATGAATCTTCTCTTACCCTTTGATACACCCAAACCTCCGTTTACGTACAATATTTTTCACGTTATCTCTTTTATGTAACTGTTTTCACGAATCAAATCCCAAATAACGTGAACTACTTCGTAAATAAGGAGTTTTTGCATAAAATGAAAACGATTTCCGGGTAGGTGATATTCCATGGAAAGCATTACAACATGTGTATTTTTGGAACGGTTTGAACAGTAACTCTTTTGGCATAAAAGAAATTTCGATTTCGGAAATTTTATGAAATTTCACCCCTGATTTTGCAAGCTTTGATCGCTGGGCGACACCCCTTACCCAAATCCGATTTAGCTCAAATTTGACATAGGGGCTTTCTTTGATGTGCTTGGACTATTGAGCACTACCGTTTTACGAAATTAGAGAAAACTCAAAAATAATGACACTCTAATGTTCTTGTTCGCCAGGTACTTCTTAGATCATATTCCATGGTCGCATCGCTTGGCTAAGAGCGAATTCCTGATCTTATATCTCAATCAATCAATCACCAAATTGTATGTATATTCATTGATTTCGCCTCGATGATTTAATTAGATTTTTTACTGTGGGCCAATCACATCTATGGAAGAGTCTGATGAGTCGTTGTCCATTCATGAAGTAGATAAAGCATCAATAATTCCTTCAATTCCGTATCCTTTATCATTCTCTGTGAACGATGGATAGGAAGCGGTGGTTATCATACTTTTAATGTGTTCAATCTAAGTTTCTAACGTTTCATAGAAACATTAGCATTAGTTTTCATTAACAACAACGAAACAATATAGCAGAAAATCAGTTTTTCTTCGCCGTGGCATCCACAGTACATAGTACTTTAAACCTAATACATTTCGAATATCATATTAGTATGGAATAATTGATTACATCCATCGACCCAGATCATCTTTATCCCAAGAAGCTTGCCAGCTGGCAAGTGTTCTTTGGCGGGACGCGCTATAGAATTCGTTGAAACCAATCGGCCTCTCATAAATTTCACCTTCAATAGCACCACGTTTGGCTAAAATATCGGCTCTTTCATTGCCTGGAATGGAGCAATGAGCCGGGACCCAAACTATTGTGATTTGATAATTATTGTTCAATATGACGTTCAGGCACTGTTTTATTTTGCCTAAGAAAAACGGTTCATTTTTGCCAGCAGCGTTTGAGCGAATGGCTTCAATTGCACTATCTTTGAAAAGAAAATAATGGTTTGGAAATAATGTGACGGTTACACTCAAACTAGAATGAACTGCTGCTAACTTTGTTATATAAACAGATGCAGGTTCTTGAAGCCTAAATGAGACCGAAACATTATTGTTGAATATACCAAACCCAGTAGCCTCTTCAATTCGTGATCCGTCCGTGTAAAATATTTTCTCAGAGTCAATATACCTGAACTTACTTATAAATATTTTTGGGATTTCCATTGAGCGTAGGTGTTTCGGGATTCCACGCACTTTGCGCTGCATGGATGTGTCGAAAAATAACGATGAGTTAGGAACATTTAGGAGGCTGTCACGGATAGGAATATATCTTGAAGGGTTGTTTTCCTGTGACATATGGTTAAATTATACTGTCATGAATCTTGTTTGAGATTGGAGCTCAACTAGCCTTTCGAAGTTATTAAAAACCAGGGCATTCAGTACCTCACATCTTATTAGCAGTCGCGATGAAAGCTCCCAAAAAAGATCTTGTAATGGAAGAACTCCCGCCAGAACTTCAATAGTCGAATGCATGCAGCCTAATGCAATTCGCAAACAACGATGTTGAATTCGCTCTAATTTGATAATATGAGAGTTTGCAGCGGAACGAAAGCAAACGCATCCATATTCCATCACTGAATCGATTGGAGTTTATTCCAAAAAAAAATAATATACATCTAAGTTTCATTAATTATTTATGCTTCGCGATGTGTAAAAAATTTTCTCAGCCGGTAGTTGACAATGAATGCAGCAAATAATATTATGCATGCTTTAATTAATAATAATCATGAGGATAATAATGACAATGTAGTGATAGCAACAACGCTGCGACTGCTGTATGTTCGAGACATACATAATCGTGCGCTCCTGTTACTTCTATAAAACAAATTCATCATAATTGCGTTTTGGCTATTAATCTAAATAGGGTTACTGTGCCAATAGTCATTTCACCGTGTTATTTTATGGATTACTTGACTTTCAATCTACGAAATCTAATTCAATGTCTTTGCTTCGGTTCTAAGAAGCAATACCACAGAAAAAAACCTGTTTTACTCCTCCTAGTGGTGTAATAATGCCTTTCTCATATTACTCATATTCTCGAAATGAAATGTTTTGCCTATCAACTTATAATGTCTTGCATACAACTTAACAAGATTTAAAATTCCAAACCGTCTCTTAGAGCGAAGCTACATAAACCAATAGAATTCTTCTTAATTTGACATAATTGTTTACAAAATTCAAATTCAATTCAAAGTTATGTTAGTTTATAAAGAAAAAAACTTTCTAACCTTTTATTCAAGTTAGCGATAAAATTTTTCAATAGAATTAATATAATTTAATATAATTTATTATCATTTTGTAGGCTGTTTAACGTAGCAGTGCATGAACATTGAAAATGTAAAAAAAAACATCTAGTGTTGTGATGTTGTCGTTCTCTGTCGCGCTAAATGACGGGTTGAAATTTAAGCCATCTCTGAGAAAATGAAGTTATTTCCGTTTTGGAGTTTTTGACCACTATTTTAGGTACTTTCGTACCGAGAACTGAGTACGGATACATCCGATATAGATTTGTTTGGCCATCAACTAACAAGACGTAAACATTATAATTATTATATGGCTAGTAACGGTTGATTTTTAGAAGGTTTGATTTTAGGATAGGGATTACTCTATTGTCTGAAAGTTGATTTGACAGTGTAAAGTGACGTCTCTATTCAGTATTGTTTGGCAAATTATCATGAATAAATTAACTTCAGAACAACACTTCCAAATTGTGGAAATTTATGTTCAAAATCAGTGTGGACTAAATGTGGTTTCAACAGGATGGTACTGCGGCCGAAACAATCGACTCACTGAAAGAACATTTCAACGACAACATTATTTCGAAAAATGGGCCGGTGAATTGGCCTCCGCGTTCGTGTGCTTTGACTCCACTCGATTATTTTTTGTGGGAATACGTCATCGGTTTATATAGGTTTATGTAGATAAACCAGCAACGATTGACGTTTTAGAAACCAAATGCTTGAAAAAGTGGTCGAAAATTTGCCCTCCAGAATAACTTTCGTGAAAAATACTCGTGGCGGCCTTATGTCCAAAATCTTATTTAAATGTTAAAAGCGAAGAAAATATCTACCTTACAAAAAACTTTTGCCATTTTTGTAATTTGGCTAGAAAGGGTTTTATTCGTCTTCACATCACCATGTACTACATGGAATGAGAAATCTCGGCCTTTTTCATTCTTCAGTATAATCTCCATCTAGACCTTAGCATTCGACGAAAATTTCTTTCCCTGGAGAAACCTTTTCAGGTTTGGAAATAGATAATAGTCGCTGGGGGTCAGGCCTTGAAAATACGGGGGATGGTGAACCATCTGCAAATCATTCAATTGCACCATTGCTTTTCTGCATGAATGCTCTGGTGCATCTTTTTCCATCTGTTATTTAAACACTAATGGATATATTGCATTGAAATTTGGTATTGGGCCATCTAGAAGCTTGTTCTCAACAAAAATATTCACGTCTTTTCTGTGATAGACTCGGGTTTCAAAACTGATTTTCGTAGAGAAAATCATTGTAACCCCGCATTTCCGAAACCGGAAGTTGTATCAAGATACAATTCGATACCCGATCAGAAGAAAATAGTTAATGTATACCTTATTATGCTATTGTCTTCGACTAGCAAAAGAGCTTGAAGTGATATTCGTGAGGTTGAATTAAGAGTATGAGCAGATTAATATGTAATTGAGGTATTTCCCATACCAAAACAATACCACAATAACATTGAAATGTAGAATACAGTGACCAAACTTAAAATGTATTTGAATTATCCTCTTGGGAAAACGATCGACGGTTCCGAAAAATATTTTTCTTTTGTTGATGCATAACGATATTCATTGATTCACATTCTTTCAATAAAATAAAACGATGAATAACTATTTTACTAAATGCGTACATTTCATAATCCAACAAATTGATGAATATCACACAAAATTCGGGGTTTTCTTGTATTTTCACTAAAATTTTTCTGAAAATTCTCTAGAAAATATCAAAATTTTAAAACTATTTATTAAATACGTTGGTCTGCCTTAGTTTTATTATCTAGAAAAAGCGGAATAATAGCAAAACGAGCCATAATACGAAAATGAAGCATTATTTTGCATATTCAATAATAAAATAATGCCTAAATAAGCAATGATAGCAAAATGATCTATCACTTCGATATTAGTTTGCTATCGCTTTCTATTCGGGTAGCGTTCTCTGTAACCATAAGAGCTTTCAATTAAATCTATTCAAATTTGTCAAAATCGGTCCAGCCATCTCTGGGAAAATTGAATGCATTATTGTTGTTTATACACGTTTTTCTTACCCTCAATCTTATATCTACAGAAGTTTTAAATGGAATTCTCTTGATATTTTTCAGTTTCTGCACAGTGAATCAAATAAAATTTATTATTTTTAGGCGTTGGCATAAGGTCATTTGGCATAATACCGTTTGGCATAACGCCGTTTGGCATAACGCCGTTTGACATAATGGTTATTTGGCGTAATGGCCATTTGGCATAATGACTTTTGTCATAATAATAATTAGATTCGTAATATTTTAATCTAATGTAAATTTTCGTTCGAATATTTCGATAATATTACGTGAAATAGCATTATTATTTTTTATTTTTAAAATTCTGTAATAAATAACAGACTGTCATTTCATATAAGCAACTCACTTAGTGCTAGCACAATCTTCTGTTCGTCATAGATGATTTAGGTCGAGACGGCCGAAGGCCGCGAGTGCGCCGGCGACCCGCTGTCAGAAGCGCCGGCCACTGCGGGGGGCAGCGCCCACGCAAAAATCACCTCTGTCTAGTTGCGGGCGTTTGCCCGGATTACCCAAAGCTAGGTGCTATCCCTCACGAGCGGAAGCGAGGTCGGACAGCAGGTCAATAAAAACGATGAGGCGTAGCCGCATTATACCTTACAAAATTTCAGCAAATAAAAACAATTTCCATTAAGCAGCATGTTAATATGTTATGCCAAATAACCATTATGCCAAATAAGTATTATGCCAAACGGCGTTATGCCAAACGACTTTATGCCAAACGTGGTAGCCCCGTTTCATAGAGTGCTCTTTTAATTTACCCTCTTTCATTCTACATCGAGAACGATTTGACACGAAAATTAAGGACCAAATTTATTATTAAATTCAATAAAGGAAGTGTATGCGCAAAACTAATTATTGTTATTTTGTTGTTCGGAAGAAAAAATTTCCTCAATTTTAAGGGATGTTCAAAAAAAAAAAAAAGAATCGAGTTCTATCTTCTATATAATGGTAGCTGTTTGAGGAAGCAACTTGGGTTGATCATATTGCATTTGTTTATTTATGCTTGCCGTTCGCAATGAAGTTTCGCAATTATTCACCCAAATTTTAATGAAAACGAAACTACAGGGTAAAATAAAATTACGCGTAATACTATTTCATAGTAAACGATTTTCAAGGATTCATAAAATCACCAGACATCACCGAATCGGAGAGCAATTAATTTCATTGACGGCAACGTACAAGCCCTGAGTTTAAGGGTCGATGAAGTAATTTGCCAATATTAAACGTGAATCTGGGTAGTAATCGAAATTGATCCACAGTCAAAACAAAGCAAAGCATTTCCACACTTCAAATGTGCACCAAGCCAACAGTTTCTTCTTCAATCGCGAGAAGGTTACTGACATTTTGATTGCTATTCCATTGTCTTCGATTGAGTGATTTTTTTAATAACTCCTCTTTTTTTCTTCCATTGTTTCTTTCCAGGTAAGCCAACGGAACGAATTTTGAAGGACTGTTGTAAGTACTTAGCGTGGTAGACATAAGTTTTTATTTCGCTTTTGCTACTTTTCTTTCGATTTAAATTTTCTTTGCCGCTGAACCGATACTGAACAGGTTTCGTCTGTTTACTTTATCGCTAGTGATAATACGGCAAAATGACGTCAAACGATACCGGCATTGCTCAACTATCGCCATCAGCATTCAAGGGGTGTTCGTTTACCGGCTATCGACGCGATGTTCGCCACGAGTAGTCTTATTTTGACACATTATGATGCCGGCCAAGCAGCACACTTTTTCACATTTTGTTTTTTTTTCTCTCTCTTATGCATTATGGTACACCGGTCTATCCAGTCGATGACGGGAAGAGAGATGGATTAACTTTCGTAACCAGAGACACACGGTTGCCGTTGGCCGGAAGCGCGCTGGTGATCGTAATTAGCCCGTCTTCCCCGTGCCGTTGTCGTGCGATCTAAAATGGTCGGACCTGTAAGTCGATAGTCCGCTGAAACTAGCCGTTTGACAAATATGTCAATAACAGCAATAGCTGAATCCTAAACGATGTGGTATCGGAAGTTTGGTTACATGATTAATCACGATGCCAGTGGAGTTTTGCAATTAAAAATGATAATTTATTCTTAGTAAGTGAACATAAAGTGGTAAACGCTTCCCGATTCTTTAACTTCTCGTTTCTTGAAACGAGTTGAGACATTCGTATTGATTTTGGCAGGCGTTCCGTAAGGGATATAACAGGAAAATCAGTTTATTGAGCAACGTTTCAGAATGCTCTAGTTTTAAGAAAACGAAAACAAAATGTACCATTCAATGTTTTTCTAAACGGAATAAGTCCAGTGTTTTTTTTATTTCAGTTTTTGCTGTTCTTTGAAAGGCGGCGCCTAAGTACTCTTAATTTCGATCAAAAACTACGGCGAGTCTGAGCAACAATAACAGGTCCGATAGACGAGGGATAAAAAACGACCTGCAAACTTACGTCTTGTTTACGTTAGAAGCTATGCTAAAACAACACTAGCATTATGTTGCTTTGTTTCTTCCAGCCTTCTTTTAGCTTTGAGACACCGATTCGATATTATTGTTCTCTCTCTCTCATCACATGCTTCGAACGCAGTGATTGATGCCAGTGCTAAACATTGCCGGAAATGATTGTTTTTCGGTACTTGCTGTGATTTACTCTCGTTTCCGGGTCTGTCAAGTTTATTTTGGGATTTTCCATTCGTCGTTCGCACTTCCGAAAAAATTCAGTTAAGATCTTCAAAGAAACGTCGATCACCCGACAAATGGAGTTGTTATTTTAATCTAGTCTCAATTTAAGGCCGTCTGTAGAAATAGCTTCGACTGTTGTTTTCGATTGGGTGAGTACGATCTAACAGCGACCGAACAGCGAGTCGGAAGAAATGTAAAGAAAGTAGTAAACACCGAAATGGGTACACGGAACGACCGAAATTAGCTCTGCGCCTAATTCGTATTACTGTTTTTGAATTAGTTGATTTTAACAACAAAATTTCCAAAATAACTATAAAATTAGTTAAAATTGAGAATTTACTTTGCTGAAAAAACTCTTATTTTTAGAGAATGTGTTTAGTTGGTGAATATCCTGGACTCAAACCAGCAATATTTCAATCCAACACGAAATTCTCATTGACAACTAATTTTGTTATTAAAATCAGAAAATTTGTTTCTATTTATCTATCACCATCATTACTGAAGGACAGCACAAAAAAACCAAAACTGAAATGGGTATTATTAACAAGTTTATTAGCCAAAAACTCATGAGAAGTATCAAAGCAAAACAATCCATTAAAAAGCTAAAAGGGACAGTCTTATTGAAACTGCTTGAACATTGTTTTGATGTTTTTCGCATGTGTTCGATATATCTTTATTTAAATTTCTAAACCGATATGTAAAAATGTCGTAAACTGTTAGTGGAAATCGTATTTATTCAGAATTTGTGCGCACTTGAAGCGATTGTGCGTAATAATGTTTTTACGCGGAACAGTGAAGTGAATTTCGAATGTTTCACTCTAATTGTGTTGAAGTTTTTTTTTGTATCTTCTAACCTTCCGAGCTGCGCCGTTCGGTGTACTATTTGTATTCGGTTTTTGTTTTCCGAGTGCTCAAAGTTTTCAGTGAGAATGAAGAAAACAGTGATTTAGATGAAAAAAAATTCAAAAAGATGTTTACGTTTCGTTTATGTCTTTTTCTCCAACACAACATCGTATTTATACCTGCCAATATAGAAAAGACAACCGCGTCTGAATTTTTTTCGGCAGTAGTGTGCCATCTAGTGGCTAGTAGTCATTAAGGTGTTACCGTTTCGGTGACAGGGCGCCATATAGGTGCAGATTGCAGAAGCCAATTCAACCATTCATATTGGTTGAAAACAACATTATATTTCTTTAATTCAACTAAAAAATTAGTTGACTGGATATGAAGTGTGCCTTAGCTAAGAAATGACAGTACGTTTAATTTGTGAATTCAACTAAAAAAAATAGTCATTTCAACAAATATTTTATTATTATTAAGGGAATGAGAATAAAAAATCTAAATCAGCAAAAGTAAGATTTTTTTAGTTGTCTCAAAAAATAACTAACTAAAATCAGCAAATCAACTAAATTTTTCGCGAAAATGCTGATTTCGGTCGTTCCGTGTAGAAATAGAGACATAATCGTGAGTGTATTTGAAGTGGAACAACAGTCAATCACACACCAAAAAGTTTAACGACACTGAAAAATCTAGCGTTACGAAATCATCATTCCAAAGGATTTTCATTGTCCAATCAAATTGTACAGGAGATTAAAATCACCCAACTTTCTCATTATAAGTTTCTCCTCATTGTCGTTAGATTACCATGAAGTAATCAAGGTTTATTACATTCTGGCTGAATGTATTGATGGAATTATGTTTTTATTGTTGTCTGACGTTCAAAAGCAACCTACTGTTTAACCTACTTCTCCGTTTCAATTAGTATTCAGGGTAACATGATACCGCAAATAGAGCCGCCCGCCCACGCATACTCGTGTTCAATTAGATGTTGGGTTGAACCTGCCTCGTCGCGCGCGGTATGTGGTCATCGTACGGAAGAGCACCGGCTGTAAGCATATGGCCACTTCTGCTAAGTAATGGCCGACTATTTACATTCTGAGTTAGAAAAAAATCTTGCATGGCGACTTTAAGTGATGATTGTCACTGTCACTCAATCTGATGATGCGTTGACTTCAATTAAACTATACGACATTTAATTTTGTTTTAATATAATGGATATTATACTCGGTTGGGTGTTGGAACTTGTACGTGATTATGGTCTATTCGCCAATATTCATTTGAATGATTTGTTTTCTCAAAGTTAGAGAAATGCTTCGATGCTCTGATAAAATTTATTTAATGCAAAAGAAACCTATTCCGCACTTTTGCAAACGACTGATTGTGATTTTAATATTCGGGATACAACTTTGTGTTCAAAAACGATATTTAGTTTTGGCCATGAACAAATAAGCAATAGGAAATGTGATATAATTTTCATTTCTAATCTTTTTGACTTTCTCATATAGAAAGGCTTTGAAATGATTATAAAAATCGATTTTTGAATCGAGGCTCGGAGGGTCAAGTGTCATGTATCATCTTTTCTTTGAGATGTCTGAATCGATTTTCACAAATTTATATTCAAATGAAAAATACTACTGCCCCATAGATTTTTTTAAATTTTATATGGAGCTGACTTCCGGTTCCAGAACTACAGAGTGAAAAAATTGCAAATTCAACTTCATAAAAGAAAAAGTAAAGATGATCTACTACGGTGGGCAAAAAATAGTAAGACTCTGTTCATAATTTCAAAACTCTTTAATTATGCTTTCAAATATATTTCGTTCCCGTCAAAGTTATCCCCTCTGCCCCAATACACTTGTGCCAATGTTGTTTTTCCAAACCTCAAAACGGTTGTTAAAGTCAATTTCCGGAATAGCCTTCAATGTGCGAAGCGTTATCACGTTAGATGTCTTCAATTGACTCAAAACGGTTTCACCGGAGCGGTGGTTTGATATTTCAGAAAGACAGACGTGTACTAAACACTGATGACGTGACACATGGCACAGATGTCCCCTACAGTCATACCAACATAGAAAAAAAAATTTCGACCAATAAGTTTTCCGCGCGAATTATATTATATCAAAAGTCTTACTACTTTTTGCCCATAGCAGTAATTTTTCAAAAACAGTAAAATTAATTCCTCCAGTTTGCAGGTATTGTAAGTTGAAGACCACACAAACTTACATCGGATATACCGGTTCTCGAAATCCGGTTTTGAATGTACCGAAACAGTATGTATGTATGTATGTATGTGTGAAGCCATCATCAGTTCAAGACTTCAAGGCATTACCAGTGTATGCGGGTAGACTTACAGTAGATCCGAATTCGATTATCAGATAGCTTCCATATAGTTGCTGTTAAGAAGGCCAAAATGGGTTTTGGGGACCCGGCGCCTTCCAGCAAGAACATCCGGCCATATAATAAAGAATTTCGCTGTACCAGCTTAAACCCGCTTCCCCACGTGACTCAGGTCCACTCCATCATCCAGTCATTCACTTGTAAGATACCCTGATGCACTCCCTGCCCCTCCCCATTGGATATATAATCGAGCATTATACAATATAATATAATATAATCAGTGCTGTAAAACTTCATTCAATTCAATTGAAACTGAATGTGGAACACATTGACGATCTCTCTAATGCACAAAACTTCACTCTCTGACACACACAATGTTTGCTGACGGCCCGAACAGGCAGCATTCAATTCATCACTCGTTTCAAGATAATAGATGAAAGACAAACCAGATAGCTGAAATATCGATCACAGAATACACATAAATTAATTGTTTCCTCCTTCAGTTTTCATTTTTAATACTTTACTCCATTTATAATTCTATTCGTTCGAATTTGCTTACTACCAAGAGCGAAGGCATTGAGGCAGGTAGACTACTTGACACTCGAAACTGAGCAAGCAAAACTTCAAATGACTAGGTACGATTATTCAACTGACGATGAATTCCGGGAGCTTCACTTGAAAATGACAGCAAAAGTCAAATGAATTAGTAGGGATATGCTGACTGTCAGCGGCCATAAATTTCATTTTCATCTTATATTATTCGATTGAAAATGAAATTTTACCGCACTGAATATAATATAAATTAATATGAAAAAATATAATGCAAAGCAATACAATATAATATAATATCACATAATATAATTCAATATAACATGATATAATATAATATAACTACAGAGAACAGACATCCAAGCTAGAACACATATTTTTAAAAAGCTGTGTAAAGCATACAAGTGAAAATCCGTCAAAAATCACGGTTGCACACGACTTTGCACTCTGTTGGATATATGTTCTCTGTGATATAACATTATATAAAATAATATAATACAATATAACACAATACATATACTTATAATATAACATAATATAATATAATATGATATAACGCAATGCAGTATAATACCATACAACATAATACGTCGCAGTATTGCAGGAAATATGATATTTCTTTTTTAATAATAATAATAATAATAATAATAATAATAATAATAATGATAATAATAATAATAATAATAATAATAATAATAATAATAATAATAATAATAATAATAATAATAATAATAATAATAATAATAATAATAATAATAATAATAATAATAATCACTAAAAATAATAATTTTATAAAACAATCACTTACAACTTTGACCCCCCCTTCTGAAAATTTTAAAAGAATATCAGTGGACTTCAATCAAAACATTTCACACCCACTAAAATCAAAACTAAGAAAATTTGGTTTAGATTTAGTGTTCAGCAGTATGAACTACCAATTGAAAACTCTACTAGGTTCTACAAAAGATCCTACAGAGAATTTGAAAAAGTCTGGGGTATACAAAATCTCGTGTCCTCATTGCGATAAAATATACATCGGACAAACAAAGAGAACACTGGACATTCGTTTCAAGGAACATATCTCAGAAATAGCGAAAGCATCCAAAGAATTGGAAAAGGGACTACCACATCACTTCAAGTCAAAAGTAGCAGAACATGCCTTTTTTGAAGATCATGAACTCTCTACTAATGACATAAAAATCTTAAGACAAATTTCCAATCCATGGAAATTAGATTCAGCAGAAAGTTTAGAAATTTTCAAAAATAACTCCATCTCTTTATTAAACCGAGACCAAGGGAATAGATCTTCTTGGCTTTTCCAGTTACTACCCATATCCAAGATAAAAACAAACATAGAAAACACTTAACTCTTCCAGTTTTCTGTTACCTGTTTTTACCTTTCATTTTGTGGTTTACCTACTTACGTTTCTACCTACTTAAGTTTGTATAAAAGGAACTTCATTGCAGCATTCTTTCAATAAACTTATAAAACCGATACACTGAAGAAGGATGCAAATAGCATTCCGAAATACGTATCTGTATTATAACGTTTGATACACCTTCGAAAAAATAGTGACTGTGAAAATAGTGACTTTGTGAGAGTGTAATGACGTGATATAACATAGTGGAATTCAACGGTACAACAACAGTACTATTAGCATAAATTTGTGTTTTGCATAAATCATTTAGAAAGCAAAGCAGTATAGTAAAATGCTGTTTTTTCTGGGGAGCCTTAGAATATATGCGAGGTTCAAAGTTTTTACGCATCAATTTTGCATCTATTAAGTACTTTATGGAAAATACGCCATTGGTAAACATGCTTTATTTTATATTAAATGCATGATTTTACCAATGAAATAAATATGTAGGCTATCGAAAACATGACGAAATTGCAAGAAAAATGCAACATATTTTTCGCAGATAAATCGCAGATTACTACTGATCGGACTGCTATTTCAAATGCTTTTTTTTACTTTGCACGAAGTATAATTTTAAAATTTTATTTACCGACTTGAATAAAATTGGTCCTGAGTACGATATTTATTTATTATGTAGCATTCGTCACTTCCTTGATGCTTACAATCTTCCTTAAAAAACTACCTGCGCTACCGATCCTTCTTTTGCACAGGAATCGCGTACGTACACGTTCGAGTGAAAACAAGAATGGCTTGTTCGCATTCGTTCGAAAGCATGCGTTCGTCGAATAATCGATACGAACGTAAGCAAGCATGATGATACAAAATCAGTGAAAAAACAAGTCAAATAACAAATGATAGATTTTTATTTACAACTCAAATCTGTACCAGAACTGATAGTTTAAAGTTGGATGGGCGTTGTTTTTATGCATGTACGATGTTTAAAAGTGTGATTGATTCGAACGTAAACGGGAATACGAATTTGCTATACTTTCGAACGTATCGCATACGGCCGTAAACAAGAATGAGGGTGAATAATAATAATAATAATAATAATAATAATAATAATAATAATAATAATAATAATAATAATAATAATAATAATAATAATAATAATAATAATAATAATAATAATAATAATAATAATAATAATAATAATAATAATAATAGTAATAATATTAATAATAATAATAATAATAACAACAACAACAATATATAATACAATGTAATATAATTCAGTTCAATATATAAAAAATAATGCAACAAACAACAGAACCACGTGTGGCAATATACTACCATAAATATTGCACTTTAGGATGAGCTTCAAACTACAAGCCATTTCGCACCCTCTCATTCTGCTACTAACGCAGAAGGCGATAGCACCTAGTCGACGCCGTTCTATTGACCAAATATCATCATAGACGTTCGGGGAGGCATGAGATAGGAACTTGTGAGGACTTAGTTATCTCACCATTTGACAACCAGTTTTGAAAGTACCGGAAACAGTGGTCAAAAACTCCAAAATGGAACTAACTCTCTTTGCTTCGCGACGGTTGATCCGATTTTAGAATGAAAGGACTTACGCTACTTTCTAGTTCCGGAATTAAAGGGAAGTGTTGAGTGTTTTAAATTTCAAGCCGTCGTTTAGTGCGGCGATGCAAAAAAAAAGGATACATTTTTTTAACTTAGACCCAAAACTTCAAATTTGTAGGTTGTGCTAGTTACTGACCTTACGAATCGACTTCGGCTATACCGGCCCCTAGAAGTCAGTTTCATAAGTGCCGGAAATTGTGACCAAAAAACTCCAACATAGGACACACTTACTTTTCTCCGCGACGGCCCAACCGATTTTCACAAACATGAGGCCCAAATAAAAGGTAATCCGGAACTACAGGGAGAAGTGTGTTTAAAGTTTAAAATCAGCATTAAGAGCGATGCTGAAAAAGACTTCTGTTCTTGGATCGAGACTGTTTCGATTTTTATGCTATAGCTACAGGGTGGGCCATTTAAGGTGGAAGCATTTGTTCCTGAACAAAATATATGAAAAAAAAACATTTTTATTTTTTCCTCATAAGCCATAAGATTCTTTTCCCAACCAAACAATAATCACATTATCAAATCGAATGGCTTGGAATTGACATGGTCTGATCAAGCAAAATACTTAGGTTTAACGTATGACAAAAAACTCACTTTCAAGGATCACATTAAAGGAATCCAGGCAAAGTGTAATAAGTATGTTTATATCCTCTTAAAAAAAATAAATTCTAAGCTCTGTCTAAAAAACAAATTGTTAATTTATAAACAAATTTTCAGACCAGCCATGTCTATGCAGTACCAATTTGGTCAAGTTGTTCAACCAGGAAGGAAAAATAAAATTAAATTTTAAAAATGATTTTGAAGCGTCCTCCCTGGCTTAGTACAAATGAGTTACACAGACTCACAAATATAGAACCATTAGATGTAATGTCACATAATATTATAAGCAAATTCCGACAAAAATCGATGCAACCTTCAATTGAATCGATTCGCTCTCTGTATTAGTTAGTAAGTTAGTATAAAAGTTCGTTTTCCCCATTACACAATACAAGTTGGTTTACAATTTTCCCCACACATAAATCACAGAATTTGCGGAAGCAAATGATGTATTTATGGTAATAACCAAATCATGTATATTATATGGCTGAAAAGTCACCACTTGTGGCTGAACATCCAATTTAAATCTTAATAATTTAATGTTAACTCATATGCCAATAAATAGTTATTAAAAAAACATTTTTATTTCGATTTGTTTGTGATTTGTGTACCATGGGATATTGTGGAATGAGATTGAATATTGTAGAATAGAATAAAATGATAAATACTGAACATATGAGCAAACCACTGATAGCTGCCAAACGATGCTTATCCAGTTTACTTTGTGGGGTTGTGTCGTTTTCGTGTGGGACTCGATGGATGAGGTAATCTGTGAGTGAAGTGTAAGAGGAAGTGCATGCAAGAACGGTAATAAAGGCCGATCGACCAATAATAAAGACTGTCCCAGAAAGTATGGACGCCACTTTGATTTCGCTGTAAATAATTCACAAGTGTTAGATATTCAAATTTTATTCGATATTTTTATAATATTAGACTACAATAACAGAAACTTATTCTCAACATTTGCTACTTAGCCATTGTAGACTAGCTGGCGCACCTTCTTGCGAACGTTCCTCATTGGATTCCATACAGACTTCTTGGCGACAAGTTTTGAAACCTTTTTCCAATCTTTTTTGAACTGTTGAATGGTTTCGACTGCCGAGACATGTTTTCTAAGATGTGCCTTCGTTAATGCCCAAAATTCCTCACTTGGTCGAAGTTGTGGGCAATTTGGTAGATTCGTGTCTTTTGGGACGAAAGTGACATTTTTGGTAGTATACCATTCTACCGTTGATTTCTAGTGGCAAGAAGCAAGATCTAGCCAGAAGACAACAGGATCCTTGTGGCTTCGAATGATGGCTAGAAGTCGTTTTTGTAAACATTCCTTGGTGTATATTTCGCTGTTCATTGAAGCAGTGGTGATGAAGGGTTTCGAAATCTTACCGCAGCTACAAATTGCTTGCCAGACCATAGCTTTCTTACCAAATTTTTCGATTTCAATCGATGTCTCGGACTGGTTTAACACTTGCCCTTCTCGCACCGTATAATATTGTGGTCCCGGCAAGGATTTGTAATCGAGTTTCACGTAGGTATCGTCGTCCATGATTATGCAGTTCAAATTTCCAGCAAGAATCGTATTGTACAGCTTTCGAACCTTCGGCCTGATCGATGCTACTTGTTTCGGACTACGTTTCTGCTTCTTATAGGTTTGCAGATTCAAACATTCTTTAGCACTAAGAACATTTGACTTCGAAGTGCCCACTTTTTTGGCCACGTCCCGAACTGAAAACTCCTTCTTTTGCTCGAACGCCTTCAGTATACGTTTATCCAACTGAGGGTTAGCAGGACCTTTTTTTCGACCCGTTTTCGGTTTATCCTCAAAGGTGTTATCCTCACCGAGCTTCCTGATTGCATTTCGCACGTTTTTTCACTTACTCCATCAATTTTTGTTATCTTTCTCAGTGACAGTCCGTGTTCTGTGCACTATTTGTACACAATTTTTCTTTGTTGTTCTGCTGAAAGTCCATGCATTTCGAAACAAACTAATGAAAACGAATAAACAACTGCACAAGTGGTTAGAGAATAGTGTAAACAACAGGACGCAGCCATAAAAATTGACAGATTCTGACCCATTGCGAAATGGCAGCGGTTTTTGGTTGCGTCCATACTTTATGGGACAGTCTTTAGAGATAAAAGTAGAGTAACGGTAGTTAGAGTGAGATCTGTTGTCTATGTTCAATAGATTAACTTCAAGAGTAAGACGAAATTAATAACATTTGCTTCAAGTTTTCGCATCACTATAACAGCAGTATTGAACAATTTTTGAACTACTTTTTCTGCATTATTGCTTCACAGAACCAAAACGAAGTATTCGATATTATCACAATTCATTGAATGAAAGTAATCGGTGAATCGGTGATCGGTGAAAGTGATCAAATGGGCACCATAACCTAGAAACGTCTGTGAGTTAAAAAAGTTAATGAAGAAGCTCATAGAAGCAAATCTTATCAAGGGTCCAGTATAGAACTGAAGCAAGGGACTGCTGCCACTGTAACTATTTACAAAAAAAAACCATTTTAATCTACCTAGTGGTGTAATGATGCCTTTCTCATATTACTCATTACATCATAAATATAACCGTGAAATTCGCAAAAACAACTGTGTATTGAATAGAAATAGGAAAATTTGTTCGGACCTAATCTCACAAACTCTACAAATCCTGTTTAACCTGTAGTTCCAAAACCGAAAGTGGTATCCACAACAAATTAAAGAATAAGTTTGTGAAAATCGATTTGGCCATCTCGAAGAAAAGTGAGTGAGATCCTTTTTGCAGTTTTTATCACCATTTCAGATTCTTCCGAAACCGGATTCAGATAAACGGAATAACCGAAGTTGGTTCGTTTGCTACCCACAAATATGACCTACAAATTGGAACAGTTTTAAACGTAGTTATACCTATACTTACTATCTCATGCTCTATTTCGATTAAACCAATTAAACGAAATCCAACAAACGAAACGAACCAGCGTTTCTGTTACTTCTGCATATGTAAGTCAAGCTAAACAGCATGAATCAGCAGCATAAAACATGTAGTAGGATTATTATTATTATTATTATTATTATTATTATTATTATTATTATTATTATTATTATTGTTATTATTATTATTATTATTACTATTATTATTATTATTATTATTATTATTATTATTATTATTATTATTATTATTATTATTATTATTATTATTATTATTATTATTATTTTTATTATTATTATTAATGACGTTGTGTAGTGCACAACGTGTACGAAATAGAACAAAGCACGCCTTATTCGTTTTGTGTTTTCTTCTTCTTTCGGTGTTGTACATATTGTCACTTTATATGGCGATTTGAAAACTTTGACACTCATCGCCCTGTAACTGCGGAACCGGAAGTTGGATCCGGATGAAATTTCACAATAGCTTTAAAGACAGTATGAGCTTCAATTCAAATCAAGATTTGTGAAAATCGGTTCAAACATCGCAGAGAAATCAAAGTGAATTTAGTTTTAGGAGTTTTTCTTCTCCGCTTTCGGTGCTCTCGGAACAGGAAAAGGGGGGACCAGTAGTGCCGAATTAAGTTTTCATGCCCACTAACTAACAAGCTCTGAAAATTAGAAGAATTTATCAGACAGTTTTATGGGATTTGTACCTGTTTTTAACCATCGTTCGTGGAAAAATACTAGTAACGTTGTTAATTTTCCACGTATAACGCTTTAGTTCCGGAACCGGAAGTCGGATCCAGATAAAATGTTTTACAAATTTTCAGGATATTGTAAGACCTTTCATTTGAATCTTAGTTTGCGAGAATCGGTTGAGTTATTCCAGAGACAATTGAGTGTAAACTTCTTCTCAAATTGTCACATATTACCATATAACTCCGGAACCGGAAGTCACATTTAAATGAAATTCATTAGCAAGCTATGGGATCATAATACCTTTTATTTGAATCTTAGTTTGTGAAAATCGGTTCAGCCATCTCTGAAAAAAGTGAGTGCATATTTTTTTCTTTTTTTGGTACATATTATCCTATATCTCCGGAACCGGAAGTCGGATCGGAATGAAATTCAATAGCAGGCTATGGGACTATGAGACCTTTCATTTGAATCTTTGTTTGTGAAAATCTGTTAAGCCATCACTGAGAAAAGTGAGTGCATATTTTTGTTACATACACACACACACATACACACACAGACATTTGTTCAGTTCGTCGAGCTGAGTCGAATGGTATATGACATTCGGCCCTCCGGGCCTCGGTTAAAAAGGCGATTTTCACAGTGATTGCATAGCCTTTCCATATAAGAAAGGCAAAAAAAGGCTTGTCCTGGAAACAATGGTCGTAACAAATCGATTGTTAGTCGAGCTGTATGACATGTTGCACCGTCCTGTTGAAACTAGTACCCATTCAAACGTTACAAAATCATTTATCATGACTCGATAACGATCGCCATTAACAGTTTACGTTGCTTCATCATCGTCTTGAAAAAAATAGGGAAGAATCAGCAAATCCGCACAACCAAACTGTAATTTTTTGGTCGTATAGAGGCTGTTCCTCAGTTAATTTTGAGATTTTGGAAAAGTTATTTTGAATGTAAAGTTGAACAACTTCAGTCTTTTGGTGTGTGCTGTCCCATGGTAAAATGGTTTTGGAATGACGCTTCCAACGCGGTATGTCATTAGTCGATCTGACAATTCTGTCAAAAGTTATTGGGTTGTCCCATGCTTCCACTTTAAATGTTAAATGTAAACTACCGAACAAATTTCCCTGTTTCTATTAACTGAGAAATTTTTCAAGAACACCGATTTGCCTCAGTATTATGAAGTTTCATTTCAATTGATTTTGCTAGGAGAAAAATTAGCTTAAATGTTGCTGCCGTTTGCATTGCAAAATTTTTCTAGCTCATGGAGCACAATGTCATTATACACTTATCGGACTCCCAGACATGTTTACTGACAATTTGACTACTATCACGTGCAAAAATACGATATGATCTAAGCCAATAGCCGTGCAGCATAACATACATACGTCCTACTTCGCAAATGAATGCTCCAAAACCCCCTACACTTGCAGAAATGACCTCGAAACAGCCAGATGAGCATCGGTAATGGCCATTTAACATCAATAAGGCGTCAACATTCCGAACTGACTGACATCGCAGCGCAGCCAGGTGGTGCCAATGTTACTCCAGTGGATAACGGATTCGATCGAGGGGCGCGAAAACAACATTCAAACAATGCAAACACCGAACGTTTGTTACGTCATAACGCGGCAGAACTGGGACCAGCGCTTTTGGGTGTAAACAAATTTTCTGATTTATTGAAGGCGCCACGTCGTTGGCAGAATTACGTTTGAGTGTTCTCACTTCGTCTGGTCCAGCTGAGCGCTCTACAAATCAGACTGCTCCGACAGGTGGTACCGTTGTGGGTTGAATTATCGGATTTTCGAATGATTTTTTTTTCGGTTGAGATTTTCATGGCCGTAGGAGGTTCCGAATGTGCATGTGTGCGTGTGTTGAGCGGATTGCTGTATAAACCTTACCAACCGAAATTGGTGGCTTGTTTTCTTCTAACTACGCATCCGTTGAAGTTTGAAGGACAAACGACCGGCGCCGAGTTGTGAACGTTTTTGCGGCATTTACGTGTACGAGTGGTTCTGGCAATGTTCCAATCATTTCGGTAACCGTATTGAAGGCAAATAGACGTGGCTAACCTTCCAAAACTGCGCATCTGGCGATCGTGAATCTTCACAGTCGGTGAGAAAATTATTCGTGTTTCGCCACTTGCCAAGTTCACTAGGAAATTAAAAGAATGCTTCATTGATATAAAAACGGTGACACTTTGTACGTAACCCATTCCGAAAGACAATGCCGCATTAGCTGCTCTACCGGCACGGCTTGTGCGTAAATTGAACAAATTAATTCAATATCCAAGTAATTTACAACGTAAAGTGCAAAAGCGACACCAGCGACGACACTCCATCTAATGTGGGGCGGTGTCCTCGCGTCTACGCTAAATAAAATGTGTAGCCCGTTGGTAACTGGGTCTGTCCTCGTCGCGTTCGTGTGCGGTTCGTGTAGGATCATTATAAGTACGACGATTTTTTTAATCTCCCCTAACCCCAATTCCTGGATATCTCGCTTTAATCTGCCCTGTCATAAACGATTTTGCTCCGTTATGCGAATCATGTCTAATGGACATCAGCCGCCACCCCAGACGGGCTGCATCTAATTGACGACAACGGAGGTTGGCATAATTATCTCGATTGTCGCATAAAATGCGCATCCAGCCGTATAGCCGCGGAGTCGGAACGGCTGCTCGATGGGAAAGAATGGATCGTATTGATGTGTTGACGGGACTGAAGCGATCATAATGTTCGCCCAACAGTTCGATGCATCAAGTTATGCCGACGAAATAGTTGTATAAATTAATTATTCAGTCAGTTCGAACGAACCACTTCCGCCGAGTAAGTCACGATTAGCAAACAAAGTGAGTACGTCTGCAATGCATAATGTTCATGTAACATCAAATTGGCGTGCACTCTATTTTCATGCTGGCAGTTTCTAGCGTCCGTAAGCGGAGTACCGACAACACGGAGAACCTGCTTTCACCGCAAGTCACTTTTGGTCAAATATTGGTAATTGAATGTTACCTCCCTTTTATATCATCATACATATTTATAACATACCTTACTATACCACATACCGAACATGAACACGAACCAGAAGGTGGTGCAGCAGACATTCTATAGCTCATCATCACCATATTCATGAATGGAATCATGTGCTCTGATGGAGGGGAGTATGTCTGTGCCAAATTTTATGCACCTTCAGTACGTTGTAAGTCAGCGCCGAAAGCAAGTCCTTCCTTTTCAGAATAGTTTACTTTATTAGGTTGTTTCACCATGGCGTGAATACTTTGATCCATTCGAACACCCGAGACCACTAACTCTTCATCAATCTGCTAAAGCAAGAATTGTGCTTGCAGTGAATCCTCCAATCCGACTAAGATGCTGGTTGCATTTTCACCGGAAGTGACTTCCGTGCCGAATTTTGCATCCGTTGTTAGCTGCTGGTACATTTTTGAAACGCGCCACATTCAACAACAAATGGAAACTCATAAATTCAGAAACTCGGTTTCTTTCTTTTCCTTCCTTTCTGCTCCAGTCGGTGCCGGCACAGTCCGGAATGCTGGTGGAATTCGCTTGGGGCTAGCCGTCCACCGTAAATCTTCGTACTGTATGTTTCCTTATCCTGATGGTCGGCTAGGTTAGGTATTTTTTGTTTTCGGTTGAGTTTTGATTGCGCAATGGATGGTTGATTTGTGGTACTGGCAGAAAAGTTCTATTCTCGGTAGTTTATTTGTTCGTTTGAACAATTGTTCGTGGTGGCACTAGTTTGGATATTTTTCTTTAGTTGCATTGTTCTCAATCTTTGTTTGGCTGAGTGAATTTTCCGCTAGATTTTCCTTCAAAAATGAAGAGAAAATCGAATCTAAAAATGCAATAGATAGTTTAATAGACAGAATTGGTATGGATCACTATCGCACATCTGTGTGATTAAAAATCACAAAATGGTATTATTCGCATACAAGCGTTCCCCATGGTATACTTTTCTTTCTAGGAGATCCCTAAGGTTTTCAGTGGGACTCAAGTCTTGTTCTAGGGAAACTGACGAATAAAAAATCGTGGAAAAATGGCAGCAACAGAAATAGCAAAATAACAGATCCGTCTTCATAGATCCTGTGGAAAAGTCATTTGAAAACGTTACGTTCCAGGATAAAGTCCAGATGACAAATGTATCAATTTGGTTAGTATCAATCGAAATGATAGGCGGATTTTTGATGGCCAAAGTCTGCTTAAGAAAATCAATGTGCATTGCAATGGACAATAATACGTATATAAAACACGTTATCGAGTAGATTCTGTAAAAAAAAAGATCTATGTCTTCAAAGGCTACATGATCCTTGAAGCCATCCAGAGTAGAGAAGTTTGCTAAAAAAAATTCTTGTTTGGCTGGCAACTTGTGGACGTAACAAAATGAGTAAATTCGTCATCATATCTATAAATGCTTTAGAAGTGGCTTGTATTTTACGAGTATAGAAGACACTGGTTTCGTTAAATTTAATTGTAGGATTCTGATCAATAGAAGAATCTCTACTGAATAAATTCGCTACTGAATCGCAATTGAGCTTGCTTGCAATTGGCTTGCTCAGTATGAAAAACTGTATTTTGTATCTTTAGGGAATCTAATGATGGATGATGAGGGATATTAATGGTACATGAAAATCAACGTAGTTTGTCAATTTATATGTGTGAGGGCATTCAAATTGGAGAAAATTTTCAATTCGGAATTTTCAGAAACCCTTCTTTAACGCCAGAACTGGGAAAAATACTAGTTTCGGTACGGCACGGTTTACGTAGGTTCAACACATGCTCTCGTTTGATGCTCACCGTGTTCGAGTTCGCAACCGGTTGTGTAATTCTCAATAAAATGAATACTAGGGAAATCAATGCTAGATGAAGGTTTTCATTTGAAATAATCAGTTCGAATCGTAACCACATTGATCATGTTAATTTTTCAGTTTATACTACGCAACAGCCAATTAGTGAAAACATCCGCTTTAAATAGTGATGGTAGTGACAAAAGACTGTTTTATTTCCAGCTTGTTTATTTAACTTGTGCACTATTTATATAGTCGTATGTTCGATCCCCGACCTGGAAGGATTCATAGTGTCAGTAGAATCGTAACACCAGCCATGCAATGGTTCTGTACACTCTGAATCGACTGCGAAGTCTGTTGAAACAGAATGTCAAATTTCACTACAGGAATGTAATACCAAGGCTTTGCTACTATTTATATTAAACCCAATCGTTATTTAGCATGGATTTGATTTTTGGAAGTAACTGGAGCGCATGATTTTGCATGTTTAGAATACGCAGCAGGTGCAGCGTTTGTACGGCGCGCTTGAATTGGTGTAGGGATATCCTGCGCTTCTGTTACCTCTGCGTATGATAGTCAAGCTAAATAGGGTAAAATTTGTTCAATCAGCAGCATATTAATCACATCATGCATGGTTATATTATTTGCTGTTTTTATTGATGATATTACTCTACCACCAGCAGGCGCAGCAACTATGGAGGGGCAAAGCAATCTTTTTGCCTCCCCAAAAGATTTATTGGATTGGCCATGCCCCCCCAATATTTTGGCAACTGGAATAAATATTAGAAAATTTGCTAGAAATGATATAATCATAAATCAACATAATCAACAGAGCATCAAATTCAGAGATACCAGATCTGCAGATTTATCTGCAAAGCTACAAATTTGTTATAAAGTGCTGCAGACCTTTTTACAGATTTTTGAGCATCACATTTTGAGCAAACTTCATCAAAATTTACAGATTTGTGAAATGGTCGCACTGTTTCATTTTTGTTTGCTCGCTAAGCCAGTTTTGTGTATCATACTTTATAGATAAATATAAGCCCGCAAACATTTTTTTGCGGATTTACAGATTTTGTAACCCTGCCTGAAGATATTTGAAATTTTCACCTGGAATATCTAATCAAATTGCAAAGATTCAGCATTCTTTTTCTTTTTAAACACCTTACGCGCACTGAAAATTTTCAGAAAGGTTTATTTTTTGTTCATCGGCGAATTTCTTCATCATGTATTCCACAAAGGGTCCAACTACTCTCATTCGGCTGCATTTCACCTTTCCTGTTAATTTCATATCAATATGGCATACGTGAATATAAAATCTATCATTCTTCTTGCTTTTTTGGGTCGTAGAAAATAGGCTTTGTATCGATTATTCCTTATAGAATCGAATTTTTCTTGGTTTAGTAACAATGTTTTGACCAAAACGAAGTTATTGTCATTATGTTTTAATTGTATCTTGATTGGCTATAATCGGTCATAATCGTAGTTAGAAATCATTATTTCATTTTTTCAAATACTGCATATGCTGCGTTCGATAATTAGGTTTTGCACGAACATAACATGCCATACCAAAAAAACAACAAAATCAACTTTTTTTGACAGTCGCCGTGTATTTGTTTACAGTTTAAAAGTTCATCAGAGGTTCATCATTTGAATTTAAAAATTGCAAGTCGCTTCACAATAAACAGATTTATACAAATATCGCTCCTTGATGATGGAAACGAATACATCTTTTTAGTACTTTTCACTGTGGAACACGTTTTTAACAGACACTTTTTCGTCATTTTTCAATTTTTAATTTGCAGTCGCAAAACAAAACAAATACACGGCTGCTGTCAAAAATGAACCTGATTAATCGGCAGTTCATTTGTGTCGTCATCGTGTAAAACTTAATAATGCTTTTCTTCTTCTTCTTCTTCTTCCGTATGGTTGGCGTCACCTCACTTGAGATGATGCCGATTGATGCCACAGCAACTTAGGCTATATTGCCAGTTATTTTTCTTTTCAAATTTTCGCAAATCTCGCTGTGTGGTTACGTCGAGTCCTCAAAGTACGGATAAAAATCCTTTCTTTCTTACGAAATACTTGAATTTTCACCACACTAACACGATACAACGTGCTCACTCGTTGAGAGATTCACCGGAAGTGAATAATAATGATCTTTGTGCAGCCATACTACTAAACATTCGTCTGGTACACACCGAAAAATTAGGCCAGTTTGGAATAACTAAACAATTATTTATAGAAACAATCTAATCCATTCAGAAATAACAAATATTTTGTTTTGTTGTTCAAAGAAACAATATTTACACTATCGAAACAAATTTTCTGCTATCACTATTTCTATAAAGTTAATCGTAGTGTTAAGCCCTAGTTTAGTTAGTTCGACAATTTGTTTTTCTCTGCGTGTACAAATGCGAGCGATGTTTATTGTTGTCACGAGCACATATGCCAGATTCACAGATTAGTCTGTGTTTCACAGATTTTCATTATACAGCTCTAATTAAAAACTGACACAGATTTGCGATAGCGTTCACAGATCGGCAACCCAACAAACCAAAGGTTCGGATAAAAGGGATTGATTCGGCTTAAGCAGCTTACGAAGTTCATTTTAAACAGTCCATTTTTAAAGCAATTATACACACTTTATATAGTTTACGGGACTCATCAGAACGATCTTCTAAGCTGCTTATAGTATACATTGTTCTATGCAGCGAGATAATTCACGTGGAACTTATTTTGCACTTCGAACTGTCAAATATTACACTCTTAGAAAAAAGGACGTAAATTCAAGCATGTCGTGATTTTTTCGGTGATGACCAGTGCTGTCAACTGTTTTTTCCAAAAATCTGTATTTGGCGAAAAAAACTATCTGTACAATATCTTTACAAAAAAAAAGGTCGCTCGACCTGGTTTACCCCTATGGAATCCAACACAAAAACTGAAAATCGGTATTTATCTGTATGAAAATTGAAATATCGGTATTTTGAGAGAGCATATCTGTATTCCTGTATCGAGTCCAAAAATCGGTATAGTTGGCAGCGCTGGTGATGACACAATATTACATCTACTAAAATGTTTCTAAGTGTGTATACACTTAAAAAAATATAATTTTAAATCTCTAAATCGTAAATTTAAATCTCTATAAATGCACATAAAATAAGCGTCGAAATTCAGTTAAATTTACATCTCAAAGTAAGTAAAAATGAATCCTAACATTATCTTTTCAGCTAGTTTAGCGGAAGTTGACATCGAAACAGACACAATATTTATTTTTAAATGTTAAAATATGTAATACTTCGTCATAAAACAAGAAATTATGGTATGCTTGAATTTAAGTCAACTTTAAGTATCATTTTTTCTAAGAGTGCTTGCTCCACGTATTTTCTTAAGCATCGAGAAAATTCGCATGGAACTTGTTCTGTACTTCCAAGTTCTCAAAAACTGCTCGTGTACTTTTAAGCAGCAAGTAAGTGGATGTTTTAAGTAATTATGGAGTACTTCTGGTTGCTTGGGAGTAAGCCTCTAAAAAGTTTCAATTTTCTTAGAAAAACACAATGACTTGACGCTTGAAAGTGACGATACCTTTCTTTCTCACGGAAATGATCCCGTTTTACTATGCTCTTATGGGAAGAGGAAACAAACTGATTTTTGAATCAAATACAGATTTAAAAAAAAATGACTTGGCATCCTTGGTCATGAGCGAATGTTTTGTTTCGAGCAGCTTGGAGGAAAATTGTGAATTGGAAAGTGTTTCTTAGAATATTTCAAGGAAAAATAGTGGTTTATGTGGGCATAAACTTCAATCGGAATGTTATCGATGTTTTGAAATGCAAATTATTTTTGTTTTAATATTCGAGGTTTTGGGTAGAAAAAAATTGTTTTTCTTCTACAAATACTCGAGATTTGCCGTACCCTTGCGCACTATTAGTAACAAAACATGACCATTTTGTGTTTTTCATACTCGTTAACATGGTAATAATTGTAATCTTTCATTTAAGGTTATTGTAAAGCAAGGCTTGAAGTTTCCGTAGACGTTTACGTTTACAATTTCGAAAAAAGTACTATTTCATTGGTAATACTTAAAAACCGGTGAACGACCGCAACTAGGTTAAAGTCGGGTATGGATAAACGATATAATAATAATAAAAATACGTAAAAAAAGTCTAGGTGCGCACTAATCGCCACCTCTGGTTTTCTCCAATGCTACATTACCACAGTTTGGCACAATTTGGCAAAGTTACCACGCAGTGCTGAAGAATTTCCTAGTAGTATGCCATGATACCGGTTTGAGATCAAAAACAAGAGCAATTTTGATTGAAAAAAAATGAATGAATGAAAAATGATTTTTCGCTACTAAACTTTCTACCAGGGTTAGAAACGTTACTATTTGTATAATATCCGCACCAAAGCTACATTCTTCTCAATAGACTAAGGAAACTATGACCATATTATTTAATCTGTAGCAAAATTGTGCTAAAGACTGTCCCAGAAAGTATGGACGCACTTTGATTTCGCTGTAAATAATTCACAAATATTAGATATTCAAATTTTATTCGATATGCTGATATTATTAGACTACAACAACAGAAAATTATTCTCAACATTTGCTACTTAGCCATTGTCGACTAGCTGGCGCACCTTTTTGCGAACGTTTCACATCAAATTCCGTACAGACTTCTTGGCGACAAGTTTTGACACTTTTTTCCAATCTTTTTCGAACTGTTGAATGGTTTCGGCTGCCGAGACATGTTTCCTGAGATGTGCCTTCGTTAATGCCCAAAATTCTTCAATTGGTCGAAGTTGTGGGCAATTTGGTGGATTCATGTCTTTTGGGTCGAAAGTGACATTTTTGGTAGTATACCATTCTACCGTTGATTTCGAGTAGTGGCAAGAAGCAAGATCTAGCCAGAAGACAACAGGATCCTTGTGGTTTCGAATCATGGGTAGAAGCCGTTTTTGTAAACATTCCTTTATTTCGCTGTTCATTGAAGCAGTGGTGATGAAGGGTTTTGAAATCTTACCGCAGCTACAAATTGCTTGCCAGACCATAGCTTTCTTACCAAATTTTTCGACTTCAATCGATGTTTCGTTTCGGACTGGTTTAACACTTGCCCTTCTCGCACCGTATAATATTGTGGTCCCGGCAAGGATTTGAAATCGAGTTCCACGTAGGTTTCGTCGTCCATGATTATGCAGTTCAAATTTCCAGCAAGAATCGTATTGTACTAGGCCTGATCGATGCTTCTTGTTTCGGACTACGTTTTGATTGTTTTTGCTTCTTATAGGTTCGAAGATTCAAACGTTCTTTAGCACGAAGAACATTTGACTTCGAAGTGCCCACTTTTTTAGTCACATCCCGAACTGAAACCTCATTCTTTTGCTGGAACGCCTTCAGTATACTTTTATCCAACTGAGGGTTATCAGGACCTTTTTTCGACCCGTTTTCGGTTTATCCTCAGCGAACTTCCTGATTGAATTTCGCACGGCTTTTTCACTTACTCCTTCCATTTTTGCTATCTTTCTCAGTGACAGTCCGCGTTCTGTGCACCATTTGTACACAATTTTTCGACGTTGTTCTGCTGAAAGTCCACGCATTTCGAAACAAATTAATGAAAACGAATAAACAACTGCACAAACGTTTAGAGAAGAGTATAAACAACAGGACGCATCCATAAAAATTGACAGATTCTGAACCATTGCGAAATGGAAGCGGTTTTTGGTTGAGTTCATACTTTCTGGGACAGTCTTTAATACTCAGGGAATTTCTAGAAACCTAAAATTTACTATCATTGTCTGTGATATGTTAGAGTTAGAGATAAGAAAAACTAGGAAAGCCAATCTAAGGAACAAATGTACTCAAATATTATCGACTTAATAATATTCAATGAAAAGTTTCGCACTGTGTGTCTACTATTGGAACAAGTTCAGTAAAGTAATCAAATCTAGTATAAAATTCTAAGGATCTTTTTTTTCTTGCGATAATAAACACTCTGCCCTTGTTTGCCTTGTGTGAAATGACATGTGTTTCGATCATCCGAACCAGTACAGAATCGTCCGTGACGTGAGTTTCTAAATAAAACCAGTGCGACGATTCATTACCTATGAAAAATGAACTTGTTGACCCCAAGAGGGTTAAGGAATTTATGATTCACCATGTACTTTAGTCGCGTTTTCGCCTCACGAATCTCGTATAGCAGAGAGTATGTTTTGTCTCGTTTTTTTTTCTCTACCGATTCAGCCAATAAAACTCAACGAGCTGAAAAAAGTTGAATGAAAGCAGTCGCAATCGTATTTCGCTGAGTGTGTTACCTGCCGGTCAACGAAGGCTACGAAACGTATCCGCCACACTTCGCAGTTTTGTGAATGAAGTGAACCATGCTGTTTGCCCGGATACGGGTGTGAACATTTGAAGGCGTGAAATTGAAAAAAAAATAAAAGTAATCCTAAATCGTTCCCAGCAACAAATTCGATCATATGTGACTAATGATAGGTCGAAATAGCTTCCAGATGAAATGCGTTTCTTTTTTCTTGTCAATGTGATTCATACTTATGTTATGGCTACTACTAATCGAAGAAGTGAATTTACGTCGCATTTTGAGAAATTGTTTATAAAAATTTTCACTGCTCACGAAATAATTAACATCGTTCTTTTCGCTTTTTTTTGCAGACCATAACCGCCTCGTCGGCCCGACTGCAACCGTCAAGCATCACTCCGGGACGAACTCACCAAAATTGCAATCAAGGACCTTGCTCCGGTCGAATACACCCCACACCACAACGACCACAGCCACGACGACCTGTTCCGGTTCGAACAATCGCAACAATGGGACCGGCACCAATCACCACGCGGTGCTGAAGAATGCCGGCACTCCCAGCCTACAACGGAACGGGGCCATTATTCTGGAAAAACCCAGTTCTCCACTGATTGTTGGTGAACGCGATGTGCCGACCAGTCCACCGGGAACCGGAACAGCGGGCCTTCCGAAACATCCGGCCGTTATTGTCAACGGAACCGGTAACGCCGAGAAGCGCTCGGTCGATCGGTCACTGGCCGAAACGGTCGGAGTGACTGGTGCTGCAAGGACTGCGGTGCCGACGTCCCCCAGCTGCACCCGTAATTTAGTCGATATTAGTTTGCTCAATCATGCCAACCGTGGCGTGGAAGCGCTGGGAGTTTTAGTACAATACTTAGTTTTTAATGTGAGTAATCTGTTTGATGTTACGTTTCTGTTTGTCTCCATCCAAATACTACAGGATCGAACCGGCTAAAGTCATCGACACTTTTGGGATTTTGTCGATATTTTATTGCATCCAATGTTTAGTTCATTTTCAGTTCGAACCGTGTCGAATTAGTTTTTCCTGATTTGGCTTGCATCGGTCTATTAATAGCAATCTGTATCGATCGATCCCTTAACAACCCTTAAATTTTATTGCCTTGTTTATTTGTTTGTCGTCCACTCGAATCCGAAACGGACATGCATATTTTAATTTCTGTGTTCATTCTATTGTCTGTTTCGTTTCGGGTGCATGGATTAGCGATCCCAAGCGAAAGGGTTGCAAACCCGAGCGCCCACAAAAACCTGCGTAGTGCGTGTTGACCAGAAACCACCCGTGGTGAGATAGTTATAAAGAGAGCGAGTGTGAGTAAAAGGGTACATGTGCTCTTGTAGAAGTATGTTTGCTGCACTTCTTGGATATTTATTACGATGTTTTTCCATGTTCGAGGTACAGTAAAAACACTCATAAATCCTGTACCGGGGATAGCAGCTCGTATAGCAATTTGTTTTAAGCTAACGCGAGTTTTGCAGTATGAAAGACGTATATTTCATGTGCTGACGTCCGAGTTATGAAGTACTTCGGACAATAAATGGAAACGGAGTTGGAAAATCTCTCGCAGCATATTTTATTTGTGCAATTGTTTTATACTTGACCGACTTATAGATTTGGGATGAACTATAGACTACTATTGGCCGAAGACTCGATGTGACCGCATCATTAACAAAACTACGAAAACTACGTACCCTAAAGGCAGCGCAAGAGACAAAGGAAAAACTCGGGTGGGTTATAGCACAGACATAACTGGACGTCATGCTTCCTTTCTTTTGTTTCTATTTTTTCTTGTGTGATTTTATCAACTGTTACTGCTTACCTTCCAGAATTGTATACCAAAGTACGACTTATTGACGACAAGCATATTAAATAACATGGAACAAATGTGAATAAAAAACGTATCGTAAACCCACTGTACTCAATAACTGAAAATATTCTGTATTTATACGTAGGCCACTACCAAAATAAAGTTTGACATTTTTCAACATAAATGTACTCAGAACGTTTTGATGTACAAGCGCTATTTCAGTCGTTTACAGTAAGTTAAAAAAATCATTTTGGATAAAAAATGGAAATTTCAGGAGAAGGATTTCGTTGGATTATTTTTCACAACTTTCGACGTGGGTTATCTCAACAAGAGTGCGGCGATGAACGGATTATGCAACGATCTGTCTGTGCAAATAATCACACAAGAAGCTTTCAATTATAAATTACAATTCTTTACGTTTCACTTTCGACTTGTTAGTACATCGCATTTGAAATTTTCAATGTTTTCTTCTGGTGCAGTTTAGCAGCGCAGTTTTTGGCTTTAAAATCTCATGTAATCACAGAACAAAAATCAATTATACAGTTTTATACATGTTTTTACTTCAGTTCACATACAATCGATCTATTATTGAAGGTTATTTGGTGAATGTTCGATTCTGTTGCTTCACGACATCTATACAAGCTAGTGCAATCGTTTCCTGTATTTTTTTTCCTCTTTTTTTTATCAGTTATCGGGGCCCAAAGAGCAAAAAACCACATAAATAAATCTTACCCACGGGTCCATTAATACATAAAAGCGAGACTGGTTTGTACGTAGCTCGAAGCGTTTCGGTGAGCTCATGAGCACAATTCCTTCATTTTTTTCGAGTTTTCAAATAGTGACGTGAAGCTAAATCCTCCCAAAATATTGGTTTCATTTAATTGTGTAGCACTAGAAACACCACTTTTACAGATAGTTTACAACAAAAGATATTTCGATGCAAGTTTCGACATTCTCTTTTTGATGTCTTACTCAAAAAGCGATAAAAAAGCAAAGCCTTGGTATTACATTCCTGTAGTGGAATTTGACCTTCTGTTTCAACAGACTTTGCAGCCGATTCAGAGTGTACAGAACCATTGCATGGCTGGTGCTACGATTCTCTACTGACACAACGAATCCTTCTAGATCGGGACTCTAACATATGACAACTGGCTTGTAAGACCAGCGCCGTATGCATTGAACCGCCAACCCGGGACGATAAGCGATAAGCGACTTATAAATGATGACATAGAAAATGATTCAATATTCAACACTGGCTTCGATTATGTAGGGTCTCGTTTTCCAAATTCGAAAGCACCGGAGGCAGTGGCCAGTAACCTCCGAAATAGATCGAAATCGCATTATAAAAACTTGCTTTAATTTATCTAGTGGTGTCATTATGCTTTTCTCAAATAGCTCATATCTTTATAAATATTACTGCGGAATTCTTCTGAAAGCAAACTGTTCTTTGGACAGAAACAGAAAAGTTTGTTCGGACGTAAACTATGTAGCAAAATCTACAAATCAAAACACCGTGTAGCAACCGGAAGTAGTATCCACAACAAATTCAGGAATTCCGTGTGAAATCGACTTTTCATTTGAATTGAAGTTTGTGAAAATTGGTTCTGCCATCTTGGAGAAAATTAAGTGAGATCCTTTTTGAAGTTTCCGGTCCTTCCGAAACCGGATTTTGCGAGCCGGTTCGTATAACCAGTAACAAATATGACTTCAAACTTTGTTTTACGTTTCGTCTTTGACTCATCAGTGCGTAGCAGTTTTTGATGAACTGCTAGTGCGACCTGGTGGTTCAAAATAAGCCGCTAGGTAGAAGTAAAGTTAATGCTATTTGCAAAACATTTTTGCTATTACACAGATGTGTAATGTCTAAAATGACGTTTCGTCCGATGAGTCAAAGACGTAACGTAAAACAAAGTTTGAAAATTGGTATGTACACCTAGCATAAATTTGGGGTAAAAATGTAAGCTTTTTCCCTTAAAATAATTAAAATATGACTTACAAATTGGAACAGTGTTGAGCCTTTTTTAAAATAAACCCCTCTTTTGCTTCGTCACTTTAAGTGGCGGTATAATTTTTTTTAAAACCCTTCACCTGGTGATTCCGGAGATGAAATTCATGGGTATGGGACCATAGATTGATCGGCTGCTCGGATGTCAACTTTCCTCTCTGAGCAGCCTAGATAGCCGTGTAGTGTCAGTAGCGGTTTCCCAACTGGCTAAGAATAACGCTACGGTCCACCTGTGCCGGTGGTATAAGTCCACCAAACAGGTGAGCCGTGTGGCATCCGGCGGAATTATTTTATACCAAGAATTGATCCACTGCTTTCCTGTACCATGTCGTAAAAGGCCACAAAAATAGGAACTCCTAAGTCAAGATGTATTTCCGTGCCGATAGCTGAATGGCTGCAGGAGGTTAAACAATGCAGTCGTGAACGGACTATATTGGGGTTTTCCCTTACTGTGTTAAGCGAAGCTCTGGCACAGTGGACGAATTCTTTCTTCGCAACTCGTGGGATTTAAATGATTAAAGCATTTAAAATAATCCTTTCATGGTTCGCTATAAGCGGCTATAAGCCAATATATTTGGTTTCTTCTAGTTGTTGTACGGTAAGTGCTGGAGGTGGAGTGTTCGTTACTTCAATTGATAATGGTTAGAGTAGCACAAATCAATCTCCAGCATAAACGTACAGCAACTATGAATCTATCCAGACTTCTGCAAGAAGGTAAAGCTTCTAAAGCTTTGGTTCAAGAACCATATTTCCAAAAGGGAAACTTCTACGTTGGAAAATTGTTAAACCCAGTCTTTGTTGCCTTCAACAAGACCGGTATGACTAATCCACGTGAAATGCCTCGAGCATGCATACTTGCAAATAGTGCTCTCGATTTTTCTCTCATATCGGAGCTCACAACTCGGGATATTTGTGCTGTCACAGTTGGTATAACTATTGATGGCATAGACAGAAAATATGTCTATTGTTTGGCATATATGCCGCATAACCAACCTTCGCCAAGCGATGACTTCAAAAAGGTTGTATCATACTGCTGCAAAAGTGGTTTACCGCTTATAATCGGCAGTGACATCAATGCTCATTTGGGGCAGCACTGATATAAATTCGAGAGGCTCTGACATGATGTAATTTGTGAGCAGTACAAACCTACACATATTCAATGCAGGAAATCGTCCAACTTTTGCGAGATCTGGAAGAGAGAAGTTTTTGGACGTAACTCTCTGCTCTGATAGAATTGCGCATGAGTTGGTGAATTGGCTCGTCTCCGATGAGCTCGAACCTTCGTTGTCTGATCATAAGTACATCTTCTTTGATCATTCAAACGTTAAATTTGATATTATCACTTTCCAGGATGTATGGATCCATCACCGACAGCTCTTCCCGAGACTTTTTCAGGTAGTTACGATTCTTGGGCCCTTGCTCGAAGCGTTGTGACGATTGAATCTGTCAAATGGGCAGTTGAGCGTTTTGCTCCGTACAAGTCTCCTGGAAAGGATGGAGTTTTCCCAGTGTTACTGCAGAAAGGGTGTGCACATTTCAAACATGTTTTGAAGAAAATACTTACTTTTAGTCTTGCGACAGGATATATTCCAAGAGCTTGGCAGGAAATAATTGTTAAATTTATTCCCAAAGGCGTCGCGACACTTATGAGGAAGCGAAGAGTTTTAGGCCTATCAGTCTTAGCTCATTTCTTCTTAAAACAGTGGAACGCATAGTCGATCACTATATCAGGAATGTTAGTTTGGGCGTGCATCCGTTACATGGAATACAACATGCTTACCAGCGTGGAAAGTCCACTACAACCCTGTTACATGATGTTGTGTACAACATTGAAAAAGCTTTCTCACAAAAGCAATCTTGCTTGGGAGTTTTCCTAGATATTGAAGGTGCCTTTGATAACGTGTCTTTCAATTCAATTCTGGAAGCAGCCCGTGGTCATGGCATACCTTCAAGTATCACAAATTGGATACACGCAATGCTTAGCAATCGACTTCTTTGTTCATCGCTTCGGCAAGCAGAGATTAGAAAGCTGAGTGTCTGTGGGTGTCCTCAAGGTGGTGTACTATCCCCACTTTTATGGAACCTAGTCGCTGATGGTTTGTTAAGGAAACTAAATAACCTTGGATTTCCGACTTATGGTTTTGCCGACGATTATCATATATTGATGACCGGTATAAGCATTAACACTCTCTTTGATTTAATGCAGCAAGCCCTGCGATCTGTTGAGCAATGGTGTTGTTAGGTTGGATTATTTGTAAATCCGGGCAAAACATCAATGGTGCTTTTCACTCATCGTAGGATAATCACAGGAGCTCGTCCGTTACAGTTCTTCGGTTCAGAGGTCACTGTGGTCGATCAAGTTAAATACGTCGGGGTTATTCTTGACTCAAAACTGAATTGGTCTGCTCACATTGACTTCAGGATTAAAAGAGCTTGCATGGCTTTCGGCCAATGCAGACGAGCTTTTGGAAAATCATCGGGACTCAAACCCAGATATATTCATTGGATCTATACAACTATTGATAGACCAATTTTAGCCTATGGATATGTTGTATGGTGGCAGAAAGGAGAAGTCGCGACAGTTCAGTCAAAGCTAAATCATCTCCAAAGGATGGTCCTAATGGCGATGACATAAGCATTCACGACAACTCCTACTGCTGCTCTAGAGGCGCTACTGTGCATTAAACCACTACATGTGTTCAATGTGAGCTATCCTCTTCGTGTGGAATGGTTGTCTGGTTGTCGGGAACGACAACTTGATGAACACATAGTTTGTTATACGGACGGTTCTCTGTTGAATGGTCGTGCTGGTGCTGGTGTCTACTGTCGTGAAATGAGGCTAGAGCAGTCTCATTTACTTGGTAGATACTGTACTGTGTTCCAAGCATAAATCTACGCGATTCTGTGGGGAATACAATCGGCATTTCAGCAGAGAATCTGTGCTAAACGAATTTATTTTTGTTCCGACAGTTAGGCAGCTTTAAAAGCGCTCCGTTCGAATGATTCACGGTCGAATCTAGTGATCGCATGTCGAACTTAAATTGAAGACCTCAGCATTTCAAATGCTGCTTTCTTCTTATGGGTACCCGGCCATTCTGGTATTACTGGAAATGAATGGGCTGATGAGTTGGCTAGAGTTGGTGCAACGAATGATTTCGTTGGTCCTGAACCAGCTTTACCACTTTCAACTAGTTGGATAAAGCACAAGATTCGTTCTTGGGCTGCATCCAAACATGCCAGCTACTGACGCAGCTTGCAAACTTGCGCTCAGACAAAAGCATTTTTACCAGATTTAAATCTGAAAATGTCAAAGTGTCTACTGCATTTTTTCAAGCATCATTGCAGTATTCTGGTCAGAGCTCTGACTGGACATTGCAAACTCAATTATCACATGGCTACCATTCAACGTTTAGCTTAGGGTTTAGCAGATTTGTTGGCATCCTTTAGGGGGTACCAAATTTACTTCTGCTCGTACATACTGCGAATCGTTCTGCATTCTTCCGGGAGTGCAGAATGGTGTCGCTTTTGTGAAATCTCTAAATCCTCTCGGGAGTTTGAGGTTTTATTAACTGTGCATCGTTCATCAGAAGGAATGCACATAGTAACAAACCTTAATAGGTTTTACAGCAGACTGTTTAGGACCTCGTAGAGGTTCAGAATTTACTTCTGCTTCCACTAAATGTGATCCCCAGCAGATTGTTCAGCATCCCTTAGGGGTGGAGAATTTACTTCTGCTTTTTTGTGTCGTCAATTTTCCCCATCCTTCTAGTCCAAACCTTACCATTTCCCTTCAATTCTTCCCTCTTATATATCGGGAAAATGATGCTAGAAAAAAATTGATGGCAAGGCACAAATCTCCAAAAATCAAGGGGAACGTGCCATTTGAGCCAATTTGTTCTGATTCCTGATTCTGTCTGATTCGACCGTCTAGTTTTACAATTGCGCTGGTTATCATTTCGCAATTTTTGACGCTTGATCTACAGTTTATAGTTTCGAAAAGTCTTTTACCTCACGCCGTTTTGGTCAGTATGTATTGTAAATCAGTTTGAAATATGTTGGGAAATACTAGACCAGGATTGAGACGTTAACTGAATAGCCGTTCCATCGACGGACACCATAAAATTTATTACAGCATAAACGAAACACCCAGATGTTTAATGAACTGTGAATGCCGGGGACCCGAATGTGTTGGATTGGCGGTGAACCAGAGCTGCACTCTTTCTCCCGGGAGAGCTTTTCTTTTTTTGACCTGGCCCCAATAGTGTGAAACGGTTCACTTGTGATCAATTGTTTTATGGCACAGGAAAACGGTGCGGTCAACAGGTGTCCAGTTTTGTTCAGTCGCGATGCTGTAGCACACCTGTTGCTGGCAAATTGAAAGGTGGTTGTTATGTCAGCATGTCGTAAAATTTTCAACTAGAATTGTTCCGTTTGGAATTCAATATGGTTACAAGAAAATTGTTTACAAAAGTGTTTGCTCTGCAATAAAAATGACGTGAAGTTGTTGAAGTATGAGAAACATAAACGAAGGAGTTCAAAAACGTTAATAAACGTTCAGATAGCTAAATAGTTAGACGAGTTTATTTCGTGGAATAGCTGAGGTTAACTCGTAACTTATAATACTTGATATTTGATTTTTTTTATGACTTTTTAAAAGCTTTCTTACTCGAACTTAACTTAAGTTGAAGCAATGTGTTCAAAGTCAATAGGCACAACAAAGAAATCTTTCTTCGCTGTAATAGGGTAACAGAGGTATTTTGGCCACTTCATATATTTTGGCCCACCTAACAAACTATATGGATTCAATCGATCTTAGGTAACCCATGTTGCATCAGTTTGAAGCTAATCACATTAAATTACCTATTACGGAAGGATTTTTCAAAGATATTACAATATTTGGTGAATATTTTTACAAAGTGGGCCAAAATAAAATCGATCCTAAAGCGGGCCAAAATACCTCTGTTACCCTAGTCATTAAACGTATCCCGATCAGTACCAGAGTAACTGAACTGAGAAACTGTGGATTCGATTGGGATTTACCATGCATATGATTATCGCTAATCCAGGTGACCACTTAATTTGAACAGTTGTTTTGTCCCAGGGTAACCCAAAAAGAAAATCCCACTCTTTCCTTCGTTGTTGAATAATTGAAAAGGAGCAGCTTTGACCTAATCCATGTGGAAAAAGGGATCATCGGTTTCTGGCTCTGGAATTTGATGTCACTCAGAATCCTAAGCATAACTGGTTGGTGCACGGGAAAACAACAAATTGTGAAACTGTTTGTACAGCACAGCCTATCCCAGGCACATCTACATTATCTTCAACCGGGCGGCTCATAACTCATCTGTGCAGAATCTGAACAAATTTTACCGGATAAAGAGCAATTATCTGATTTATGCCAGGCTTAAACACTGCCCGGCAGATCCGACACGACTGGTGGTTGGATGAACAGAACACATTTCTCACACCAACAAATAGTTCATCTTGCTCTCAAGACAATTATTTATAACTTTATAGCTTGATACTTAAAATATGTCTCTCTAGCTGACAGATCCACAGATTCAATATTCCGTGCCCAATTTCAAACAATCTCAAAGGATGCTTCGGGTTTCAATTTACATTTTAACTGCTCTCATTTGCATATTTTGCCCGCCTATTTTTTGCACCTTTCGGACCGAACCAATTCGAACTTGATTGCCTAGCTCACCTGTGAATTATGGCATCTCCGAGCCCATAGCCTGCGCTAATTGCACTCGGTTTTACGACCGCTGACTGCACACTCTTTAAATTCACTGTTCCCTTTTTCGTTCGTTCCCGGTACAGGGATTCTGGATTTCATCAGGTTCTCACCGGTTTTTTTTCAATCACTACCGTGAAAGTGAATTCGTTCACTAATAAAATATTCAAATTTCGCACTTTTGAAAATATGATAATTCAATTGTTCAGGTGGCAGGACACTTCGGATTCGATGCTAATGATATATTATGGGTTTCAAAAGTGTGCACTCGGGGCTATCAATTATGTATTGGAAAATCCAGTCGGATTTTGTCGGTGTTGTCGAGGACCGTGGGAAAACAGTCAGATGTAGAAGTTTTTATTCGGGAAATATGTATTCGGTCTCCGAAGAAAGATGGTAGTGTTTATAACAAATTGAATTTATTTTTTATGTCTTGTGTGCCATTTTGATGGCGGTAATGTTTGATTGTATTCACATTTTTTATAAATCAATTGAGAGATAAAGCTCTAGACAAAGCTATTTGATGATGATAGAACTAGCACAGGTACATTCTCCTTTGCGTCCTTCTTCAATAAAAGGGTTAGATCATTGTTGTGTTTTTATCTCACTTACCTGTTTTTTGTTGAAATTGTGTCAAGTAATAAAAGATAACCCTTTTCTGTTGAACTTCAATTGCAGTGCATCAATAAAGATTCGGAATATTTTCACTATACATAACTATACCTACCACAGCAAACCGATACAAAAGTACCCCTTTAAATTGTTTGGCTCTAAAGTGTTTGATAGCATAATTCGCTTATAGAACGTTGTCATTTACCAATACTCGTAAATACACATTTTCGTTTTTAGACAGGCAGACTTCATTTTACGGATATGTTCAACGAATACAGCATTGGTATTCAACCATTACTTTGAGCAAAAATGCATATTGGTGAAGTCTTGTTTCGTGACATCCAAATCGAAGATTTAGTAAACATCGCTAATTATCCTGTAGCACATGGCCGTATTTTGGCCGATATTGGGTGATAGTGGGTAGTTTTTGTGTATTTGAGAAAGAAAATTTGTTTTGTTGAATTAAGAAGTGTATCGAAAATAAGCTATCCACATACATTTGTGTTGTACGCATGTATTTGTGATGGTTTTTTATACTCAGATCACAGCATGCTGTGTGTTTGGCGGTCAGCTTTCGTTTGTTTACTTGTTTGTGCGTTTGAAATTCTGCGTTTTCAAAATGTCGCGTATTGAAAAGGAAGTGAAAATTAAGGTTCTGGAAACACGGCTAAGTGAGAAGGGTATTACTATGCGAAAATTGCCGAAGCGGTTTGGAATTCATTACTGCCAGTGTTAAAACCATCATTAATAAGTTTGGGGAACACTATTCTTTGGATGAGTTACCAAGAAGAGGCAGCAAACCCGGTTCTTCTGGCCCGAAACTGGACCAGAAAGTTGTATCTATAATCATGAAAAACAATTCAATGTCAATACGTGATTTGGCCAAAAAAGCTGGAACGAGTTTCTAAATGATCCAGCGTATCAAGAGGCGAAATTACCTGAAGACCTACAAGAAGCAGAAAATCTCGAAACAAAGTGTAGAACAGAAGAAGCGAGCAGCAACAAGGGCCCGGAAATTGTATTCGCGTCTTTTACAGTGCCCGGATGCATGCGTTTTAATGGACGATGAGGCTTATGTAAAGGAGGACTCAAAAGCCCTACCAGGTCCACAATACTTTACTGTCGTCGTTGGGGAGGATGTGAGCGATGCGGACAGGTCGATTCAAGTGGAGGGATTCGGTCGAAAGGTACTGGTATGGCAAGCAATATGTTCCTGTGGTTTGACGTCAACCATTTTTTACACTACCGGAACTATAAATGCAGAAATCTATCGATCTGAGTGTCTCCAGAAGAGAATGCTGCCTTTATATAAGAAGCATAGTACACTTCCACTGTTTTGGCCGGATTTAGCTCACTATGTTAAAACCACTCGCAATTGGATTGTGTAAAAGGGTCTCCATTTCGTTGAGAAAAATATCAATCCACCAAATTGCCCTCAGCTTTGACCCATCGAACGTTACTGGGCAATCGTGAAGAAGACTGGTAAGGCAGCTGGGAACATGCAGGAGTTCAAAAAAATTTGGGCTCAAGCGTCCAAAAAATGCGATGCAAAACTTGTCCGGAACTTGATGAAGATCGTTCGATCAAAAGTTCGAAAATTCGTGAAGGAATAACTTTAATTTCATCCATCATTTCATTTCATGTTCAAGTTTAACCTCAAATTTTAGTTAGAATAAAATATCGTTTTTTGTCATAATTTGAAAGAAAAATTTGTGGATAACTTATTTTCGATACACTCCTTAAGGCCATCGTCGAAGTATCATTCGCGCGGGTGGTTTTAATAAATTTTCGATGGAAATTTTGAAAAATTTGACAAAACCAAAAACATACAGACCTTTGAAATATTTTTATCTATCTTCAGGGTGAAAATGACTGGAAAATTCGGAGGATTTTCGAGTCTTATCAAAAATAGCACTGATAACCGATTTCCTTGGAAATTTTTGAAATTCGTGGAAGTTTTTGTGTGTCTCATTTCTCAGAAGGGCAATGTATGGAACACTTGTAGAACTAATTTGATACTATCATTTTGCCTAAGGAAGTATGTTGATACGTTAAGGCGTTTAAGAGTTATGCAATGTTTTTGAGTTTTTGAAGGTATTTTTAAAACTAATTTAAATAAGTTAAAAAAATAACACCCTTCCAATTTTCTCTTAAACTTTTACTTATATTATGATCTTTTAGGAACCGCATAGGATACATGTTTATCGATCTGACATCTTATGAATATTGATACCTGAAGCTTGACTAGTTTTTGATGAAAAAATAATCATAACTTTTTACTGGTAGCTCATATGAAAAAGCTTGGTTGAGTAAAATTGGGCGCAATGATTAGTACAACAACTCTTCTGAAGACAACTTTTCCGTAGAACGTTTCACAAAAAAGTGAATTTTCAGGAGCCACCCTACTTTTATTTGGGAAAATTGGTGTAACTCTATCAAATGAAAAGCTAGAGCGGTGCTTTTTTCAGCAAAGTTGCTCAAAATAAAATTTCCTACAACTTTATTGTACAACAAAATCATTTTTGAGTTCAATTAAGAAAGTTAGATTTCAGATATCAATCTAAATGAGGACCACCCTAGTAAAATTTTTCATCAAAAGGAGCGCCATTTGATTACAAACAACTTTTGTGAAGACACCAACTACAAAAAACTAATATTCAATAGTGAAAATATTTTTGTCACGCTAATTTCCCGTTTTGGACCACTGTGAACTCTCTCAGAGATTAAATTTAGAAAAGGTGCTCAAATTTAGTAAAGAAAGTCGTATTCATGACAAAAAATTTGAAATTTATCGAAAACATTGCCCTTTAAAGTTTCTTTACATTTATTTCTTTATTTTTTGTGCTATAAACCACAAAATTTTAAGTGCTGATGCACGGAACATTTGTTGTGCACCACGACTATTTTGATGTTACGTCAATGCAATTTGCACTGAATGAGACTTCGTATAATAAAAGTTGACAATTTTGTTGAACAAACCCGCAATTTTTACCTTTATATATATATATATATATATATATATATATATATATATATATATATATATATATATATATATATATATATATATATATATATATATATATATATATATATATATATATATATATATATATATATATATATATATATATATATATATATATATATATATATATATATATATACTAACGGACTTCGTTTCGCTCACAAATTATTTGTTCTCTCTCTCCTCTATTATTCTCTCCTCTATTTTTCTGATTACTTAACTTACACACATTCCCTATAGCCCAAAAAAGAAATATCACCAAAAATTAATGTGAAAATGTGAAACACTTCTGTTAAGCAAAAATTGAGCAAATATACAGATTGTCATATCATCCTTTGAATCGATGCACTGAACAAAGGTCCCGCTCTAATGGCTTCGACATAATGGATAGAAGGTGCCACGTTTTCTCTTCCAGATGTGATTCTTGCTCTCGGTAATCGATAAAAAAGCTCACTAACCAGAATTTTGTATTGATAAACTTAACAAAATGTTGAAGAGTTTCTTTTCTAATTTTGTTCATTTGGTAAAAGGGATATATTTATAATTTGTATTCAGTTCAAGTAACCAAAAGTTCGTAAAAAAAGATTTGGCTTAAGCAGCATACAAAGCATTCTAAACAGTCCGTTTTAAGGAATTACTTATGCTTGAATGTTCACCCGACGCAACAGAATAAAATTTGAAACAGTCCCTTGTACAGTTTTTAAGCAGCGAGAAAGTTTTCTCAGAACTTGTATATTTAAGTTGCCAAAAAATGCCACGCGTACTTTAGGTCTCTAATAAAGAGGATATTGTTCAGGTACCAGGCCCGTGCGCAGGGGTGGGGGAGGGTAGGGGGGCTTTAGTGTTTTTAACATGCAAGGAAAATCTATTAGTTTGACATTAGCGCTACTGCAGAACAATCTTTTCATTGATTCATTCAAAAATTTTCTGATTTGTTAAACTCGCGCTCACAATGACCAATATTATTTATCTAACTCCATTACACACAATCCATCAACTGGTAAACGATATCAGAATTTTTTCTCTTGCCTACAGCGGTTTTCTAGAACAGTCAAATGCATTCCGTTATTGAGTCATTTGGCAAGCAATAATTTTGATATCCAATTAAGCACGTGGCTCGAAATGACAAATAACATTAATCAAGTATGCATGTGAAATCTCCACACAAAACTACTCGTTGCGCGCCAAACGATTTTTTCAACGATCTAGTTTTCTTTTCTTCGACGGTCAAACACTTATGCAACTCGTTGCGCGCCAAACATCAATCGTAGATTTAGCAATCATTGACAACTTTTTCAGTGGAAAATTCCATCGTCCATACAAAACAATTTTATGGATTTTTCCCATTTTTCCGGCAAGTTTTCCTAATTTTTTTAATGTACGAACCCGGTCGGGGTAAAACCTGATCAAACAAAAAAAGAATTATGTACATCCGTCCATCCGTTCTTACGTGATGCGATTACAAAGAATGATCTCTGCATTTATATATATATATATATATATATATATATATATATATATATATATATATATATATATATATATATATATATATATATATATATATATATATATATATATATATATATATATATATATATATATATATATATATATACTAGCTGACCCGTCGAACTTCGTCTCGCCCAAAAATTAATTGTTCGAATTTATGGTTATGGATAGCAGAATTGTCAACCAATGACTATGTGGTTAACGTTTTTCTCCATTATCTTTCTAACTACTTAACCTACTATCAACGAAATTCGGCACACATTCGCTTTAGCTCAAAACAGGAAATATCACAAAAAATTAGTGTGAAATTCTTCTGTTAAGCAAAAATTGAACAAATTCACAGGGTTCTATTCTGAACAGTCCGTTTTTTTTATGAACAGGTACTCATACGTTAATGTTCGCCCGACAGAACAACAAACTTTGAAGCAATTTCTTATACACAAAAAAATCTATTTTTGTGTTCGGTAATAATTTTTGCGGCAACGGTCTGTAAAATATTATTTTTACTGAAAGATACTTAAAATTTATTCAACTTACGGTCATCTATCTACGGAACTACTGAATATCGGAAAATCCTATGTGAAAGTTACGATACATTTACTGACACGGTCTGTGAACTCTGAAAAGTCATTTCTCTCGACGAACTCAGTTGACGACGTTTTACCAATATTCGGAAAATTAATAAAAAATAATGAAGAATTTCAGTAATTATCACTAAAATATTCAGCAGAAAGACAGATCTGTCAAATAACATCATTTTCGGACGAAAATTTCTAGATTTGTGGAGCAAAAAATAATGGTGCAAATTGATTGCTGTGCACAAAATAGATAAAATAAAACAGTTGAAGAAGGCTTTTTGAATATATTCACTCAATGAAAACTTACCGCCAGGAATTAGTATTCCTGGCGGTAAGTTTTCATTGAGTGAATATATTCAAAAGCCTTCTTCAACTGTTTTATTTTCAACTGTTTGAAAGTCAGTAAAACTGTACCGACATCCGTAAAAAAAAATAATAAGGTGTGTACAGTTTTTAAGCAGCGAGAAAGTTTTTTGCAGAATCTGTTCTGTACGTTCAAGTTATCAAAAAGCGTAGCATGCGTACTTCAGAGCTCTAATATTTAGTGGATATTTTCAGGTACTGCGGAACTTTTGATTGCTTGGAAACGACTTTTAAATTTTATTTATTAATCTTACCAGTTCGATCATTCTTCACAGAATATGCAATATGAAATGACAGTCTCAATATTCTTTATGGTAATCATCTTGAACATTGATATCTAATAGTCACTTACTGTGTCTTAGTCTAAGCTTAGTCTAAATCATTAGAAAGAAAAAAAGGCTAGGAAAATCTCTTAGTTTGACCTTAGAGCTTCTACAGTACAATCTTTTCATTTATTCATTGAAAAAATGTCTGATTTGGTAATCTTGCCCCCAACTTTTTCTCAAGCAACAATTTTGATACCCAATTAAGCACGTGGTTCGACGTAATGACGAATCACATCACATCAAGTATGCATGTGAAATCTTCACACAAAACAACTTGTTGCGCGCCAAACGATTTTTTCAATGATCTAGTATTCTTTTCTTCGTCGGACAAACACTCGTTGGAACTCGTTGCGCGCCAAACATCAATCGTAGATCTAGCAATCATTGGCGACTTTTTCAGTGGAAAATTCCATTGTCCATACAAAATAACTTTATTGGTTTTTCCCACTTTTCCGGTAAGTTTTCCTAATTTTTTTGATGTACGAACCCGGTGGGGGTAAAAACTGATCAAACAAAAAAAAAAATCATCTCAATCCGTCCATCCGTTCTTACGTGATGCGATTACAAAGAATGATCTCTGCATTTTTATTATATATATATATATATATATATATATATATATATATATATATATATATATATATATATATATATATATATATATATATATATATATATATATATATATATATATATATATATATATATATATATATATATAATAGGTATAGAATTCGCTCAAACTTTTGAAAAAAAATTCCGAGGCCCGGAGTGCCGAATGTCATATACCAATCGATTCAGCTCGACGAACTGAGCAAATGTCCGTGTTTGTGTGTATGTGTGTGTGTCTGTATGTGTGTTGTCAACTAAGAGGTCGAGATCTCAGAGATGGCTGGACCGATTTTGATCAAACTAGTCGCAAATGAAAGATTTCCCCGTCACCCAGAACGCTATTGAATGGTTTTGAGATCGGATGTTTACTTTTTGAGCGATCCAATGATTCTTGGTTCGTGGCGGTTGCTATCAGTATCAGTATTCTTTTTTGGCATTAAAAATGCCTTACTCTTCACTATATGGGGCCGGGTGTCAATTAAAAGTTTCAAAAATAGTCGCGTAACCTTTTTGTGTCATAATTTTGAACGTTAATAACTCGGTCATTTGTTGATGGATTGTTATAATTTAACAACCAATCGATTCGGAAACTTTTAACTTAAACATGTATGACGACATCGTTTCAGTATTTCAATAGCATACTATTGAAAAAATGGTTAGAATCGACCTATGTTTTCATCCACCAATCCCCGTTGTGCAAAATGACGTCAACTTCTTGTTCGGCATAGGAGGCTTTGCGTCATGCATAAAAAACACCGCAACGTTATGCGTAGTATGAAGAGAACTCTATAAATATAGGCTGCACAATATTTCTTTGCCTAGTTGATGTTTGACTGTGAATGAAACAAGTAGCTCGTCCAGTGAGCTGATTACTGGATTGTGTATGCGTTCGCTCGCTGGATTGTCGCTTTTGCATTATGTGTTGGTGAAATTTCCTGTTGTCTGCGCAACACCGTGTTCGCTTGAGTATCTTATATATCATCTAGCTATTGAAGAACCGAATTAGCGTGGTTACCGATTCTTTTGAAATATCCCTTGTATTCAGCAAATTTTTGGTCGATTTTGCCATTAAAAATGCCTTACACTTCGCTTCCCGAGGCTGGGTGTCAATTTAAAACATGCAAAACTAATCGCGTAACATTTTTCTGTCATAATTTTAAACGCTTATAACTTAGTCATTTGTTGATGGATTTATATAATTCAACAACCAATCGATTCGGAAACATTTAACTTAAACTTATGAGATGACGTTATTTGAATATTTCAATTGCATACCTCGATGATTTGTTAATGGATTATCCTAATTTAAATGATTCCAAAGCTTCAATATTGTAAGCTTGAAAATGTTTTAATTTGTCAACGGATCGGTTTGCATACTTAAATCTCCATTCCCATACGAACAAAACGGTGGCGCGAAAATGGATTCAGTATAAAGTTGTGTTATGATGATAATCATAGATACTTCTTCTTCATTATATGTGACTGAACAAGTTGTTGTCTCACCAGGAATTAAACGCTTCAAAAGATTCAAAATTAAATTCTGAAACTTATCTAAAAGCGGCCTCCTCGGTTTAGTAGTATAAATGAGTTCCACAGGCTCACATATACAGTTCAATTAGATGCAATATCATATAGTATCAAAGATAAACTCAAGGTAAGTTTACCTGCGGTTTTACATGTATCGTTTGAATAGGAACCCTCTTAGAATTTGGTTAACCGCAAGTTTAAGTTTAATTATTATTTGCTTCAAAACAATAAACGTCTGATGACTACACGCGTTGTAACTATGACAATGTTCATTCATATGTTAATAACATCAAGTTACAATATTAACAAAATTTCGGAATTTTGTTGCGTATCCATTCCGTATATTCCTAATATGCCAAAGCGAAAATCAATGTAAATAACTAAATATTTTATGCGGACTGTTTCACATGCTTCCTTCCTCGTATTGTTGCCATATTATTTAACGACATTTTCCGAAGATTATTGACGATTTTGAAGAAGGATTAATAAAATTACACTATTACTGAGTGTACCGGTACAACATCTTTCGTTAAAATAAATAAAATCTTTTCTTGGATCAATTAACTGTTTATAAAATTAATAAGTTTGTACGTTTCTCGAAAATTATTATCATGAAAAAACGTTTTATTTGTTCAGGTTTAAATGTTTAGGTTGTTTGTATCTAAAATTGAGCTTTCGGGTAACTTTGAATTCATCATAATTGACTTCTAGTTAAAGGACGTTATTCAAAAACTTAACAGTGTAAAAATTTGTGGAAAGGGATCAAAATTGAATAGAATCAATAATCAAGAAAGATTCTAATTGTCAATTTTATCATTCGCTAACAATCTCAGCGCTTAAACTAGAGCAAGTTTGTAATTAGTCAATTGAATATGTTTTTAGTCTAGTGTGTCATCATCATTATCATCTTTATTTTTGTATTAATTATGAAGACCCTAGAAACGTTTCATTTTTAATGTTATTGTGCTCGGTCGTGTCTTGAATACAACCCTCTAATTTTTTTTTATTTCAATGTATTTCATGTCATGGAGTTTTAGACACAATATTAAATGTTCTTCCACGTAAATTTGCGTGAGCTGCGACGCTCCATTTATGTGCATCTAATAAGATGTAAAATCACAGGATTTTTTTAAGTGTGCAGTTCCAAAATAGCTTCCTTTGGAATCAAACGTACTGCTCCCATTTATACTCACAATTTCATCCTCCGAAGCAAGAACTTTAGGAGCACATTCAGCTCTTTTTCCATTAACTTTGACCAACATCAGATGTAGGCATATGTAAATATTTCAAATTGGAATTATCTGGAACGTACTGTGCTGAACGAGAGATTCCGGAATGTTTCTCTCGGGTGTTTGTGGCACTGAAATCTACAAAGTCACTGTTTGAGTTGTCTTCTGAGGAAGAGTCATCACCATACAATTTAATTGCACCAAGACCTGATATGATATCACAAACTTAATTATATCGAACGATAAAAAGTTTCACACGAATGGGAAATTAAACATGAGAAGTGTGAGAGAAGCATAGCATGCTAAGATGGAACCGGTATGCGAGTATCTTTTCGTTCGTTAACAAAAGTACTCGTATATGAGTATAATCTTGTTGTGTAACAGATTATATATCAAAGAATGACAAAAAAGGCAATATTTCATTCCAGATGAAAAATTTGAAATGTAAAAACAAAAAAAAAGCAAATTATTTCCGAAATATGTATTCATCGTTTTCTCAACTTGTCGATTTTCAATATGGGACAGATATGCAAGTATGAGCTGCAAGGTGCTTTGATTTCTTGATTTCCACAAAAAAAAATACGAAATGTTGTTCGAATGATGCTTTGTATTATGTAAAACATTAGAATTTATTTTGTTGACTGAGATTTTGCCTCTGTGTTCTCCAAAGCTTTGGTGATGTTTGTTATACAATTGACTAGTTCACTTCAGTTCAGCTAGTTTGATCACAATTGCGAAGTACTCAAGGGGAAGACGCTTAGAACAATGTGCCAATCACACATTAACACAATGCGTTGGTGCATTTATCAATATTGGCACTTTCGTTTCATACAGTTGCACAGTTGCGGCACACAAAGGGCTCAGTTTTGACAAGTAGCTGTTTCATGGGGCACAGCGTGGCACACTTAGACTCACAGTATATCACGTATTTTTTAAGAGGCACAATATAGTTTGTGTTAAGCGACTCTCCCCTTGGAAGTACTTCAAAATGAGTGAAAGAGCTTTTTCGAATTACACAACAAAAGGGCACTCTGTGATTTGAACGCTTTAGAACTCTTTTTTTTGGAGATGAGATTACTTTTTGAGTTTGTGTTTTAACAAGCATGATTTGATGATTCGGATATTAGCCTTACCCGAATTCTTTAATTTAGTAATTCGGGTATTCCAGAATTTTTAGAACTACTAAACCATATCATTATTCATTGCAAAGCAAGCCTGCAACTTGCAGCTTTGCAGCAATTCTGTCGCACTACCTAGAGAGGATCAACAAAAGCTTACCTACCCGCGGGCTCTACCTTCATCTGTTCTACCCGTAAATGTTATTTTTTTATACGTTCTCCTTTTTGCATTCCTTGGGCATGCACTTTCGACATTTGACTCATCTTCGGATACCGATTCTAAGGGCCATTTGCATATTGATATCCAACCAACACTACAAAGCACAGATCGAGGGAAGGTATGCATAAAAAAATATTACCCTCGTTCGACAGGTAGATCATCTGAGGTTTTGTGGAAAATATTTTTTCCTCCGTCACTATTTCGCTTTCTGAATTCAGTCTCGTTTTGGCGGTTTATCCGAAAGGAAGCTTGCGAACGTACGTGCGAACGTGTCCTGTGGGAAAGTAATGCAGTGCAATATCGTAGTTCGGAAGTGAAGAAAATAGTGTTATTTTTTGTTGTTATTTTGGGAAAAGTGTGCAATCATGAGCGGTGTCACGATGGGTCACATCTTGGATATGGATATCGACATGGAATACGTTTGGGTAATTATTTTGTAGATTTCGTATGTGTTGTTAAACTATTATCGTGTGAATGTCGAAGATGCGTTCTGAACTCAGAATGGTTAGAATTGCAAATATTTTAGCTAATATGCATAGATCTAAATTTTATACCTCCAAATTTTATATGAAATGTTTTTTTGTAACTGTTGCGTACTATTGATGATTAATGAGAGGAACGCTTTCGACTATCCTTTTTCGTCAAAAATAATTCAATCTACTGGGGAATAGTTCGAGAACAACTTTCGAATTCAAACTAAAACCATTACTTTCGTTGTAACGATTGTATTTGAAATTTCATCAAATATATCTCGTCATTACATTATTCTCATACCGTACTTATACAGATTTATGGAAACAACCTGGATCGGTTGTTTTCTAACACAACGACCTCCGAATCAGATACTATCAGATCAGGTCTGTACTTTTGTATCTAACTTTAGATCCTGTTAACTATTTCAATTAGACTAAAGCTGGAGTTTAATAAAAGATACAAATAGTTCTTGGAAGCGTGAGCTTAGATTAAAAAAATACAAATCAATTAAAAAGGGTCTGAATTCGCATAGAAAGTAATTAGCAATTTGAAAAAATAATCACATATTTTGCATGGGACGGTTTCAAGCAATTATCACATACTCCGTATTCGACCTCCGATTCCGGAATTACATAGTGATGAATGTTAAAACCTTTAATTTCGCGAGTGTATTTTTATAAGTGACGATGCAAAGAGAAGCAAACACTTTACTACTCAGTAAGCTCTGATCATTTCGCCGAATGGGTCATTTTGCCGAAAGTCGTTTCGCTGAAAGGGTAATTTCACCGAAAAAGTGACTATACCGAAAGGATTTTTCAACTGAGATATAATACAGAGCATTAATATCGCCTAAATATTATATGTAGTATTGCATCTAATTTTAGTGGTTTCTTAAATAAGAACGATTGTTTTACTGCCCGACGCTACGACTACTGATTTCGTTATTAACAAAACGTTAAAATTTACTTGTTTCCCGACAGCATATGTATATGTAGTCAGTGAATCAACAGCAAAGACTCGCTGATGAAATACTTGTCTATTTTCCAGAGTGGGTTGGTTCATGAGAGCGGTCATAATTTTTCGTAATTCAGAATACTACGTACTGTACTGCGTATGCAATGTAAACATTAAAAAGACAATAAACATTGTTAAAGTCTGGAGTTAGATGACTCTAAAAATGGCTTAGTCCTTCGCTTTAACAAAAACAAACTGGATTGCTTTTCGATCAGATATACCAATCCCTCTCAATGTTCATTTATATAGCACCAAAATTGGTACCATTATCATTGGTAATAAATTTCATCAATTTGTTTTAGTCTTGTTAAGACGTAGAGTCGTTTTGAACTAGTTTTAAGTTTGAGCAGTATCAGTGGAAAACGAATTGGAAAAATGACCTGCGAATACTATGAGGTGAAAACTGGGAAAAAACTACCACAGAGACGGGACTCGAACCTGTAGCTAGCTCCTGTCCAGGGAAATCGTTTTGCCAGTTGAACTACCCTGCATGTGAAGCACACGAAGGAACAGACTAATTGATCAGAAAACCCCAAGCATGTTCAGCTGTGTTCGGGCGCCACACAGTTCAATTATAGTAATATCTCTATGGCAGGCCCTCCGTCAGCATTCTCAACACGTAGCATCTATTCTATTCAAGTCTATTTTATGTTTGTTACATTTTTCTTTGCAAAAACATGAATAGAACATATTATACATTCAAAATAGTATTAGACAATTTTTTTTATGTAAATCGACGTAATTTGTGAGCAAAACTATGTATTTCAACTTTTGACCGGTAGTGTACGTGATAATCTTCCCCGGATAAAACCCCGTAGCTAGTTAGTTTTGCTCGATGATGCACAGAAAAAAATTATGAATTTTACAGGTGATATAATTCTATAAACGATACAATTCACAACTACTTAAATTTTCCATTTGCACAGATTTTTACTCGGGTACCAAGTGCCTCTGTATAAATATATATGTATAAATTATTCAACAAGCTGATAAGTGTTTCTGTGGTTCAATCGATTAACCGGTATACTTTGTGATCTAATGTTACTCTGTGTTGTACATAAATGGCGTGCAGAAACAAATTGCAGGGAATCAATTGAACACACTAAAAATATATACACTAAAAAAGAATTGAATTGTTTTGAAGAATTATAAAATTTATCGAAAAATATTAAATTAAAATATGAACACTTCTTTTGTGTTCTTTTGAATGTTTTTGAAGTGTGTCTACACAGAAAAAAATTATGAATTTTACAGATGACAGAATTCTAAAAACGATACAATTCACAACTACTTAATCTTACAATTGACGCAATATTCCACTTGCCCGGAATTTTACATGCTCCGAGTGTAATTTGCACTCGGCTACCAAGTGCCGCTGTATGGATTTATATTTATCAATTATTCGATGAACAGATATGAGCTCTGCGGTTCAGTTGAGTAACCGATGTTCTTGTGATCTCATGTTTCTCGGTTCAAGTCGCGCTTCTGCTATCGATCTTTTGTTTTTTATTTCATTCGAATTCAAGACATGTTATTTTTAAAGCACACAATTTTATATGTTCTGGAATATAAATTTGTATGAAATACGACGCTCCATTGATGTGCATCTTATAAGATGTAGAATCACATGATTTTTTTCGAACTGTGTACCACAGCAACCCATGTTTCCACTCAGTAATTGAAAAACTGAAAGTATGAGATTTTTTTATCTTTATTTTTTATTTTCTTTTGAGCTGTAGAATTATGTTCTGAATGAATGAATGGCCGAAATTATTTTTTCAAATACAAATATATAGCTCGAAGTTTTGCTTAAAAGTTGTTTCAATTGTAACTTCGTTTAAAAAACGCCTGGCAAATAAACGTCGATTGTTGATTTAAAATAAAAATGTTGCAAAAACAACAAGAGATGCGTTAGTTTTCGCATTTTGACAAAACGCTTAATTTTATTTTCCAGTGTATATGTTTTTAGCACGCTCGCTTGACTTTTCATAATTTTTGTACACTGAAAAGTTTCCGAATTGCAACGAATTGAAGTCTTCAGTCGATTCGTGGAAAAATTTCGTGGTTTTCCACGCTGAAAGCATGTGTAACGTTTTATTCAAATCAAAGAAAATTGATGATCTTGTTTGTTTATGAAACTGTTTAGCAGTCTTGCCGACACATTTTGGGTTTGAATCCCGTTTATGTTAATTTGAGGAGTACTCATTTTTTTCTACATTTGAAGATTCATAAAAGAAATTTCCATGACACATAAATCATACGAGAATTCGATCGGAGTAAAACAAAAATAAACTTGTCATTTTAGCCAACAGCAAAACAAAAATCTAGCTTGAAGTGAATGTTGCACCAAAAAATTGCGGCTAAAGTGAAAGCGGCACCCAAATCGTGGTGGCACATTGTATCGATCGTGGTGACATTTGCAAGTGTTCGCCACGCTGTTTGAGCAAATTTTACACACAGTTCATATGTGAGGCTGTATATCTGTTATTTGAGATTCTACTTAACTTGTCAAATGACACAATATTCCATACGTACAGAAATGTATTATTAATGATGTTATGAGCAAAATGATTTAAATCATTTAAATCAATTTTTTATGGGATTTGCTCACAATATCATCAGTAATAGACATGGTCTCATTAGAAGTAATGTTTTATGATTTCCATGATTTCATAGAGCCTGTAAAGACTGTCCTGGAAAGTATGGACGCACTTTGATTTCGCTGTAAATAATTCACAAGTATTAGATATTCAAATTTTATTCGATATACTGATAATATTAGACTACAACAATAGAATATTATTCTCAACATTTGCTACTTAGCCATTGTCGACTAGTTGGCGCTCCTTCTTGCGAACTTTCCTCATTCAGACTTCTTGGCGACAAGTTTTTACACTTTTTTCCAATCTTTTTCGAACTGTTGAATGGTTTTGGCTGCCGAGACATGTTTCCTAAGATGTGCCTTCGTTAATGCCTAAAATTCCTCAATTGGTCGAAGTTGTGGACAATTTGGTGGATTCAGGTCTTTCGGGACGAAAGGGACATTTTTGGTAGTATACCTTTCTACCATTGATTTCGAGTAGTGGCAAGAAGCAAGAACTGGCCAGAAGACAGGATCCTTGTGGCTTCGAATCATGGCTAGAAGTCGTTTTTGTAAACATTCCTTGATGTATATTTCGTTGTTCATTGAAGCAGTGGTGATGAAGGGTTTCGAAATCTTACCGCAGCTACAAATTGCTTGCTAGACCATAGCTTTTTTACCAAATTTTTCGACTTCAATCGATGTCTCGGACTGGTTTAACACTTGTGCTTCTCGTACCGTATAATATTGTGGTCCCGGCAAGAATTTGTAATCGAGTTTCACGTAGGTTTCGTCGTCCATGATTATGCAGTTCAAATTTCCAGCAAGAATCGTATTGTACAGCTTTCGAACCCTCGGCCTGATCGATGCTTCTTGTTTCCGACTACGTATTGGTTGTTTCTGCTTCTTTTAGGTTTGAAGATTCAAACGTTATGTAGCACGAAGAACATTTGATCACTTTTTTGGCCACATCCCGAACTGAAACCTCCTTCTTTTGCTCGAACGCCTTCAGTATATGTTTATCCAACTGAGGGTTAGCAGGACCTTTTTTTCGACTCGTTTTCGATTTATCCTCAATGGTGTTATCCTCACCGAACTTCCTGATTGCATTTCGCACGGCTTTTTCACTTACTCCTTCCATTTTTGCTATCTTTCTCAGTGACAGTCCGCGTTCTGTGCACCATTTGTACACAATTTTTCGACGTTGTTCTGCTGAAAGTCCACGCATTTCAAAACAAACTAATGAAAACGAATAAACAACTGCGCAAGTGGTTAGAGAAGAGTGTAAACAACAGGACGCAGCCATAAAAATTGAAAGGTTCTGGACCATTGCGAAACTACACCCAGAAAAATTAAACCTAGGCCATACCAACTCCACTCTGAATACTTCAAAAAGAGTCGTAAATTGATTTTTTAACTACAACACGATTCTAGTCTCGTGTAGTCTGCATATATGTTCACAAAATTTGTATTTTTATTTATTATGCACCTAACAAAATTGGGGTAAGATTGGTAACAAAGAGACACTCACATTTAATGATACATATATTTTCAGCTCTGATTTTTGAAAAGTTTTTCTGTTTGGACTTTCCGAAAGTTATCCTCGTCTTTAGATTTGCTCTTTACTAGAATGTGGAATTACTGTCTAAAGGTAGAAAACGAACAGATTTTTCGTTACGTAATTGAATTTTATTTTAAAAGGGAAGGGAAATTCCCGTAACGTAACGAGTTCGTGGCGCCTGCAATAAACACTATACGATGTTTGATTTTTCCAAAATGCAAATAAAACCCAAACGAGGCTGAAATTGCTTTTGAAATTGCAGCTTGTGATCGTTGATAATTTCATTTAAACGTGGTGAATTTTTCCTCTTTTCACTTTTGCTAAAATCAATCCGTGAAAATATATTCATGAGATGCAAATCATTCAGTGCACATCGACATCAGCTCGGCGTTGGCTGGCTTGACAGAGAAAGACCATAAAATCGGGCCTTTTTCAGTTTTTCCACTCTCGTTGGTGCATCATTCAGAAACATCCTTTCTCGCCAGACTGACATCTTACTGTGGAATGAAATCCCAAAATGGTTTAAATTTTATTGCGGTGTTAAATCCCACCCTGATCCCTGCTTTTGGGATTGAAACTACCCTCACATGTCAGACATTTTTTATGAGACCAATGAGACAGATGATTTGGATTTTTGCAACAGTCTTTCTCCGAAACTTTTTTATTCGGTACGTTCAAAGAACAGACTGATAATCTTGTATAGCTTGGAAATTTTCTTTAAAGTAACAGGTAGCTTCACCGTGGCACCTGTCGGTATGCAATGCATCTGCCCCATGTCGAGTCACACACACAGAGGGAAAAGGAAATGTGATCAAACAAATAGACCGCTCAAGTATGGATACTGACGGGGTAATCTGAGCCGTTTGTAGCATGGGCCTGGGATTGAGTGCACAGAACTAGAAACCAAGATCGTTCACGGATTCTGACGCACAGTTCGCCTCGCCTCGCCTGGGGATGGTTCAGTCACTTGGAACGGAATTGATTGTTGTTTCATTATTAACTGTCGGTGGACCGCGCTGTTGTTGCAATAACATCTATCTCGAATCAATATCGATCTCAGCCTGGTTGATCTCGTTTCAGTTCAGTTCAGTTCAGTTCGTTTTAGTCAAGATTTGTCCTCCGGGCGTGACTCTACCGAAAACAATGTTTCGAAGGTTTCATTTTCTTCTGGTTCGGCCTGTAGTAAACCCCGTCGAAAACCACTTCCGAGACGCTAATCGAATTGTTTTTTTTCTTCTTTTGCTTTATGTTCTCCTTGCAGCTGGATGCCTTTTCCTGTCCCACGATCAAGAAGTCCCATCAGGAGACCACCCAAGACCTACTGGAGACCAAATCAATGCTCAACGATGAACGCAGCACGTGCGAATCGCTCAAACAACAGCTGTTAGAAACAACCGAACGGGAATCGGAACTCCAAGAACTGCATCGATGTGAAATCAGTAAAGGTATTTACAACTCCTTTGACTAGCTTCCCATTTCATCATCAACCGGGTCATCTAATCTGTGTACCCTTTTTTTCAGTGGAGTCCTTTTTGAGCGAACAACAACGTACGGCTACCGATCGAATTGCGGCTCTTGAAGCTGAACTGCTACGGGCCAAGGTTGAAACCGATGTAAAAGTACGCACCTGCACCGAAGAGTTCGAAATCAAACTGATCGGCTCTGCGGCGGAGATAGCGCAATGCAAAGCACGCGAAATGGAATTGTTGCAGCGAATAAACGCTCTGAGCTGCACCGAAAATGAACTCCGAGACAAAGTACACTCCAGTGAGTTGGAGTTCAGCGAACGGCTGCAGATCGCGTCGATGCGCGAGCGGGACTTGACCGAACAGTTGAAACATCTCAATCGTCAGCTGGAGGAAATGCAGCGGGCTGCCAAAACTCGGGAGCAGGAGCTGGAAGAAAAACTTAGCCTGACACAGGACGAGTGTAGTTTTCTTCGACACAGTCGGAACTCGTCGGAACCACCGCAGGGTTCGGACTACAGCGGGGATGTATACAATCGGGGTTCCCAAAATGGCGAACATACACTGCTGGGGAGTCCTTTGCAGAATAACAAATCATCCAGCAATCTAAATCAGGCGCAAATTTTACACGATGAAGTTGACAGTTTGCGTTGTGTGCTCGATTTGAAGCAACGGGAGATTTCCGAGCTACGGAAACAGACCCAAGAGTACGAGCGAGATGCCAAGGAATTGCCGGGAGCGTTGGTGAAAATCTCGGCGCTTGAATCCCGGATTGAAGATCTGCAGGTGCAACTAAAGACCAAAACCGAGGAGGAGAAGTAAGTCGAATTATTCCGTGTTCCTAATTCAACGTACTCATCGCGTGTCGTTTTTTTTTCAGAGACCTCCAGCAAAAGCTAAAACTACTGCAGGACAACCTGAAGCAGGAAACCAAAGTGAAGAGTCGTCTTTCGCAGCATAACGAGGAGCTCCAGTGGAAACTGAAGCAAAACTCGGAGAAATTTTCGCACGTGTATGCCGAGCTATCCAAGAGCTACCACGAGAACTCTAGCTTCATGAATGCGACGCGCAACGCCAGTATGGATCAATCATCAATGGCGACACATCCGTACCATAACCAAACGGTCATGCACAACCGTTCAGTGGGTTCGGATAAAGTATTCGAGATGGACGATATTTCGCCGCCTACGTCCCCCGTTATCAAGGGTGTCGTCGAGAAGAGTGATTCCGTTTCTTGGGTACTGGAGATGGACGATGAACCACCGGAAATCTCCGCATCACGAATGGTGCGTCGGGCGGGTTCATTTCGATCCTCCTACGTGTCGACACCGGCGGGAGGACAAGATTTGAAACGACAGAAATGTGGCGGTTCCACCGGTTTGAATCACACATTCAACGGGGGTGGCATCCAGCAGTCGAGCTCGGTTGGTTCCATCTTGAAACAGCAAGATCAGTCACCATCGAAAAATGCGATGGGTTCACCGGGTACACCTCGATTGCGATCGAAATCGGTGAGCATCAAGACGACGGAGCCACCGAAAAAGATCGTTCGGTCAAACTCGGGAGCGTCCAGTTCAGCGGTTTCGAAGCCAATCAAAATGGCTGACTTGCCGTCATCCTGGAAGGAACCACCGCTTTACAGTAGCTCTCCGTACGCTCATAAAAGGTTTCTGAACGAACGAATGATGGAAAATGGCGCCGGTAGCAAATCATTCGCTGGGTTTCGAGATGGAAAGGATTTATTTATCGAGGAGACAGAATTTTTAGGGGACTTGGCTGATAGTCCCTACAGTCGAAGCCGGACGAGCTCGTTCGGTGCTGGACCGGTGGAAGCGACACCCGAACAGCCGGCAGAGTTTTTTCATCGCGACAAAACCCCAAATTTTAAGATGAGTAAAGAGAACCGTGGATTAATTACATGTGATACAAAAGCGCTAACCGGGTCCGGAAGTGACGCGGCACCAGCGCATAAGAAGCGGCGTGAGTTTTCACGAAAAAATCTTGCCGGAAAGAATAGTATGTTACCGAAGGAAGCAGCCGGGGAAGCACTGGTTTCCGGATCGAATTCAGACGATGAAGCTTCATCCTCGTCCTGCCTGTCAGATGACCTTTCCTCCAGAGGCAGTGCCCGTAGTAGCAGCAGTAGTAGTAGCACTAGCAGCACGACAAGTACTGGCAGTGGTCCATCTTCATCCAGAACCTCTGGTAGCGGAGCGGGTCAACAGGAAGCACTTGTTGTTGAGGAGGAAGAGGAGGAAGAAGATGGTGGTGATGTTAAGCCGTGTCCGGCAGGAACTGCCAATGGACGGCGGCGCAGGTCATCTACCATTTCCCTGGAGGATGCTTTGATGCAGAAGATTGTTGCTAGTCTGAACCGAGGAATTTCCGGTGAGGGTAACGAAACACCCATGGAAGTCAGCTGGTCCGAGGACGGAGACCCGTCCGAATCGATCGTATGACAAGACGATGATAGCTTTTAAATCGTAATCGAAAAGGTAATATTTTGTGTTTAAGTAGTGCAGACAGTGGAAAACAAAGTAGGCATAACAAAACAGCAAACAGAGATGAAACGTTTCCTTGTATGGTCTTTTCATTGCTGGTGGCCTACTCGGATCGCAAAAAAATACTGACACAGCCAGGAATACAAGATCCCTCGGGTAGGCCATGGAAACCAGTCGAGACCTGTAATTTTATTGATTATTTGTTTTTTTTACGCTAAGTCCAGTTGTTCAGTTGTTAAATGTATATTTTCTGTATTTATATCTGAAAGATGAAAAAGGCATGCTAGAGAGAAGGGAAAGTAAGCATCAGTAGAAAGATTGTCGATATGAGTATGAGATCTGCTAGTTTCAGTTTGTTTTTTTTTAACGAGTATCTAATGCGTATGCGTTTGCGTTTGAAGCAACCAATTTAAAAAAGTAAAACAAGAGAAACGATTAGTCAGTCACAGAGTTAGGAACGTTAGTTATTTTGTGTCCTTGTAACTATTAGCAAGATAAAAGGAAAATAAATGATGTGTTATTAGTAGATATAAGATATCCCCCATAGTAATACGATTCTTGGCAATTGCTTTGGTCGCTCGCGAGACCGAAAGCGGTCTGCGTTGAAAGAAAAACGAAAATTTGTCATTTTGAAAAAAATATTTAATTGTTACTAGACTTGTGTAAGAGATTTAAAAAGATTGTAAAAATTGTCGAGAATAATAAACAAAATCAAAACAACCAGCAGTTTATATAATTGTGCGTAAACTTTAGAATATTCAGTAATAGAAATTGCAGTAAATTCAACAGAAGAAAAATATGAAGGATTATTTTCCAAGCAATCAAAAATCGTGTTCTGAACCAATCCAATTGATTTGAATCTGAGCTGCTCTCGCTAGTAACCATCGGAAAATCACAGTAGATTTTAGTAGTAAAACCTAATTGAAATCGATGGCATCTTTGTATGAAGCGAGCAAATCTTACTCTTGACCGTCATAATTTTTGTACTCGCGGAACAAAAAGATTGGATCACGTTACAATATTCCGGAAAAATTTGAGTTCTTGTGATGACTGCGCCCGATAGTATGCACTTTCAGGCTTTAGATCACCAATAACTATTCAACTAGCTATGGAACGGAAGGAGCTATCAATTGATTGAAAACACTATTCCCTATAGCTGAACAGATACGATATTCTTGAAAGGAAACTAGCAGAGATTACATGAAACTGCGTATGTACGTTTTGAAAATATGGTGGAAGAAGTGATTGTTTATTTACAGTTTTTACCGGCAAAATCCACTGCGTTCTGGGGTCGGATAATATTGCATTGAAAAGTAGGGATATTGATGTAAGAAGATGTGTTTAGCTATGCAGCAGTTTATCTACAATGATGCAAGATGTTGACGACTATGATTATGATGATGATAATATTGCTAATTGATGCAAGATATTATGTTGAAAAACCAATTTGCAGACACAATAATCAGAAAACAGAAACATATTGAAAGAAAGGTTGTTTTCATTCCTGAATCCGAAATCATTAATATTTTAACGGGATTATATTGGCCTGAATTTAAACGTTTTTGTACCCATTTTTATCAGAGCTTCAAGAACCATCTCACCACTTTACTATCTGCTAAAGCGAATTCTGTCAACACTCTTCAATGCATTTACTCGTTGACTGAGCAAAGCAAAGTCTTGAAATTACATTCCTTTTGTGGAATTTGGCCTTTCTGTTTCAACAGATTTCGCAGCCGATTCTTAGCGTACAGAATCATTGCATGGCTAGTACTATGGATTCTACTGACGCTAAGAACCCTTCCAGGTCGGGGCTCGTTGACTGAGGTAGGATGAAAATCGATGGCTTTGTTTCGGTTTTTTTGTTCCACTACCGTATTAGTATTTTAACTGAAAAATTGTTGTAAAAGATATACTTAGGTGTATTTTACCAGCCAATTTTCAAACACCAATGATACTTATTTCAGTACAATTCGTTGAAAGTAGTCCGGGTGGTTTGTTCTTGGACCAATGAGTATATTATAGATATTCTATCAATAATCTAAAAGACTATGAAGCTCAAGATTTCGCACAATAGATTTGGTGGGAACTTATAACCAAACAGAATTTAAAAATTAGGGTTCCTAATATTTATCGATCAATTTATTCCTTTTATAGCAATAAAATATGTTGAAATATTGCTGCGGTTTGCGTATTGGGACGGAAATATTTCAAGTCTATGAAATAGCCGCTTTCCAAATCGGTTGAACCCGTATCGGTTGATATGTTTCGGTCGGAATTGTAACCAGAGATGCCATTTATACAGATTTATCTGTATTATACAGATTTTTACATCCTCATACAGATCTAATACAGACTACAGATTCACTAAATTTAATACAGATTTCACAAGAAGTAATAAAGAAAAATTCAACTGTTTTCGTCTGAGCTATCTTTTAGTATTTGATTGCAGTGACGAGTTATTTGATGATCAACACAAAAGAAACATTTATATTACAATTTGAAGAGTGAGTACGAGAAAGCGGAGCCAAACTTGGTACTGACCAAAGCGAGTAATGCTAGTGATGTCTGATTTTTCGTTTTAATCGATTATTAGGTTTTCGATTAATAAAAAAAGAGTCGATTAGTATAATCGATTATTGTTACGCACTAATCGATTAATGCAATTAATCGACCAAATAAATAAAGCAAGTAAAAATATGAGAAAATGTGCTAGAAATGTTGAATTCAGAACCTGGATTCTATTCTAACTAAATTCTGAGCTTCAATGCAGGTTTAGTTTTGTTTAAAAAATCAGTTTCAGAATTCAGATCCAGATCACAGGTTCAGAAATTAAAACTATGACGTAGGAACTGAATGTTAATTCCGGGTTCTGGAACTGATTTCTTGACTAGATTTTGGAACTGTATATCCTTAATTTACATTCGAAATTCTGATTTCACTTCATAATTCTGGTACATCCAGTTTCAGCATTCATATTCAGAATTCAAAACATGTATGCTAAAACTAAATTCAGAACTTGGATTCTAGAACCAAAATATTGCGTGACACTTTATTTTTACTTTATTTATAGATTCCCGCATACGCATGGCTGCCAGCTGGAAAAATATGGCTGGCAGACATTCTGGTGACCGACTGCCTCACCGCTGCCAGATATACAACTCAAACGATACAACCGTATCCACCAGAATTTTTCCACATTGAAATCTTTGACATTTTCAGCGAAGGTGAGAAGATGAAAATGCTCGGCTAACTTAGATACAGGCGACTTTGTTTTGTCAAATTGGATTTGACAACCGTCACTGAATCAATTTTGGTAGCCGTCTGGTTGCCATGGCTGCCCAGGTAGCCAAAACGCTATGTGGGTTATAGCAAACAGTAATCAACTAAAAAATATCTTCTCTCACATTAAGAACAAATAAAACAATGTCGGCGATTCTGACAACACTTTTATTGCACACTGCGGAAACATAAATTTCAAAGTCGTGTATTTGCTTATGCCAATTTCAACCAACCGTGAGCTGGTCCAAAACTGGCTCTGGAAACGAATCCATAGTTGTCTGGTCCTGTCCTAGAGCTCAACCTTAGGTTGCAGACAGAGTGAGCGCGAGAAGCTGAGTCGAGCTTGGTGCTGATCAAAGCGGAAAATATATTTACAGCAAATCCAAGCATGCCTCTCACTTTTGGTCTGCTAACGTCAGTCACCTGCTCGGCTCAGCTTCTCGCGCTCACTCTGTCTGCAGCCTAAGGCTAAACGTTATCTACAAACTGATATAGATATCGATTAATTGATTGCTATTAATCGATTAGCTCGATAAGTGGCACTGCCGTTAATCGATTACTCTAGTCTTTTAATCGATTATTTTGATTAATCGAGTAAAAAAATACATCACTAAATGCACTTACAGTAAATTAAAAGGACGTTGTCAGAGGGAAAGCTGAGCAGATTTATCACTTGCATTATAACAGGGCTTGCTGGCTTGCTGAAAGTATGCTTCCCTCTTTTGGACTGCTAATGTCATCCACCAGCTCGGATCAGCTACTCGTGTTTATTCTGTCTGCGGCCTGAGAGTTGAATGACCTAACTGTCATATTAGGTCAATTTTTAAATCTAAAAAAGTATATGGAATTGAAGTTTAATTGTGGTTGAAAAAACGTTCATATTAAATTTCGTCTTTGCATAATTTTGTGTTTTGGAAACGCTCAGTTATTCAGTAGCTTTTTGATATGAAAGAATTGAGAATGATTTTTATTGGAATGCTGTGTACGATTGAGTACGGTGTAAGTTCTATTTCAATTATTGTCCTACTAGCCTTTTAACGCAAACAAGCTTACACGTTTTGCATCGAAACGCCTTGTCTATGCTGAATTGCCGAAAGAAACAAGGTTAAAAGTTTTGGTACCAGTATGTGTAAATAAGGAGTGTATCGATAAGTAATTAGCAACATTCAAACAGTTATTACTCTGAAATGGCTTAATTTTTTGCAGCGTGTTTTGCGGTGACATGTTCGTTTACATGACAATAACAGCTGCGCAATCGATTGGTTTCGGTACGGTTTATCGTTTCAATGATAAGTCGAATTGATCCGGAAACGCGAAAGAAAATTCTGCACACTTGGTGCCCAGAAAGTGGTGTCACGTACAACGAAATTGCAAAACGGGTGAAAGTGCACCACACCAGTGTCAAAAATATTATTGAGAAGTTCGGTAAGACCCTTTCCATGAAGGATTTGCCCCGATCCGGTAGGAAAACGGGTCCCAGCCAGCCCGGCCGGGACTTAAAAGTGGTTGAGTACATCAGGAAAAACCCATCGGCGTCGACGCGGGATTTGGCCAAGCAGTTCAACACTAGCATCGGGATGATTCAACGGATCAAAGTTCGGAACTCCCTGAAAACGCACAAGAAACAGAAGATGCCGAAAAAGTCCCTGGTACAGCAAGTTTAGGCCAAAACAAGAGCGCGAAAACTGTATAACCGGATTCTATAGAATAAAGACGGATGCATTCTGATCGACGACGAAACCTACGCCAAGGAAGACTCTCGAGCGCTGCCCGGACCGCAATATTATACGAAATCGGTGTACCAGGACCTGGACGACGCTGACACCACGGTGGCGATGGAAAAGTGGGCAGAAGATGTTGGTCTGGCAAGCAATTTGTACCTGTGGTTTGCGGTCGTCGATTTTCTTCACGAAGGGCACAATTATCGCCAAGGTTTACGAGGAAGAATGTTTGAAGAAGAGAATGCTGCCACTGTACAGAAAGCATTAGGGTCCTCCTCTCTTCTGGCCGGAATAAGCTCCAGCCCACTACGCCAACTCCGTTCTACAGTGGTTGTCAAAAAATAATGTACAATTCGTGGAAAAGGACTTCAACCCACCGAACTGCCCGGATCTTCGGCCAATTGAAAGGTATTGGGCAATTGTCAAGCGGCACTTTCGGAAGGAAGGTACAGTGTCCCAAAACATGCAGGAGTTCAAAAAAACTGAACAGCTGCCACCAGTCACAAAAGTAACTGTGCAGAATTTAATGAAGAATGTCTAGTTCGAAAAGCGAGCGTTTCACAGAAACTAGGATTTTCTTCAATATAATCAGTGAAATGCATAAAACTGTAATTTTTCTACGATATATCGAAAACTGATGTCAAAATATGTTTTTTTTCGCTTTTTTATTCAATAAACAATGTTGCTAACTACTTTTCGATACACTCCTTAGAAGTAACTTTTCGTTTGCTTAGAGGTTTATAATTAACCGTTAGGTGGCATTAGCAGTTTAATATAAACTACTAATGCATTGATGAGTCGAACCCTTGCGGTATCAAAGCCCCTAAATGACCAAGCATCCAAACATCATTCAGGCGTCGACTAATTTTCTTCTTTATTGCTTGCCAGCAAAAATAACAGCACAGTGTTGACTCAGTACTTTGGGTTAACGTCATCTGGACTACGAACTTTCAAACTTAGGAACTGTAATAGAATCAATCTAAAACCAGAGAACTGATTAAAGCTCTGTTTCTAGCTGGTGTAGAATTAAATAAATGCTATCGTAAGCAACGAAACCAAAATGAACTGTGCAGATAGCCGAAATAGCACCGGTTATCACTGAACGGCTTTTTCTGAAAGTTCACACGCTGTTATCGCTGAAGTAATACACCAGTTTTGAGGCACACTTCAACAGTTGAACAAGTCTTAAACACTTCTTACACAGGATTTTGTTGGATATTCGAAGGTACTAGACTGAATCGAATAGTGAGATGTTACGAAGCAGAAAATTTTGGTTCCTTCAAAAAAGGTGGGAAAAAAGAACATGTTGAAGAATGTATTCGTGGCCTATGAACCGATGCGGGCATTCGGTCGAAACAGTTACTCTGTTCGTTATCTACATTTTTCGGTTGTTGTATTATCTTGGGTTGCTTTCGTGTAGTAAACAATTTTTTTTCAACGTAGATTAATCACAACATATGGTGCTGTTATGTTTCTTAAATTGTACTGTGAATTTTTTTGTTTAATAGGTGGTTTCGAAAGTCGTCTCTAGATTGCTCGTTTAAGGATCTCCACGTAGATGGGACAAATAATCAAAGCTATGTACAGCATACTGGAGGAAAGCCATTGTTATTCCGTAACATAGGCCAACACTTACGATTAGCAGTCGAACAATATCCAAACAACGAGGCTGTTCGTTCATGCCATGAAAATGTAGGATACACTTATTCTGAAGTGATGAACAAGGTTAGTTTAACGTTTGTACATTCAAAATATTTGATGCTTGGATTGAACCAAAATTCAAGTAGTCCACTGAATGTTGTAATTCTAGGTAGATCGGTTGGCTGCAGCCTTCTATCAACTTGGCCTGGAAAAAGGTGATCGCGTCGGAATCTGGGGAGCAAATAGCACCGCCTACTATCTGACGAAGCTGGCAGTAGCTCGAGCTGGAATGATTTCGGTATGGTGACGGGTGACGTTTCTTTCCGGTGTCCGTATCCCTTATGTTTCTTATTATGTAGGTAGGTATCAATCAAGCCTCTCAGCTGCCTGAGCTTGAATATGCTTTAAAAAAGGTGGGAGTGAAAGCACTGGTTGCAGCAGAACGCTACCGTTCACAGAACTATTATGAAATACTAACGCAATTGCTACCCGAATTAGTCGACGCTTCTCCAGCAAAACTTAAATCTTCTGCTGTTCCGACGTTGTCATCTGTTATTGTTGATTCAAAAACCAGCAAACTACCGTGAGTAATTGTATAAAATTGATTCGTTCAATTGTCTCAAAATGGAACCATTCCCTCATCACAGTGGAACGCTTTCGTTGGATGATTTTTATCAGCTTTCAACAGAGGCAGGAGTGTCTCAAATCGAAGCCTTACAACCGTCGATTTCTCCCGACAGTGGTGCCTGCTTACTGTTCACCTCGGGAACGACCGGTAAACCAAAGGCCGCTCTGTTATCGCATTTTGGTCTGGTAAACAATGGAAGTCACGGAGCCTATCGGAATGAGCTGGAACGTAAGCAGCATCGCATTTGCGTGCACGTTCCTCTCTTTCATGTCTTTGGACTGGTACTTGGGACTATGTCTGCGCTCAGTTACGGCTCCACGATGGTTTTTCCTGGCGAAGGATTCCGGGCTAGCGAATCGTTGAGGGCGATTGCTGAGGAAAAGTAAGATTCTGTAGCCAACGTTGAGTTCAATTGAAATGCCAAGGATCTGTGTTTTTTTCCTAACAGATGCACCGTCATCTATGGAACACCGACCATGTATGTAGATTTGTTAAACGAGTTCCGTAAGACGAATGTGAAGCTACCGGCAATAGATATTGCTGTGATAGGAGCCGCCGCTCACTCTCCTAAGCTGATCATGGACATCAGGGACGTTCTTGGAGTGAAATGCATTCGAGCGTCCCACGGAATGACGGAAGTTTCTGGAGCTGCATTTATCTGCGAACGAGAGGATCCAACGGAGGTAAGCTTGGATTCGGTCGGTCGTTTGATTGATCACTCTGAAATTAAAGTAGTCGACCGAGATGGTAATACAGTTCCCTTCGGAACACCTGGAGAACTGTGGATTCGTAGCTATGCAACGATGCTTGGCTACTGGGAGGACGAAAAGAGTACCAAGGAGATGATTGGAGCTGATCGTTGGTTGAAAAGCAGTGATCAGTTCGTGCTGCGACCCGATGGATACGCGAAAATAGTGGGCCGCATTAAAGAAGTTATCATTCGGGGCGGTGAAAATATATATCCGAAAGAAATAGAAGATACGCTGAATTCGCACCCTAATATTTTGGAATCCCATTGCATCGGGGTCCCGGACGAGAGACTAGGCGAGGAAATTTGTGCCTATATTCGACTGAAAGAACCAGTGGAGGACAATTGGGTAAACTTAGATGAAATTAAACATTTTTGCTATGGAAAACTAGCACATTTCAAAATCCCGAAAATACTTAAAATAGTTCAAGGTTTTCCAAAGACGGCTTCCGGTAAAGTTCAAAAGTTTAAGCTTCTGGAATCGTTTTTGAGCGATAAATGAAAGTATTGCCCATTCGACGACGACAATTCGAATTTAGCAACGAGTGAGCTCCTTTTGTATTCTTATCATTTTTAGAATATACACATTATATTTGTAATTGATATGAGACTAATTTACATTTGAAAATAAAATTTACAATAATTTACAATTACCAACTCAGGTTAAAAATGAACCGGTGGGCCTGAGTGCCAATCTGATTAATCTGTCAAGAAGAAAATTGTACTGCAAATGTATAGAAAGTGTGAACAATATTTCTGGACTGCGAAAAGTGAACTTGATATGCAATTAGGGATATGAAAAATAACCTCTAATAAATCATATGTTTTTTTTTTACTTTTAATTTGCAATATCGACTTTATTTCGAGAGGATGACAGACCAATATGAACTGCTGAATTACTGAACTATTACTTATTGAATGAGAAATCCAAAACACATTTCACTTTACATTGAATTTGAGCCGCTAGACATACATACTCAAAGTTTACATTGCTCATGTAACACTCGGTAGATATTGCACCGAGGTGCAATATCATTTCTGGCGCCTCGGGCGTAATCAAGTGGCGACCAACCACACCGCAGAAATGAAGTCTAGTTTAGCGGGTGCGTGAGAATTAAAATGATTAATGAAAAAAAAAGTTATTCGGAAGGGGCAAAGTCTGGTAGGTATGGTGGATGGGAAAATAGTTCTCATTTGAGTTCAGAAATGATGTTTTTGACCGCTTTAACAGGGGCGTTGTTGTTACAGTACGACATTCTCTGTCTTGTGGTTGTTCTTCGAGCACTGGATTTTGCCTTTCTCTATAGAAAGGTAATAGAATGCTATGCAATCACCGTGAAAACCGATTTTTCAACCGAAACTCGACTTAGTTCGTCGAGTACGCAAAATGTCTGCGTGTGTGGAAAGTTTGTGCTGACTTTTCTCCGAGTTGGCAAAACCGATGTTAACAAACTTAGGCTCCGATGAAAGGAACTATTGTCCCATAGAAGTTTTTTAAAATTTAGTATAGATCAGACTTCCGGTTCCGGGATTACAGGGTGAAAAAACCTAAAATTTGAAAGTTTGCCTACATTGAAAAAGATGTAAAGATGATTTAATATTTCAAAAATAGTAAATCAATAGTCAAATCAAAAATAGTTCACCGGTCCTGTCAGTTGAGGACCTTAATAACTCGTTTCGGATATACCGGTTCCCGGAATCCGGTGCCGGAAATAGTGGTCAAATTTAGCAAAATGAAACTAACTCCCTTTTTTCGCTACAGTTCCAGGATTGAAGGGTGATGAGTGTTTGAAATTTCAAGCCGTCGTTTAGTGCAACGATGCAGAAGAGGGAAAAAATCTTCTAAATTTGACTCAAAACTGTTACATTTTGTAGGCCATATAAGTTACTGACCATATGAATCGACTTCGGCTATACCGGTCCATGGCCAAAAACTCCAAAATGGAACTAACTCACTTTTCTCCGCAATGGCTCAACCGATTTTCTCAAACTTAGATTCAAATGAAAGGCCTCACAGTCATTTACAGAATTTCTGAATTTGATCCGGATCTGGATTCCGGAACTGGAATTAAAGGGTGATGAGTATTTGAAATTTCAAGCCATCACGATCATCAGGTGCGATGATACAAATTTTCTCACTTGGACCCAACACTTCCAATTTGTAGATCATCACTTGCTGACCATCCGAACCGACTTCGGATATACCTGTCAAATTTTGTCCGCTGACTCATGGGTTACTAGGATTGATGCTACATGGGTAGTTTCGTCAGTACGGGTGAAGTTAAACCCATGAAAAATCATTGTTCTTTTTTTTAAATGCAAATGTGCAATATGAAAAAAGATGTGATGATTGAAAGCCTAAATAATCATTTTGTAACTAATTATGTTATGAAGAATTATTGCCGTCAGCTTGTTTTTACCAGTATAAGATTCCATTTTGGTATTTTTTTCGAATTGTTTTTACAAAACCTGTCAAATTTTTGAGTAAAGATACTGAAAAAACCCTGTTTTAATCCTCCTAGTGGTGTAATGATGCCTTTCTCATATATATATATATATATATATATATATATATATAATACTGTGGAATTCTTTTCAAAATGTTTCTCTTCGATTTTTGAAAGAAACCAAGGGATTGTTTGTGCACTAACTAGTATAATATACATAATAAAACAGTGCTTTGCTCGCGTAGTTCACTATTATATGTACTTCCAGCACCGGAACCAGAGAACCGGTATAATCGAAGTCGTTTCGTACGGTCACCAACTAACATGACGTACCAACTTCACTAGTTTTTATTCAACTTTTGAAGAGTTTATACGATTTCGCTATCGTACTCTAAACGTCTCTCTAATTTTTTACGGTTTTTTTTCGGCGGTTTAAGTGACGATGTACAATATTGAACACACTTTACCCTATAACTCTGGAATTTGTAGTCACATCCGGATGAAATTCAGGAATTTTATGTGGCATCGTGAGACCTTTCATTTGAATCTAAGTTTATAAGAATGGGATCAGCGGTATCTGAGAAAATCGATTGCACGTGTTTAGTTCATTTTGTACATTTTACCCCATAACCTCGGACCGGAAGTTGGATCCAGATGAAATTCAATAAGACTACAAGGCCTTCAATTTAAATCTTAGTTGAAGAAAATCGGTTGAGTGGTCTCTGAAGAAATAGAGTGCACTTTTTCTTCATATTTTTGCACATTTTATACCGTTACTCCCGAACCGGAAGTCCGATCCGGGTACAATTCAATAACACCCTATGGGACCAAGAGACCTTTCATTTGAATCTAAGTTTGTGAAAATCGGTCCAGCCATCTGCGAGAAAAATCGAGTGTACATTTTTGTTACATACACACACACACACACACACACACACACACACACACACACACACACACACACACATACACACACACACACATTTGCTCAGTTCGTCGAGTTGAGTCGAATGGTATATGACGTTCGGCCTTCCGGCCCTCGGTTGAAAAGTTGGTTTTCACAGTGATTGCATAACCTTTCAATATAAGAAAGGATAAAAATCCTCGAATCCTACACTCAAAAATAAAACTAACTTTAATAATTTAAAATCAATTTACAATTTTTTTTCTAAAATTTTGATTATATTCCATACCAATGGTTCATACATTGCAAGGCAGTTAAGCAAAACAATTTTTTCTAGCAAAAATATTTTCTTGTCCTATTTGAATTTTTGTTATCCAGTGTTTTTATATAGAAAAGTAAACTAAACTGCAAGTTATTATCATCCATGACTCCAATGAAACTCAATTTGTGAGAATATTACACCGAATACAATATTGCTAGGTGCCCGATATTAGTGCTGGATAAAAAAACTGGAAACATATATTGAAGAAGCCAAATGAATGAGAAACTCACAGAGAAGATGATTTTTGGAAAAAGATATGCTCAGAGGCAGGACTCGAACCTGCCACCCTAAGCCTTATGATAGACACATCTGAAAAACCCTAAGCCTTGTGATAGACACAGGCGAAATGGTAGCGCGTATGCACGGAATGCATAAGAACGCAGGTTCGAATCCTGTCTCTGAGCGTATCTTTTTTCCAAAAATTCATTTGACTTCTAAAATATATATTTCCGCTTAGTCTTTGCAAAAACTAAATTTAGCTATGGCGACTTTACGTCAAATCAACTAAAATGAATAAATCGAAGTAAAAGTGTTTTTCTTTAAAAATGTCCATCTTGCAACATATGGAAACTTGACAGGGAAAATAATTATCTACCTTGGGACATAATTTCATTTTTATCGAATATCGTGTTTTATTTTGTGAATCGAATTGAATTTTTGAAAATCGTTTATGTTTTTCAGTGTGGGATTCGAAAAGACGAGTTTCACGCCAAATCGTATTCCGGTTTGTCAACACCGTCTCAGATTTGAATAGAACTTTTTCGACATATAGACTTTATTACAAAAGCTACTTTGATTCCATGGTTTTTTTTCCAAAATTTATCTAGACTGTCTATACTATTCATAATAATCTATTTAAAAAAATATATAGTAGAAAAATGACAAATCCTATTGAAAATTGTTGTGCTAGTGATGCTCACAAAACTAGTCAAATTTTTAAATAAAAATTCTAATCCCTAATGTAATTCAAATTTTTAAATAAATTACTTATCGAACCCCATACTGCAAAAATCGATCTTAAAAAAGGCGGGTGGATAATGTCAGAGACATAACTGGATGTCGTAAATACGAAAACAACTTAATGTTCCTTAACACTTCCGAATATCAATTAGTTGCTCAATTGTATGAATTATGCAAGCATTCCCCTTTTCCACATTTTTCGCAAAAACAAAGAAGGCTTAACTTAATCTAGATTACTGTGAATTTCACACAGCGAAAAGTGCAAAAATCAAATCAAACAGTTTTAGATTTGCACTAAACTGAGGTTTTTTAGCTTCGATTTGCGAGCAAGAAATCGTAATAGTTTTTCAGAAAACTTCTAAAGCCATTAGAACGGCTGATTTTGTGTAATGCTCTCCACCGTTGCTTTTTCACCAATGCAAATGACTGGCAGCTGTGACGTAATCGCTCTTGTCGGAAGCGAAACTAGCTTTGCAAACGACACACAATACATCTGCTCGCAGTGGCGTTAGAGTCCAAACTGATACAAATTTTTGTTGAGAGGCTTGCTTTTTTTGTTAACGGCTATAAAAATAGCAACATATAGAATTTTAATTTCGATATTTCATTTCGGATTTGCATTTCATTGAAAGAAACTATCCGGATGCTGTACGGATGCTGCCTTTCAGAAGGACCAAATTGTGGAACTCACTACGCACTGTTCGAAACATTTTTCTCGAACGATTTGTTGTACAGCAGCAGATATTTTGTTCTCTCCTCAGAACGCGTTCTGATTGGCTGGTGTTGACATGGGTCAAATGAGACAGGTTTTTCAATAGTGTACTATTGAAATACTTCAATGCTGTTTCTATACACGTTTAAGTTGAAAAATATCGATTCTATTGGTAGTTAGATTATATAAATCCTTTCACAGATCACTGAGCTATGAGCTTTCAACATAAGAGAAAGGCATACGCGCCTTTTGAATTATTCTCTTTGATACTCGTTTATACCAAACATTTCAGAAAAGTTAAATTTTGAATTTTTTGAGATTATGTCACAACTGAAAATTTTATCATAAAATTGTGATCATATTTCCGATGGCATGTAGCAAAAATTATGTTGATTCGTTAGATACAACAAGAGATATTCACGATCAAAAACTTATCACTCTCTCAGAGGGTAAATTTTGAAAAGGCCCCCCTAGTATTCACGACAAAACTTGAAGTCAAATTACACTGATTAAAAAATTTAGTGAATTTTTAAAGAACTGCAAAGTATGTAAAGTGGATTTTTGTGACAAAGTCTACATGTCCAGAAGTTTCTTTCAAATCTGAGAGTGTAGTGCCAGCATTTGTTCGAGTTGGCTTAAAATTCGTCTATTGTTATGGACAACGAACAGTTTTACCTCCAGCGAGGCATGTCACGTAAAGCAACAAATTGTGGAACTGAGCAAAGTCCGTTGGCCGAGTTGTGGAGAACACAAACTGCCCTCGGATAGTGTTCTGTTATAATCTAGTATACTAGGTTGACACGCTCCACATTACCAGGTTGACACGCTCCACATTACTCCACAATTTTCTGCTACGTGCTCAAACATACACTGCGCTCATCAAGTTGTTTTCCCCAACTTTACTATATTTCGATAGTATGCACCACTCAATACTACCGAATTACAGGACAAAGAGAATCAGTGGACATGATTCCGGAGGCTGACATCAAGATCTATACTCAAGAGTTCAATGCGAAGAATGGCTCCGATAACAAGGACTAATAGCGGATGTCATGGTCTTTTTTTATTTAAAAGATATTTTATTCAGGCCTATTTGCGTACAAGCTTTACGTGGCCGATTTAGTTGAGTTTTTAGATAAAAATTTTATTTGTATTGGATCTCGTTGTCACCCTTTTTCTAGGGGGAGAGGAGCTTCCATTTTCCTCCTACGAGGATTGAGGGGCAGTTTGTTCGTGGTTCGTCTCGTCATCCATTGCCACATCGATGGTATTGTTGTTGATTTCGTTGCTAGTTGCTGTAGATGCGCCTTGTTGTACATTGTTTGCAGTTGCTGGTTGGTTGGATGGTAAGCTGTTAACTGCAGCTGGTGTACTTTGTTCTATAGGGGTTACGTTGGATGGTTTCGTTGAAGGGGATGCTTCACTGTTGTTGGTGACTGCCACAGGTGTACTGGGGTTGCTTGGGGTTGGTGTGAAGGAAGCACCGTTGTCCTTTGGTATAGTTGTTTCCTTGTCCGGTTTATCACATGGCTACCGTAGTGAACAGCTTTTTGGCAATATTGACATGTGGCCATTTGATTGTCATAGGTAACAAGTGATTTGCACGGGATTCTTGTATGCTGACCGAATGTCACATAAGAAGGTATAGGCCTCCTCAAGCGCATGCGTAACAAACGTACGCCATTTAGAATACCAGGGAAAAATTTCTTCCACTTTTCTTTTTCGATAGAGAGAATCTCTCCGTATTGGGACATAGTTGCGCGAATATAAGAATCGTTGACGCTTGAGGGAAGATCATGCACACGCTCTTCTATAGCACTATCTTCCATATATACTGGAATGTTGTACTTGATATTTTCATGCTCCACATAGTGCACATTATTATTGTCTTTAGCGAATTGAATTGCATCCAACTCTTTAGCACACGTTTAATGTCAAGATGCATTTGCTCCTTAAGCAAACCTTCAAGTTCTTGTATCGAAGGTCGAATTTTTCACTGTCTGAAGTCAACAATAATTGTATTCTTTCGTACCGGCGGTAGCTTTTGTTCGTTTGGTTCACTCATTTCGAGACCGTTCTATTGTTCACTACACAATATTGTACTTGGTTTCTTCCGTCCCGAACGTAAGCGGTTTTGGTTTATCGACTGACTTGGTTGAGATGTGAAACCGAACTGAGTTCACCGAAGTTAGGCAACATCGGGCGCGATTTGTACTTGAATGGGTCATGTCATGGTCTTGATTAAGCTACTAGTTAAATAAATTTGAATGGATTATTCGTAACATTATTTTTTGTCGATCAATCAAAAAAGTTTTACATTAAAAAATATTGTTCTTTCGATTTCGAAAATCTCAAAAATTCTCAACTGATTTAAAAAATTGAGATCTCGACGTTTCAAGCAATTCTAAGACATTTAGCATCGACAATTTTTTTCGATTTCGGAAAATTTCATGTACCTTTCTCTCTGTGGTGATTTTTCAAGACCGATAGTTTTCGAACTTTGACCGCGGGCGACACCAACTTACCAATATCCGATTTACTCCAAAGTTTTACATAGTGACTTTTTTGAGGTGCTTAAACTGTAGAGTATTATCGCTTCACGAAATTAGAGATGACCCCTAAATATTGGCACCCTAATGTACAAATCTTACACATTCGTAACTACAGGGTCCGGCACTCGAAGTGTAACCAACTTCAGACCTTCGAGCCTGGCGTCAAGGTAAATGCGACATATTATCGGGAAAGTATTCTGGATGTTGCTTTGAAGCCGTGGGCAGACAAACATTTCGGTGGCAGACTATGGACGTTTCAGCAGGACTCGGCACCGTCTCACAAAGCTCGAGTGAACCAAGAATGGCTGAAAAACAACGTTCCGAACTTCATCACGTCCACACAATGGCTCTCAAATTCACCAGATGCGAATCCAATGGATTATTCTCTTTGGGCTATTTTGGAGAGCAAAGTCCGAACTAAAAGATACACCAGTCTCGAGGCGCTGAAAAAAGTTATTGTCCGCGAGTGGGCTAAAATACACCTGCAAGTCACATTCGGGCAGCTTGCGATTCGTTTTTTGACCGTCTCAAAGCCATAGTCAAAGCAAAAGGTGGTCATATCGAGCAAAAGTGAATTGATTCTGAATTTTGTATTATTTTTACACATTTTGTACTTTGAATTAAGTAAAAGTAATTTTCCAAACTGAATTTATGGCCTTTTTAATTGGTTACACTTCGAGTGCCGGACCCTGTAGCATTGAAACAGATTCATTACCATAGATGGCGGACTACCAGTAGCATCTGTGGCGCACGTCTCAAACATGTTTGAATTAATCGCCGACACACAATGAATAAAATTCGGAATCATCCAGTTCACATCGTTTCATCATACAAGTCAGTCTCCACGGGTTAGCGATTCTCTTATATATATAGCTTTGCATATAAAAAATTGAAGAAATTCAAGATTGTAAATCACGTAAGGAAAATTCATTGCGAACAATTACAGTTACTCCTTGTTAGCCAGCAATGAATTCTACTCTCACTGTTATGTCATTAAACTTTTATTATTCACTCCGTTGACGTTTTGAAACGTTCCAATGAATTTGTGCAACGAATGTCGTGATTTTGTGGGTTTTTAAGAACTCAGCATCATGATTAGAGATATCTTTTTTGAGTAAAAATAAAAGCAGACGCAATATGTATTATGACACAGAGTTTCGAAAAATTTTAATCATCAACTTCGAGCGGATATTAATTGTTTCGCTGGTAATTGTATCTGTACTTTGTTGGGGTCTCCACCAGGAAGGATTCTGTAAAACCACCCATCTGACACCGGTATGTGAGCACCAGCCATTTGAAAGTATACCGATTATGTTGAGCCCCTCGTGTATCGAGCCCCAAACACTGCGATGTTTTGATACTCATCGCGACTCTCAAATTGTGAAAATTATCTCCACTTGATGTCCCAAAACACTGTCTGCTGTATTTTAAGTAAACCGACAAGTTATTGTGAGAGAGTCGACCCAAAATTAACTAATTTTCATGCACTGAACAAGGTAAACGCGTAAAACAAATGTATTGCTGTTTGTTTGTTTACGTTGCAATCAGCTGATTTTGAAGTTCCGATTTTGATCTCATCAAGATGGCGTCGTGACAGAGTGCCGTGTAAAACAGTTAAGAAAATCTCGAAAAAGAGCATCTGGATTACGGAACAGTTCAATTACATAGTGTCGCTTTTATTCGGTATTTATACTAAGCGCAAGAACCGATTTTATGTGTGTGGGTTATGTAAGTGTTTTATCAAATCCGGTTCAGGGGTTTGAGAAGAACTGAAGTTTTAGCGAAGAAATAATTACACATTTTACTATGGCGAAAGAACGCGAGTTGGAAAGAAAAACTTGTTAGGCTACAATAATTTTTATTTCGTCCACTAAATCATAATTTGGTTAGCTACTCTTATTTATAATGATACTATCTTGATCAAAAAGTTCCCGGAATTTATTCAGAATATTAAAAATACAAGCCTTTTGCACTATTCTTTACGTTTCGTCTTCGACTCGTCAGTGCAGTTCAAATTGAACTGCTTAATGCAAAAACTTAGACAGTTCAATTTGAACTGCTAAGCAGATGTAAAGTAAACGCTATTTGCGAAACACTTTTTTATATTGCGCCGAAGCGCAATGTCTTTTCTGATGTCCCGAACAAAACGAATAGGCGACAGAACTGGCCGACCACAGATTTTGGTTATTTAGGGGTTTGGCTAAAAGCCGTTTCGTGCTTTGGGCACATAACCGATTTCACTATTCTTTACGTTTCGTCATCGACTCGTCAGTGCAGAGCAGCTCAGTCGCCTATTCGTTTCCTTCGGGACTTCAGAAAAGACATTGCACTTTGGCGCAATATAAAAAAGTGTTTCGCAAATAGCGCTAACTTTACGTCTGCTCACCGGCTCAAATTGAACTGTCTAAGTAATATTCATCAAAATCGATATTGTCCCCTTCAAAGTACTCCCCATCGTCTGCAACACACTTATGCGCAGCCAATCATCTCTGGTGCTAAAACGTGTTCCACGAAGCGGTTTCTTGAGTCGACCAAATAGGAAAAAGTCACAGGGAGCCAAATCAGGTGAATTCGGTGGTTGCTGAATGGTATTTGGTTTCGTTTTTAATCAAATGTTCACGGATAACGATGACATTGTGTGACGGTGCGTTATTGTGGTGCAAGATCCACGAGTTGTTTGCCCATAAATCTGGTCTTTTTTGGGGAATTGCTTCACGCAAACGTCTCATAACGACCAAATAATACATGAGTTCATGATACACAACACTCTTGTAATCATTGAAAACTGTGAGCATCGCCTTCTTTTTCGACTGAAAACTCTCTCATCATCATCATCATCGTTGCCAAAACCCTCTTCTAACATCTGCTATGTCGTCGCATCATTGAAACCGTTTTTAACGAAAAATTTAATGCAAACTCGTTGTTGCCAATTCAATTCCATTTTGAAAATTGTACAAAATCGAGGACCCGCACAATCGCCGATGTACTCTGCGTAACTTTTACAAATGTCCATGTGTCAAGCTGAATATTTGATAGAATCTGTGCAACCTAAATAAACAAAAAATTTAATCGGGTGTCTGAAAGCGCCACACGGTGGTGATCCCGGGAACTTTTCGATCAAGGTAGTATATAAACGAACCACAGTTGTTTGTTGTCGGTCATAAACCCGATTATGGAAACCACATCCCATAATAACTCTGAAATCAGATTAGACAAGTTCCATCTACGGAGCGCAGCATGGTCCAAAAAGGGATGACAACTGCTATCAGGTAATTTGATTTTTTTTTTCATATTAATACATTATCTTATCAGTTGTTTTACTGTTCTGAAGTTCAATAAAATATATTTGTGTACTCTACCACAGCAATGAGCTAGTGTCACAAGTTGAATAATGTTTGGATGTTTGAAAATATGCCATGTTCAACTTCCAGTTAAAAAAATGTGTATTTGAAAATATTCATATCATAGTCATTCATTAAAATGGAATGTTGTGTTAGTTTACAAGTAGAATTCGACCTACACAGTCAACAATTACGAAATTTACAGGTGACGAAAATTCACATACGACACAATTTCCGAACGTAATCAGTGCAACGACTGAATTTTACAAAAATTATATAAATATACATCAAACTTATCCCGACTTTCAAGCAAACGCGTAAATTTACATGTTTCAACCCTTAAAAATATGTCGGAATGCATTTCATATCAGTTAGATTAACTGTACAATTGAGCCATTTTTGACGAACAAATTAAAGTGTGGATTAAAACAGGTTTTTGCATAACTTTTGGGTATAGATGATTTTTTGTTCTATTCTGGCACTCTTAAACGCATCTTTAACATCATCATTGTTCGATTATCTCACCTTCCATCCTGAATGAGAATTCATTGTCAATCATTGACCTTCACCTGCCGCTCCGTTGATGTCACTGCAAGGCTTTCGCAGAAAAAAAAAATAGTAAAAAGCCATAAATCTGACTGATGATGTGGTATTGCTGTAGCATTATACAAACAGCTAACTTTAGTACGGACGTTAAATCTTCGTTTCAGAATAAGTTTGGTCAGCATTGATAACACATGGCTTTTGTGTTTATTCTTTATACCGTCTCAAACCGGATTTTCTCTCCATGTCGCTGACCCTTTGCATAACCCCGAATGTTAAAAAAGCGATTTAAAGAGAAACGTTCGTCTGAAACATGTAATTCTATTACTGGATGATATTTGAAAGACATGAAGGAAATGAACTTAAGTGGAAGTTTATTGTAAAATCGAAGAGAAAGTGATCTGTGATTTTTCATGTATCATTGGAAGACGACTCCTCGATTAACTCGGTTCACCGTCAGTTTCAGTTCAATTATTATTCGAAGCGTCCCCGCGTCGTAATAACGTTTGTTTGTTTTTAAGTAAACTCGAGTTATAATATTAATGAAATTGAGAAACATTACTGCATAGTTTTTGCAATGACTGAGCGGAAATATATATTGGAGAAGCCAAGTGAAAGAAATACTAACAGAAAAGATGAATTTTTGGAAAAAGATACGCTCAGAGACTTAGTCATGGCGGCTTTACGTCAAACTAAAAATTAATAAATCGTTGATTACTGCATAGTTGGAAAGTTCGAAAAGTTTCGGGCTAACAAGAAAAACAACATTCCTGGTTAAAAATTCTGTTTTATTCTTCCACACAATCACTTTCAAGTGCAAAACCGACATTCTAATTTATACATGTCATGATTTTAAAATGCTTATTCCTTTGCCTCAATATAGGCTTCAGTTGTTGCGATAACTTTCTCGTTCGAGCCAAATCTTTTGATGGTTCGACCCTTTTCCAGATAGTCGATTCCACAAATATATTACGAAGATATTCAGGTCTCGCATTTTACGAACAAATCATATGCGACATACTGTTTTTCGAGCATGGCGCTGAACCCATACACAACATGACAGAAATGAGCCTGTTTCAAATGTGTTCCACTGAATTCAGGACGGCGGTAGTGTACCTAAACAATACGGGTGCATTGAATTACGAAACAAAAAGTTAAGAAGAGAAACCAGTACTTCATTACGTTATTTACGGTAACTGTGTATGGTTCCAGCAATATATTTAAAAGGAGCGTAATTTTCACGCAAGAACTCCTGAATGAAATAATAATATGGCGATTTTTTCTAACAGCGCTGTATAATTCATCCATAACACCCGTCATAAATTTATTTATTTATTTATTCGTCAAACAAATGTCAAATCAAATGACTACAGACAAAAAAGTAACAATGGTTTCTTATATGCTATACATTATTTCTACGATTTGGTTTCAATTTTTCTTTTATTTGTTTCCTGGACATAGTTCGATCGATTTTTTGGAAGTTTTCGTTATAAAAGCACATCATTTGATTAATAGGATTATTTTTGGCATAATTTGTTTTATTTTTTTTTCAAGTATATTTGACGGTTTCTGTGATGGCGACTAGGAGCATAAAATTTTAGTTGTGAAAGCAATGATTCAGATTGTACTCGTTGAGAAATAATGTCGTTTATAAAATAAAGCATTGTAGCTTTGCGGCGTTCTTCGAGTGTTTGTAAGTTTATGAGCATACAACGCGCTTTATATGATGGAAGAGGAAATGTAGTCCAGTTTAGTCTACGAAGCGCATACAGTAGAAATTGTTTTTGAACAGATTCGATGCGTTCTACGTGTACGGAGGTATATGGGTTCCATACTATGCTGCAGTATTTCAATTTTATTGTGTAAGGGTCTTGAAAATTATAACTAAAACGATTAATGAAGCCTAACATACTATTTGCTCTATTGACAATTGTATCATAATGCTCCACGAAAGTAAGTTTTGAGTCTAAAATTACGGCTAGGTCTCCAATAATTTTACATTTTTCTACAGGTTGGTTTCCTAAATATATGTTAACAGTAGGAGACATGATTTTTCTACTAAACGTTACTGAACTACTTTTTTTAACGTTTAGTTGGAGTAAGCTTTTATTGCACCAAATTGTTGAAGACGTTAATTGCATATTGGAATACTTCAGCATCTACAGCATTTTTTATTTCCATAAAGAGCTTCATGTCGTCTGCATATACAAGTACTTTTAGATGTTTGAATAAGAAGGAAATATCGTTTACGTACAAGATAAAAAGAAGAGGGCCTAAATGTGAACCTTGGGGAACACCTGAAGTGACATTTATTGATTTGAAGTATGTGTTTTGATAGCGTACAATTTGTTTACGTTTTGTGAGATATGATTAAAGCTAATCCAAAAGTATTTATTCAATGCCATATTTTTTAATTTTGAATAGTAATAATGGTATGTCAATTCTGTCGAAAGCTTTGCTGAAGTCAGTATAGAGAGTTTCGACATAATTTCCATTGTCCATAGCTTCCAAAGTGAATGTAATGAATTCCAAGAGATTTGTTGACGTAGAACGACCTTTGTAAAAGCCACGATGTTTTGGAGTTATGTAATTTTTTACTTGTTGAAATATTTTGCCATTGACAATTTTTTCAAATAATTTTGGAATGCACTTTTCTATAAGTCTTATGTGCTTTCTGCTTTCTATTTTTCAAGTTTTTCAATTGCGGGTTGAACCAGACAAGCAATTTGCTATTGTGACTCCTTCTTCTTCTTTTTACTGGTACAATTTCCGAAATTAAATTGTTAATAATAAGATAGAATTTTTCCACTTCTTCATTGACGTTTCCTTCTATACTCAAAATATTTTGCCAGTTTAATGTACTTAGTCTACGTTTTGCTTCTTCGAAATTTGTTTTGTGGTATTCCGGCACTTCCTCGTATTCTATTTCGTTAGGGAGAGACATGTTATGCATAAAAATGGAGTATTCAATTGCTGTGTGAAATGCTTCATTTCTCCAGGGTGGATTTGGTGAGGCATTCACACAGAAGTCTTCGGTACAGTTTGTGAAAAGAAGATCAAGGTATGAATTTTGTTTATTTTTCACCGAATTTATTTGATTCAAGCCGAATAAAGAGATTTTGTCGAAAAGAAATTGAAGTGCTTCATTTCATTTCATTTGGAAGTAGAATGGATTCATTTTGTTCATTCCTTGGTTAAAGTCACCGTATACTGCCCACACTCGCATATCAGTCCCATATCGATTTTCACCAATATTGAGTTAGCTTGAGGAATGCAATCCATCCTCAATATACTCTCAGAAATGTCAATAAAAGTTGTGGGTTTGTTCTGTAAAATGTGAAAAAATATCAACTCATGTCTGTCCCATTTGCAAAGTACCCGCATATCAGTCCCATTCAGTGAAAATTTCAATAATTTCATTTGTTGCAATATTGGAATAGCAAAGGTGTATTACCGATATTTCATTTCATTCATTACATTTCATGTAATAATACCATGATTTAGCATTAGGTAGCACAATAAACCAAAAAAATTGAAAATAAAATTTATATCGTCTTTTTCTCGACATGCCGATTTTCCATATGGGACTGATATGCAAGTATGGGCAGTATATGTGTAACTTAACTTCTGGTTCAATATTCGACATAACTTTTCTACGGTTTGAAAGAATAGCTCGAAAGTTGTTTTGTTAGCATTTTCAGTGGGAAAGTACACAGAGGCAAAAATATGCTTTTGTCCTGATAAAGCTTGCTTCAAATAGAATTGTAACAAAGATAATTGCCTGTATTTCAGTTATTTATTATTGTATTCAAGATCTTTTTTCATACAAATGTAGCGTTTTCTTCATACTTTTAAGAAAAAATACGGATAGAATTATTCGTCACGGTTTTGAAGGAATTCTCGAATTTTTCCTGTAACACGGCTCAGTAGACGGCGCACACCTTCTTCGTCCATCGTTTTAGCTATCTTATTCCACCAGGTCGTCATCTGATTGATGTCTTTGACAACGTTTCCCTTTGCCTTGAGTCTCCTCTTCATGATTGCCCAGTATTTCTCAATAGGGCGGAACTGGGGGCAGTTGAGTGGGTTAAGGTTTTTCGGAACAAACTGGACCACTTTCTCTGCATACCATTCTTAAACGGCTTTGCTGTAATGACAGCTTGCCAAATCTGGCCAAAACATTATAGGATGGTCGTGGGATCGAATGAACGGCAAAATTCGTTTTTGGAGACACTCTTTTTGGTATAGTTCCGATGTCATTGTTTTATTTGTAACGAAAACTTTCGTTTTTTTGCCGCAGCTGCAAATGCCCGGCCAAATCATAAATTTTCTTGCAAATTTGTCGGCAAAAACAAATTTAAATTTGGCTGGAACATCCCCCCGAGCCGTTGCCAAGTAAAATTTTTGACCTGGGATTTGACCGAAGTCAGCCTTGACACAGGTTTCATCAGAAGACACCACGTCATATCAGAAGACACCCGTTGAACTTGGTCAGCACCTGGTCATATAGTTTCCGAGCACGAATTTTGACCACACTATTCTGGTTCATGGTCCGATTTGGCTGTTTGCTAGCTCGATACGACTTGATTCCTTCCCGGAGTCGAGTTCTCATCACGGTACTATGGGCAGCACCGAATTTTCTGGCCAAATCACGGTCCGACAGATTTGGATTCCTCTTAATCGTCTTCAAAATCTTACCACGCAATTTCCGGTCGTCAGTTCGACTCCGACGATCGGCTTGAGGCTTCCGAATCGTCGTCAATGTTTCCTTATACCGTTTGATAACGCGCCATACGGTATTTCTGGGCAATTTCAGCTGTTTAGCTAGCCTAGATGCAGACCACAATGGATTTTCCAAATAACTGTGCACAATTTTTTTTCCTTCTTTCGGCTTCCATGTTGATTGTTTACAAAGTACAGTCGATTTTCGGAATGTCAAAAATCATACGTGAAGCTGACAAAATTCCCGTCACGTGGGCGCCAAGAGCTTCCAAATCCGTCCACCAGGAGCGCCACAACATGAGCAAAAGTTTGTTCCAATTCTAAATGAAGCAAGCTTTATAAATACTTTGGTCCAAACATCTTCAAATTCTTTGTTTGTTATTTGTTTCAATTTTGTCGGATGAAAAGTCAGCACTTACTGCAATGAAGACTCCACCTCCAGATTTTTTGTTGGATAGTTGCTAAGTTACGGTCATGCCGGAATACGTTATAGTTATTTCCAAAAATTTCTTCGCATTTTACGCTTTCGTCCCAACTACTTTCAGTTCCAAGAATAACTGAGAAAGAAGATGATAAAATATTTTGTTGAATTTCCTTCATTTTGGCTGGGCTTTTCATGCGATTGAAATTCTGACAGTAGACAAGAATTTCAATCGCATTCTGTTGTGAATGCGAAGAAATTTTAGGATTTGAATGAAGTGTAATGTCACTTACGTCATTATAGGATACTACCTCGATAGAGGGCGTCGTTATTTCCGAAAATTCGGCCTTGTAAAATTGTGTTCGGCTTCCCGGATTAGTTGGAGTCGGCGGATGTACTTGTCAAAAATTCCCCATAAGAGTCCAGGTCGGCCAGCGCTTCCTTAGGTTTCATTCCATATTCCTGATGCGCTTCGATGAAGATTCGTAGGAGGTGGTCCGGTGTTGTTGGAAGGCCTTCTGATGCTAGTAGTATTTTTATACTAGTTGGTGTCATACCCTCGATGCATACTGTAGGTTGTTGATTTTTCATGTATGACAAATACAGACGGAAGACGTGCATTGATTTCGGGTCACGAAGTCTTGCTTTCAAGAGGCGTTCGTCGCCATTTGCGGATTGTGAAGTAAGACGTACAATGAGAGGAAGCATTGGATCAATTTCGAATTGGCTGTCTGTATTCATGTTCTGTAATATTGCAGATGTGTTCACATAGTTAGTGGGTGGTGCAGCTTTGATGTCATTACTTTCTATGACCGGAGTAGTGTTATTTTGAATACTTCTTGCTCCTTTGTAAGGGTTGATTGTTTTACCTTTTTGAAAATTTATAAATTTTGAGGCAATATCTGCACCTGGACGCCCGGAGAATTGAACCCGTGCAGCTGCTAGTAAGTCCTTATCCAAGGGTAAGGTATATTGTAATGACATATTATTGTTATTGTTGTGGCAGGTATTGTTACTGTTTGTGTTGAAATTGCTGTTGGAGTGCACGTTGTTGTTGCTGTTGTTGTTGTTGTTTTCACTGCGTATACTGTAATATTTGTTTCTGTTGTTGTTGTAATTTGTATTATTTTGTTGTTTCCGCTTCCGATGTTTCCGTCTGAGGATTGCTTTTTCTGCATGTTTTTCTTGCAGCCGTCGAATGCGCTGTTTCTTGTCATACTCACTCTAGTCTCGTTTCCAGATTTTTTTACTTCCAATGAAGCGCCAGCCACTGTCGCATGCTTGAATTTCATCCTCTGTTTTTAAAGTTGTGCTGTCGAGTTCAGGAGTACAGTCCAATAGTTCTTCTTGTAGGCTAGGATGGGCGAATTTCTTTTCTGGCCTTGGGTTAGAGAATTCTGACGATAAAAATTATACTTCGTCCATAATTTGGTAGACGATTTTGTTCGTGTCTATGTTGAGATTACTAGCGCCAGCATCGATTCTTGTTTCGAATTCGTCAAATTTGTGAAGTAGAACTGCGGTGCATTTTTCGATTGCCGACTGCACATTAATTGCCAGTGTATTATTTGATTTACCTAAATCTTCAGCAAGAGATTCAGGCATACATATGGTTTCTGATAGCTTATAAAATTCCAGTGATATTTTTTTTTCGGTGGCAGTATTAATGTTGTTTATTTTGGTCAGCTCCGTTTGAATATCGGTCAATAATGACTCGATATGATTGAACGATTCATTCGATATGGCCGTGGTTTTTAGGTACTGAATAAGGGCCTGATTGGAGTCTGACTGGAACTTAATACTGTCCGTTAATTTTTTCTGCTGGCGTATGAGTTCCTTCAAATTGTAACAGATCGGCTGAAAAGTTCGTATCGTTTCTATGAGAGGGCGCCACTAGAATGAAATCCATACCATTTTCAGTTAGTGCCAACCTTCAAAAGATACGTGTATAAATTTGACAGCTGTCTGATTATTAGTTTGTGAGATATTGCATTTTGAGTGAAGCTACTTTTGTTATTGTGAAAAAAATGAAAAAAAAGGAATTTCGTGTGTTGATGAAACACTACTTTTTGATGGAAAAAAGTGCCGCCGATACCAAAAAATGGCTTGATGAGTGTTATCCAGACTCTGCACCGGGCGAAGCAGTAATTCGTAAGTGGTTTGCAAAATTTCGTACTGGTCATATGAGCACCGAAGACGATGAACGCAGTGGACGTCCAAAAGAGGCTGTTACCGATGAAAACGTGAAAAAAATCCACAAAATGATTTTCAATGACCGTAAAGTGAAGTTGATCGAGATAGCTGACACCCTAAAGATATCAAAGGAGCGTGTTGGACATATTTTTCACGAATATTTGGATATGAGAAAGCTTTGTGCAAAATGGGTGCCGCGTGAGCTCACAATCGATCAAAAACAACAACGAATCGATGATTCTAAGCAGTGTTTGGAGCTGTTATATCGAAATAAAACCGATTTTTTTCGTCGATATATAACAATGGACGAAACATGGCTCCATCATTTACTCCGGAGTCCAATCGACAGTCAGCTGAGTGGACTGCACGCGATGAACCGAACCCAAAGCGTGGAAAGATTCAACAATCAGCCGGTAAGTGTTGGCGAGTCGGGATAGTTTATATATGCTTCTCATATACCAGTACCTTAAACACATTGATATACAAATATAATGTGTTATTCCTCGCTCAGAAAGTATAATCTCCACCTACAGGTTCGACACTAACATCCGCTCGATTCTCTCGATCCCTCGTCCTGTCCACCATCTTCATTGGCATCTTAGAGCTTACGCAGTGTGCCTAAAAATTATATTATAGTATTGGCGTCTGTATTTTGGGATTCGCATGGTATAATTTTCATCGACTACCTTGAAAAGGGGAAAACCATCAACAGTGACTATTATATAGCGTTATTAGAGCGTATGAAGGACCAAATTTCAAAAAACGGCCTCATTTGAAGAAGAAAAAAGTTTTGTTTCATCATGACAATGCACCGTGTCACAAGTCGATGAAAACCATGCTGAAATTGAACGAATTGGGCTTCGAATTGCTCCCTCATCCACCGTATTCTCCAGATTTGGCCCCCAGTGACTTTTTCCTGTTCTCAGACCTCAAGAGAATGCTCGCTGGTAAAAAATACAGAAGCAATGAAGAGGTAATCGCTGAAACTGAGGCCTATTTTGAGGCAAAGGACAAATCGTACTACAAAAATGGTATCGAAAAGTTGGAAGATCGCTATAATCGCTGTATTGCCTCTGAGGGCAATTATGTTGAATAATAAAAACGAATTTTGGCAAAAAAATGTGTGTTTCTATTAAACGATACGAACTTTTCAGCCGAACTGTTATCGTTCGTAATAGTCCTCCTGACATTCGTTGCATAAAGGAAGCATGAATGTACGCAGCAGTTCTTCATTATTTCGCTGAACGCCAATACAGGCGGAGTGAAATTTCCTTCCGCAGGTTCCACTGCAATTCCAAAGACAACGATTATCGTTCAGTGTACAGTTGATACGATAAACGAAAACATATACACACGTTGTCGAAAGAAAAAAAATATGTGCAATTTAAGCACTACGCGACGCGGGTCAAGAAATGTAAAAGTAAATAAATAATTTGAGCGCGCGGATTTGTGGCACAATGCCCAAAAAGCACCCGTTCACTTGGGCGGTTAAAATGACAATGATATCTACAAACATGCGTATTTTTTCTATCTTTTAATTCACCCTGCACAACGTTTTCTCTTTGTTCTGAAAAGATAACTAATAATAGTAATTGATACAGTTAGAAATGAAGTGTTTTTTAAATGTGGTGTGTGACTAAATAGTACCTAACGTATTTAGTCGTATCAATGAACAAGCAAAGAAGTAGTAGCCATCTGTAGGAGTATTTGTCATCATTGGATGATCTTCTAACAACTCGTATAAAGATAAGGGAACCATAGATTTAATCTTGGTTTGCAAATTAGAAGTATCGTTCTTTAAGATTCAGTAGAATAAATTACTTCACGGAAAGAAATCCGTTACTACTGTCATGATTAGAAAATCATGAAACCAATCATTTTAACTTCTCATGAAACCATGAGCAATAAGTCTTCTCCAATGAAAATTATTCATGGTCCGGAAATGCGTTACTTGAGGAATATATTCCTTTCCAAACTCGTAACTCCAATTTTATACCCGGATATCACTTTGAATCCTCGGTCTCAAATGATGTGATGGATTGCTTAATAGATTAATTGTAAGGCAAAAAGCAGACATTGAAAAGCAAGAATTACTGAAAATGTTTACTTGATCCTGGGGCATATTCCTTTCATAATTGTGTTGTTTTACCCAACGGCTGACAGAAAATTGACGAAATAAAGATTAATGAATAAAAACTTGACATCGTTAGAGACTAAGAATGACTACACTTTTCATTTGGCAAACATCAACGTTACATTTTTAATGAATGTATTCTTACCCAAGTAGCAAACATTGTTCTAGTACTGAATTTATTAGCTCTTCTCGCAACGATTATGCGATTGGAAAAGCGCACTTTTCTTGTATGATGTGCAACAAGTTTCTTGTTTCATATGTTTCACAACAGTAATATTTGCTAAGTGGAAACCGGAATTGAAACAGCTCAAATGATCTTGTTGTACAGTCAGTTGAAAAACCGTATGTGGAACTGAACCATTCAGATTTTTGAGTTGGTTTCACAAGCAGTAATATGAATGAGGTTTACATCCCTTACAAAAACGTGTTGAATCAATTGTCTAACATATCTAACAAAAATAACCGATATGAAGCAATTGTGAAACATGTCGATTATAACAAGTTTTAATTGCTACTTGGGTACATACTTGATGTGACTGTTGTTGTTATAACAATATTCCGAGAGCTAGCGTAAACCGCAAAATAAATTCGACTGTGAATTTGGAACACCATCTAACGAAAATGAAAAAAAAAAATTTTTTTTGTTTAACCATTTGATTAATTTGTTTCATGGATATAACAACACAAGCTGTATTTGTTAACCTAAATATTTTAAAAAAGACGATTTTGCAAACGATGTTTTGAAAACATAAAAGGCAAAATCAATCCGCGGTATTTGCAAGAATCCTAAGTAAAGTTTCTTTTTAAGAGGTTTGAACGTGTTTTTTCAAGCAGTTCGTTTAAGTGTTTAAATTCTGAATCACAAAATCATAACTGGAGCAATGAAGGCAAGTAAACACGTTATTTTAGGCGTCGTCGTTGGTCAAAAGAATGATATTTTAAATGCTAACGATTCAGGTTAAGACGAAATTCGTCGTGCTTTTCACTGTTTTGTTGTTCAAATGTACATCATTTGAGACATTAGTTAAAATCGCGTACAAAATACGTTAATCACACCATTCCATTTAATTTATATATGAAATCTTCATATTTTATTTAACGCCTGAATTTATGTTGCAAAGATTACTATTCTACCAGAAACACGCCCGAAGTTATACCAAACAACGACGAGAGCGTTACGTTTTAATTTCAGCAAAATCAGTCAAAATGAATCATGATCCGAGAACTTTTAATTATGGTGTATTATCATAACATGAAAATATACTATTTTCCCCAAATCATGACTCGTTTTGCTCATTTATGGAATCGGAAATTTTGCCAGTGTTCACGTTCATTGTTCATTGAAATGTGATGAACTACTTTTAAATCTTCTATTGACGAAAAGAGAAAAAATATATTTATACTGAACCATAGTAACTTAATCATAATTATTTGATTAACACTCAATCTTTTTTTTCAAAAATTTGTAACTACTGAATAAATTGACCGATCTTGATGCATTTGGTGTCAGAATAACCGGGTATTCTTGAATTTTATTCTGCCTTAATCGGTGTTGATATGGTCCAAAAACACCGGTGTTATTCCAGATCGCCTTGGGGTAAGTCGGTTTTGCCATTTGGGGTATTCTATCTAAAAAACTAAAAATTTATATGGGAACAGTTCTGGAACAATCTGAAATGTGCAAGATTTACTAAAACGCATCAATTTGAATAAATGAATCATTTGGCCAACCATCCCAGATTATTTCTTATTCAAACATAGAATTTGTTTTTCCTGATAACATTTTTGCGTCTTTTCAAAAAAGTCTTCAGTACCCTTCAGTATTTCAAATAAGATTACTGATCTCTTTTTCGCTTGAGAAAACTGAAACCGGCCCAGGGCAGTTTCATCAAACAAACGCTTTTAACAAAACTGTGTTGGTTTCGCACTTAGCAACGGGGATCTGAGCAAACCTGATATAGAAACCGGGTTCGAAACTGACTCGATTTTCAGTTCAACAACGTTGAAACTAGGTTCGAAACTAGCTTCAAACAAACGATTTGACAGCAGTTAGGGTGAAAACTGGGTTGGGTTTGGCATCAAGCGAAAACGACATGATAGTATGCAAAAAACATAAATTGTCGTTTTTTGCGACATGGAAACAGGAACCTAGTGGCCAATTTTTTGCCGCTGCATGTCACGCGTCTCTTCGGGCTGGCCATGTGAACATTATTTTCTTTCTTTCACCGCTACTGCTTGATGAATTCTGACGAAAAAAGCTCAGCGTATTTAGAAAAATGTGCCAAGCAAACTGATTTTTTCTATTTTTAATTTCCGCTCAACGATAGCGACGTAAACTGTTTTTGCGTTTGGTAGCAATGGCCGTTTTCCTAAGATTTTAAATTGCCCTTTAATGATCAAAACAATTCTTGGAATAAAAAACAAATATGTTGCGACTTTGCTCAAAAATAAAACAGAACGCGAAAGTTCCAAATCATCTTTCCCAAAAACTGTCCAATCAACCGAGCAGACCATCAAACGGTCAGGTCATTCACTGATAAGAATAAGGTTTGCCGGCGGCAAGCTAGACCTAGCTTGACAATCAAAGTCAAAACAGTCCGGCGAGCCCTCGCGCACCTTTCAACGCAACGCGAACGGATAATGATAAGCCTCAGCTGCAACCTACCTTCAATCTGAGCGCCAATGACCGAACGCGTCGGGCAGCTCGTGCCAGTCGTCATTCGTCAGCCGATCGTGCCGGAACATCGAATGAATAAAAAGTGCTTTCGGGTTCTCATCGTGTCGGTTTTTTATTGACTTTGAGAAAAAAAAATCCTGCGTTGTAATTTTTATTCAAGTTCAAGATCGGCAGCATGACAAGAATTTTTACATTGAAGGCAACCGCCTGGAGCGCTTGCAGGTAAACATTCACGGAACGTAAAAAGAATTTTATTTTATAAAAAGTCTCATAATGCTATTAAGGTTCAGGTATGCAACAAAAAAGGGAAATAATTCAAGTATGTGCTAACCCGTGAATGATGACTAGTAAATAAGTCGATATCATTTTATGAAGCTACGCTACAGCACTCAACGTAATTACGTTTCGTAAAATTGTACAGATTAGCTACATCGTAAACCTTCGTTGTCGACAGCCGGCCAAGTTACAGGAAAACAATAAAAGTTGTTGTCATTTTTAGATAATATAAAGTGGTTTCGTGTGTTTGGCATCCGTTTATAAAAGAATTTCTCGAAGTCTTAAAACATGCCAAGTGTAATAATTGTTTAAATTCCCGTCGTTTTTCCCAGATCTTTTCACTCGTCCAAAGTTCTTACCGCGACGCCAACGGTCTCGGATGGCCAACATCACGAACAAAGGCAGAGCTACATTCACCACATCGGCAAGCAACCACTGGTCTATCGAAACGTCGGTCAACATTTACGACTAGCGGCTGAAAAGTTTCCCAACAACGAAGCCATCGTATCATGCCACGAACAAAAAAGGTTAACTTATTCCGAAGTCCTCGAAAAGGTAATAAACTAACGGAATTATCCTGTCCGATCGCATTAGCCGGACCGTTCCTCAGACGGCGCCACGAATCTAATTATTATCTTATTGCTTCTACGGGGTCCGTCTGTGGAATGTCTGGAATTGAGGATTGGTTTCTGTTGTTGCACAGGTAGATCGATTAGCGGCCTCATTCTACCAACTGGGACTGCAGAAGGGCGATCGTGTCGGTATTTGGGCACCCAACGGAACCCAGTTCTATCTGTCCACTCTGGCCGCCGCACGCGCAGGGATGATTTCGGTGAGAGAAGCATGCTTTTTTTGGGAGGGATCAATACATATATACTAGTTTTATTAATACATTAACAAAGTATTTTTTCGCTTTGCATTCAATTTAATCCAAATATAATGCATTTGTTTCCAAAAAGCTGCATCATTACAAAACCGGAATGTCTAGGCAAAATGATTGTTATTCGACGAGTTTTTTTTATCTCGGACATTTTCGTGTTTATTTTATCATTCGAGTCATCGTTTTAGCACCGAAAAAGTGATAGAGAGCTTATTTTTATCTTCTTTTGTTTTATTCTATTTTTTTGGGATCGCTATTCTTTCAGTACTAATCTGTGTACGTCGACCTAATCTGTGTATCAATTCGGCCAAATATCAAATCAGTGCGATTTGGTGTTTTGAATACTTTGGGTTTAGTTTGATTACAGTCGTTCTTTGAGCTACAAGTGTTCATTTGGGGAATTTTTTGATTCGCCAGATTTTTTTGTGTGAAGTAATCTTTTTCTTTCGATCTATTCAAGCGATTGTTTTGCTCGCATTGCGTAACATAGATTTTATGTCTTCAAAAAGTGTTGGTTCGTGTTATTGCTAGAAAACATGCCGAGCCCACGAGCTCTTTCGAAAGCATGGTCTTTTTTACGCGGGGTATACGTACCACGTATAAAAACCAAGCAAAAACCCTCGTAACTTCGAAAATGCACGTAAAAAAAAGTCGAAAAACAAATGAATTTCTTTATCGATGTCATATGTCTTAGAAATGCATGGAATCTTAGAAAAAATTATGTAATCTTAGAAAAAATTAAACAAAAAAAAAAATGGAAAAAGTGTCAGAGAGTTGACTTTAATATATTTTGGGGTAACGTCAGATCTCGACGTTTCATGCATTTCTAAGACAAAACAAGAAAACTGGATAAGTTTGAAAATACGCGTACAAAAAACAGAGTAGCTCCGGAAATCCGCGTAATTTTGCAAATCCGTGTGAAAAGGCCTCGTGTGAACCGCATAAAAATCACATAAAAAAGACCTCAGTATATGAAGCATTGTCTATTGGAGAATCCAGCCATCATTTATGCGATCGCTGCCCAGTTCCAGTGACCAGCACTGCTAATTTTGAGATTTTGCTTGAAAATTTGAAAAAAACTGAAAGTTTTATGAAGTTTGTATGAATCGAATACAGCATATAAAACTATGTATAAATTTGATAAATAATTTTAACATTAATTATGCTGTAACTTTCTTCCGTTGTATGCTTGATTTATATTTATGGCAGGGGTGGAAATAAGCAAATTTTTTGATTCACAGTAAATAAAAATAGTTAGTATTATCTTTTCATATCACATATTTATTTTAGATATTTTAATGAACTAGCTGCATTACCCGGCGTTGCTCGGAAATGTTCACTGAAGGCAAAGCCGCAAAAAAAATTCTAGAAATTGTCCTGTCTATGAAATAGTCAGATCGTAGTGAAACACAATTTAGACGGTAAACCAACCCATTTCAATACTCCGTACACGTTCAGATTGCGCACGACCAATGTCCCATCTCAGATCTCACAATAATCATAATTTGCAAGGTATTATCGGGTCTGTTTTATGTTCGATTCGTGTTGCTAGGAACATTTAAACATCTTTCTCTCTATAAATACCTTCTTTGTAACCTCTGAGAAAATTCTTCTGACATCATTATTTCCACGTAATCGCTCAAGATTGTGATAATGATTATTTTAAAACGAAGGGCTGTTTATTATCATAACTACATTCGTACTGTAGAATAACGATTCAGTTAATACAAATGTTGTCTAAAATTTATTTTCATCATCTTTTAGTCTAAATCCTCCGGCCGGAGAGCTTCTTTAATAGAAAAACTTGCTGTCTTTTCACTCGGATAAATATCCCTACGATCATCTTTTAGTTGTAATAAATGCTTGTCGAAAAATGTCGATACCGCAAAACTCGAAACATTAAACCACTTTATTTAGAAACACTCATTATATCAACCCCCCAAAAACCCTTAAGACCATATTTGAGTTTTACAAAAAGTATCGATTCGCATCGAATTAGATAAATATTGTCATAACCCCTCCTGTTAATGACATTTGCTTCGCTCTCTCCCCTATAAAAGTATTCTTATGACCATCTACGAAGTGCAAGAAGTACCTGTACCAATTTTCATTGAAGTCCTTGCAGTAGTTTCGGAGTTATGTCGTTACATACATTATACCCCCCTTTTTAGAGACCCTTTCTATATCCATCTTCCTTACAATCATATGTTAGAGCCGTGACCTGGAAGTATTCTTAGTGTCAGTAGGATCCATAGTACTAGCCATGCAATGATTCTGTACACTAAGAATCGGCTGCGAGCTCTGTTGAAATAGAAAGGCCAAATTCCACAAAAGGAATGTAATGTCAAGACTTTGATTTTTTAATAATCATATCTAATTTCTGCAAAAAGGTTATATGGGTTTCAAAAATTATTGAATTTTTTCATGGCTAACCCCCCCCCCCCCCTCTCCGTTAACGACACTTGCTACGCTCTTTCCCCTATAAAAATACCCTTTGAAGATCAAGAAGTACCTGTGCCAAGTTTGATAGCAATCCGTAGGTTAGTTCCGGAGTTAAACCATTACAAACATGAGAAGCACTTGCTACATCCACCCTGGTATGGTATGCAAAATGCTTCTATGGTCTTCAAAAAGTATCGATTCTCGTCAAATAAGATATTTTTTTTAACGACCGCCCCTGTTGAAGACACTTGCTATGCTCCATTCCCCATTAAATCACCCTTATGACCATCTCGGAAGAGCAAGAAGTTTCTGTACCAAGTTTGGTGGCAATCCGTTCAGTCGTTCCGGAGTTATGCCATTTTAAACATTACACCCCCTTTTTAAAGACACTCGCTACATCCAACCTCCATATTGTCATATCCAAGGTGTGCAAAATATTTCTATGGTCTTAAAAAAGTATCGATTCTTGTCAAATTGAATAAATTTTTTCATGACCCCCCCCTTGTTGAATACACTTGATACGCTCCCTCCCCTATAATAAATACCCCTATAACCATCGCCGAAGTAAAAGAAGTTCCTGTGCCAAGTTTGGTGGCAATCCGTTGTGTAGTTCCGGAGTTATGGCGTTACAAATGTACAAATTTACATCCATTTTTATACATATATATATTGATAGATTTAGAAATGAATGATTTTTAAGAAGATAAATTTTGGATTTGCTTAGAATTTAAAAAGGTTTTCAGCTTCATTTCCCACAATTTAAAACATAATCGAAATTCTTGTTTTGTTGTCTAATTTTTTAATTCACGGTGTTCGTTTTTTTGATTCACAATCGGAAATCTTGATTTTCATGCGCAAAATGGGCTTATTTCCACCTCTGATATATGGAGAAATCTTTTGACAGATCTGAACAAATTAAACCATATTTTAAAGCTTTCTGGAAACTTTCTAAGGTTCTTAAGAAACTCAAAAACCAATTCCTGCTCTCAAGTAAAGAAATCAAATACTTCGAAAAAGCTCAAAATCTTGCTCAGCAGTTCAAGAGTGTCCACAATTTTAATTTGAACGTTGTGAGTTCTATTGAAAATGAAGTCTCACTGAAATATGAACATATTTAAACTCAAGTGTTATTGCAAGATGACATTATTGAGACGAATTTTGATGAAATTAAGTCAATAATTAGGAAACTTAAAAACATGAAGGCACCTGGTAATAATGGAATCTTTAATATTCTTATTAAAAATCTTCCTGATGTTGCCTTGAGACTCCTGGTTAAAATTTTCAACAAGTGTTTTTCATTAGCTTACTTCCCAAAAAGATGGAAAAACGCTAAAGTAATTCCTATCCTCAAACCTGATAAAAACCCAGCAGAAACATCAAGTTATCGACCAATCAGCTTACTTTCTTCTATCAGTAAACTTCTTGAAAAAATTATCTTGTTGAGAATGATGTCTCATATAAATGAGAATTAATTTTTTTTACCAGAGTAGTTAAGATTTCGTCATGAACATTCAACTACTCATCAACTTGTAAGAGTTACGAACATGATATAAGCAAATAAATCTTCTGGGTTATCCACTGGAGTTACTCTTCTAGACATAGAAAAAGCATTCGACAGTGTTTAGCACAAAGGTTTAATAGCAAAAATGTCTGATTTCCAGTTTCCTATTTATTTGATCAAAATGATTCAAAATTATTTAACTGATCGTACTCTTCAGGCTATCAGAATTGTAAATCTGAATTGCTACCCGTACGAGCCGGTGTTCCGCAGGGTTCGAGCATAGCTCCAATCTTGTATAATATTTTCACTTCTGATCTTCCAAATCTACCCGTTGGCTGTCAGAAATCGCTATTCTGTGACGACACAAGTCTGTTAGCCACAGGTAGAAATCTAAGAGTGATCTGCAGTCGCCTACAAAGAAGTTTAAATATTTTCAGTGATTATCTGTCAAAATGGAAAATTAAACCAAATGCAGCAAAAACGCAATTAATTATCTTTCCTCATAAGCCAAGCCTCATAAGCGCTTCAAAGGATTCAGAATAAAATTCTGGAATTGATTTTGAAGCGTCCTCCCTGATTTAGTACAAATGAGTTACCCAGACTCACAAATATAGAACCATTAGATGTAATGTCACATTATATTATAAGCAAATTCCGACAAAAATCGATGCAATCTTCAATTGATTCGATTCGCACTCTGTATTAGTTAGTATATAAGTTCCTTTTCCCTATTACACAGTACAAGTAGGTTTAGAATTTTCCCTACACAAAAATCACAGAATTGCGGAAGCAAATGATGTCCTCATGGTAACAACCAAATCATATATATATAATAGGGCTGAAAAGTCACCACTTGTGGCTGAACACCCAATTTAAATCTTAATAATTTAATTTTAACTCATATTCCAATAAATAGTTATTTAAAAAAAAACTTGGCAAGCAAATCACCGTTGGCGATTGTCGTGAACAGAAATCTCTATTTACGAACGGAAGCGGAAGTTTGCAAAAAAAACTTTTTTTTTGAATATTAATATAAATACTTCTTGAACGCACTTGACGAAGATATTATAGTGACTGAAGGCTCTAACTTCCTAAAATTAGCCTTAGAATTCTAGGTAATGTTTCACAATTATTTGCCTATTCTTCGAATTTAAATCTGTTGATGAAAAAGTTTGAAAATGCATATTTAATGTCATCATGATCGGTCGTGTCTGGTACACAACTCTGTAATTTTTTTAGTTATAATCTATTTTATACTATGAAGTGAATGCATGAGTAGTGTAGCTTATTGCCTGTATAAACAACGCTTGATCTGCATGTATGTATCATGGAATTATGAATATTTCGGAAGCTGCATACATTTAATACATACAAAATAATTTTCAGGTTGTAATCAATCCAGCGTATCAAGTTCCGGAAATTGAGTATGCTCTCAACAAGGTCGGAATCAAGGCAATCATAGCAAACGAAAACTTCCGTACCCAGCAATATTACGGCATGCTAACTCAACTTGCGCCAGAATTGGCCAGTTGCAATCCTGGCGAGCTGAAAAGTACCAAACTACCTTCACTATCGGCGGTGATTATCGATAGTGAACAGAACAGTCGATTGCCGTAAGCGATAATCGCAAATTATGTAGCGTGGAAAATTATACAATCTATATCTTATTCCAGGGGTGCCATAAAATTCCAAGATTTGTTCAGCTCTATTTCCGAATCGGAACGCTCCAAAATCGAATCCCTCCAGGCACGCATTTCACCGGATAGTGGAGTTAATATCCAGTTCACCTCGGGTACAACCGGTCATCCGAAGGCGGCCCTCATGTCGCATTTCGGTTTCGTCAATAATGCTATTCATATCGGACACCGGAACGAGTTCGGGCAAAGGTATTACCGAATTTGCGTGCAGACTCCGTTTTTCCATGTGTTCGGAATGGTGATCGGGATCATAGCGGCCATGAACTATGGAGCGACATTGGTTCTGCCTGGACCCGGTTTCAAAGCAATTGAATCACTGGAGGCGATAGTCAAAGAAAAGTACTACCTAACGGTTGGAACTTTTTCTTCAATAACCGATCGATCGATTTTTTTCTCTTTTTCTCAGATGTTCCGCCATCTACGGAACACCCACCATGTATGTTGATCTGGTCCGACAACTGCGAGAGAGTAATTTTAAACTACCCCCCATCGATTTGGCAGTTACTGGAGGGGCCCGCTGTTCACCAAAGCTGTTTACGGAAATTCAGGAGGCGCTGGGAGTACGACAGGTTAAAACAGTATTCGGCATGACGGAAGCCTCGGCTGTTCTATTCCAATCGCTTTTCAACGAATCTAAGGAGAAAGTTCTGGAAACTGTCGGACATCTGATGGACCACTATGAAGCAAAAGTGGTAGATAAGGATGGTAATACAGTTCCCATGGGTGCTTCAGGCGAACTTTGGGTCCGGGGATATGGAACTATGCTTGGTTACTGGAATGACAATGCAAAAACGAAGGAAACCATCGATGTGGATCGGTGGCTGAGAACTGGTGATCAGTTTCAACTGCACGACGATGGTTATGGGAAAATTGTAGGACGAATCAAGGAAATGGTTATACGAGGCGGGGAAAATATTTACCCGAAGGAGTTGGAAGACTTTCTAAACACGCACCCGAACGTTCTCGAGACGCACTGTATCGGGGTTCCGGATGAGAGAATGGGTGAGGAAATCTGCGCCTATGTACGGTTGCGGGATGCAACGAAGACCCTGGACCACGGGAAAGTGAAAGATTACTGTAAGGGAAAGATAGCTCACTATAAGGTGCCGAGGTATTTGAGGATTTTGGATGATTTTCCCAAAACGACATCCGGGAAAATTCAGAAGTTTAAATTGTTGGAGTTGTTCTTGAGTGAAGCGAAATAAATGATGAAACGAACAGAAGTTTGTTCTTTTTTTGTGAAAGATGCACTCTCACATAGATTATGTGCTATGAATGGGAGTTGTTGTGATATTCACCACCATTACCAGGAAATTTCTAATGTTTTTGCTATATTTCATCTAGGTCGGTATCAATCCTGCCTTCCAGATTCCAGAGCTTGAGTACTCACTGAACAAAGTGGGAGTTAAGGCGATAATCTCAGCCGAACGCTATCGTTCCCAAAACTATTACGAAATGCTATCTAACCTTGCTCCGGAACTGAAAAGCAGTCCTGTGGGTCAACTGAAAAGTTCAAAACTGCCTTTTTTAGAAACCATAATCGCTGCTAGTGACAGCGGTAAACCTCTGCCGTAAGTAGTTTGAAATAAAATCATGTTTACTACTGATCAGTACTTACATTTAATAGTGGTACAATATCCTTTGAAGACCTGTTCAGTCTGGGTACTGATGAAAGCACCTCCCAAGTAGAGACTCTACAAGAGAAAATTTCACCGGATAGCGGAGTTAACCTACAGTTCACTTCCGGAACTACTGGTCAGCCGAAGGCAGCACTGATGTCGCACTACGGGTTCGTGAACAACGGAATCCACATCGCTCAGCGCAATGAGTTTGATCGGAAACAGCATCGAATCTGTCTGCAGGTTCCGCTGTTTCATGCCTACGCTATGGTGATTGGTGTGGTAACGGCTATGACCTTCGGGACGACAATCGTTGTATCAGGAGCTGGTTATAACCCGCAGGAATCTCTTGAAGCCATCAAGAAAGAGAAGTATGTATCGAATATTTCGTTTGTTTTTTTATTAAAAACCACCCAAAAATTTCAGATGTACAGCAATCTACGGCACACCGACAATGTACGTGGATCTGATTAACAAGGTACGGGAGACTGGTTTCAAATTGCCATCCGTAGATTTAGCCGTCACCGGAGGAGCCACATGCTCGCCCAAACTTTTCAAGGACATCCTGAACGTTTTGGGAGTTCAAAAGGTGAAAACAGTTTTCGGAATGACGGAAGCTTCGGCGGTCCTGTTTCAGTCACTGTACGAAGATAGCACAGAGGATATACTGGAAACCGTTGGTCACCTAACAGATCACTACGAGGCGAAAGTTGTAGATCTGGAAGGAAACACCGTTCCAATGGGAGCATCTGGTGAGCTTTGGGTCCGTGGCTACGGGACGATGCTGTGCTATTGGAATGACGTACAGCGTACGAAGGAAACTCTCGATGTGGACAAGTGGCTACGGACAGGGGATCAATTTATCCTGCGTGACGATGGCTACGGAAAGATTGTAGGTCGAATCAAGGAGGTAATCATCCGAGGAGGAGAAAATATTTTCCCTAGAGAGATTGAGGATTTCTTGAACACTCACTCGAAGATACTGGAAACACACTGCGTAGGTGTTCCGGATGATCGACTGGGGGAGGAGGTTTGTGCCTTTGTCAGGCTAAAAGATTCCTCTCAATCGCTGGACCTAAGCGAACTGAAGGAGTATTGTAAGGGTAAAATTGCACACTTCAAAGTGCCAAAATATTTGAGACTTGTGGAGCAATATCCCAAAACAACTTCGGGAAAGATTCAGAAGTTTAAGCTTGTTGAACTGTTTGAAAACAGTAGAAAATCTGATATGATATGAGACGCTTTGATTTTGTTAACTAGAGTTTCTGTTGATAAATGTTTTTAATAAATTATTGTATAAATGTAGGGCTAGGCTTAAATGATAAGAATGTGATAGGAAGGCTGTGGGTTAACGTAACAGTAGCAGCTGTACAGAAAGGGTATTACACATGATTGTTACTCTTATAGCTTAATAGAACAGTTTTGTATGAATAAATAATATGTTTTATTTCTTACCGTATCGAAACCTTCCAAACATTCAGTCTTCGGAACCAGCCAATTGCACGCTTGGAACATAGTATGATATTGGACACATTTCTGAATATTTCTTCCATAGACGCTCCTTCATAAAACACTAATAATATAAAAAAAAGCTACAGGTGTGTAATGTCAGAGACATAACTGGATGTCGCGAGTACGAATAAAACTGACATTTTTACTTCATACTTCCGAATATAAATTAGTTGATCGATAGTGTGAATTGTGCAAGTTTTGCCCTTTCACACTACTAGAATTTGAAACGATACACCTAAACTACAGTACAGATTAGTTACATTAAACATTCTGACACACAAATGTTACGAAATAACCAGTATAGTTCCTTATGATAAAATAATGGTGGTTCTGAAAAGATCCTTTTATGAAGGCGTTCGTGATGGAGAGTGACGAGTTGAGTTCAAATTCCGATGGATACCATTGACTTCCGATGTCGATTATTTCATTTCGGATTTCAATATTTTAGTAAAAGATACTATCAAAATGCTGTACGGGATTAATTTCTGGCATCCCAGAAGAGCCAAATTGTATAATTTTCTAAGATATTAAACACTGATTGGATATAAACGATTTTAAACACTGTTGCGAATTTAGAACTGTGAAAATTGCAAAAAACTGATCAAATTATCTTAGATTTGCACTACACTGATAATTTTAATTCTCGATTTACAAAGAAGCAATCTTTATAGGGATTAGCCAAATTTTGTGCTAGGGCACATAACCGTTATTGTTATTTTTACGTTTCGTCTTTGACTCATCAGTGCAGAGCAGTTCAAATTGAACTGCTTAGTGCTAAACTCGGTAGTTCATTTCGAACCGCTAAGCAGACGTAAAGTTTCTGCTATTTACAGAACTGCATTTACCTGCATCGGCCAGAAATAGTCGAAAACACGTTTTCGTTCGGCACGTCAGAAAAAACATTGCACTACGTTGCAAAACAAAAAAGTGTTCTGTAAATAGCAGAAACTTTACGTCTGCTTAGCGGTTAAAATTGAACTGTCTAGTTTAGCACTAAGCAGTTCAATTTGAACTGCTCTGCACTGATAAGTCAAAGACGAATCGTAAAAATAATAACAATCTTTATAGTTCTTTAGGTAACATTTAGATCCATTAGAAGAGCTAATTTTGCATAATGTTCCACATTGTTGTGCATTTTCCGTTGTATTTTGCTCCAATGCAAACGACCACCAACAGGATGATGTAATCGATCTTCTTCGAAGAGAAACTGGCTCTGCGACCTGAGCGTTTGAGGTTTTGTACAACGGTTTGATACCACGCAAAAGGTCTGCTCTTATTATTGACGGCTGCTTCGCCTGACAACCGAAGTCCAAATGAAAGCATCGACGACTGCTCCACCTGATGATTGAAGTCCAAATGATAGCTGCGACCTGAGCGTTTGAGGTTTTTAACCACGCAGAAGGTGCACTCTCCAAAGCTGCTGGTTGATTAAACGCACAAGAAGAAACAATCGATTTTCGACCACGGTCCCCTTTTATACGCAGTTAAATTAAGATATGTGCCTGACTACCACAAAATCATCGTCATTGCGTGAAAAATCCAAGCGAAAGTAAAATTTTGAGAAAACCTAATTTTTGAGTTGTTTGTGGTTATCTCACACTGTTCAAAATATTATCCTAAATTCCTGATCATATTTTTGATGAAATAGTGAATGAATTATGTTGCTGCCATTAATACAAGTCGAGATATTCACGATTAAGTTCTGCTCATTCTTCCATATGGCTAATTTTGAAAAGGCACCCCATAGTAAAGTAAGTCATATTCACGACAAAAATACTGATGACTGATGAACATTGCATATAATAAACATTGGACATTAGATGCCAGATTATATTTTGAATACCTCAAATTTGAATAACTCAAATTAAAAATTTATAATAACCGTCGCAATGAAGGTTAAATAATGTCGTTTTTCATTGAGAACACTCGTGGAGTGTTTTGCTCGATTCGTGCATTTTTCGTGCAGTCGGGCAATCAAAACAGGTGCACTGTGTTTCATTGATTTGTACCGCACGAAAAAAATGCACTTTCGGGGCAATTCGCGGGCAACTATTTTGCACCCGTTTTCTTTTCAGAGCAGCAAGGGTGCAAACCAAACTTTACAAAACCGTTTCATTGATCAACTGTCAGGGCAAAACACTGGCACCGAGCGAGTGGAATCAATGAAAAACGGATCAAATTACTGAACTGAAAATAACGGTTTCTCTTTGTTTATATTATCTTCTCTTCATTACTGAACCGTTCCCGCATTTATCACTATACTATTTGTTCAAAATGATGCCAAATGAAACCTCTGGCATTCGGTCAATCCTGGAAAATTAATGAAAATGTCCATAATCGCTAAAGCCGGGTGAATAAAAGATATAATTAATTATCATCGATTTCATTTCAGCATTTGTAGTGTGTAGGCTGATCTGGCATCCCTGTTAATGAACACGGGCAAAAATACGATTCTAGATATAAGCAAAATGAGTAATGATTTGGGGAAAATAGTATATTTTCATGTTATGATAATACACCATGATAAAAAGTTCTGGGACCATGATCCATTAGAACTGATTTCGCTGAAATTTAAGCGTAACGCACTGGACGTTGTTGGGTATAACTTCAGGCGTGTTTCTGCTACGATGGTAGTCATTGCAACATAAATTCAGGCGTTATGTTTTAAAATATGAAGGTCATTACTGAATCATTACAAATAAAAATATGTTTTTGAAAAACGACGACGCCTAAAATAACGTGTTTACTTGCGTTCATTGCTCCAGTTTTGATTTTGTGTTTCAGAATTCAAACACTATAACAAACTGCATGAAAAAACACGTGTGAATCAAACCTCTTAAAACAAACTCTATGTCGAATTCTTGCAAATACCGCGGAATGATTTTTGCCAAACCGTCTTATTTGAAATATTTATTTAAAATCTTTGTCAAGCCTCTATCAGTTGTTGGATGGAACAACACAATTATGAAAGGAATATTCCTCAGTATGAAATAAATATTTTCATTAGCTCTTGTTTTTCAATGTCTGCTTCTTGCCTTACCATTATTCTATTAAGCAATCTATCACATCACTTGAGGAAGAGGGTTCAAAGTGATATCCGGGTAGAAAATCGGAGTTACGAGTCCTGAAAGAAATACATTTCTCAAGTAACGCATTTTCGGACCATGATTAATTTTCATGGGAAAAGACTTATTGCTTATGGTTTCATGACAAGTTAGAATGATTAATGTCATGATTATTTAATCATAACAACAGTAACGGATTTCTTTCCGTGAATGAATTTGATATCATTGAATTTGGTTAAAGAGTAAAGATAGAACCTGGTTTTACCTTTTTTTATAAATATAAAAATAGTTATAAAAATCGCTCAAACTTTAGAAAAATTTTTCGAGGCCCCGATTGTCATATACCAATCGATTCTGCTCGACGAACTGAGTAAATGTCCGTGTGTGTATGTGTGTCTGTATGTGTGTTGTCAACTAAGAGGTCGCGATCTCAGAGATGGCTGGTCCGATTTTGATCAAACTAGTCTATGTCAAAATTTTCAGTTTTTTGACAATATCTGTCACAATTGACCTTGAAAACAGAATTTGTTTTTAGCTTAGATTTCGCACGGCAATAGCTATCCAACAAGCCATAGTTTGTCGAAATCCGTCCATTTTTAACGAAGATATCGATATTTTTGTGTAAACGACTTTTCGCCTTATTCCAGTAGTAGGAGTTTTACGCGTTTGATGATAAAGCGATTTTTTATACTGTTACTTACAATTGTTTCTAAGTACCAAAAAGACTGTGTACAGCATCTTTTTTCATGGCATTTTGCTCGGACCGATTTTAGCACGGTTCGTTTTTGGCAACATAATTCGAGTATGACATGTAAACTAGATGATGGCAGCATTTTCAAGTTGAAAGTAATTCCATAATTATTTTGATTTAAACTACTTGCAGTTAATAAATGATGGAAGAACATAACTCCCATATACCATTCGACTCAGATCGTCAAGATCAGCAAATACAAATAATTTCACTCAATTTTCTCGGATTCCACACGGAAAAGCCAGCGATCGCAAAACAACTAAAATATTAGTTGTTTTTTTGATTTTGATTGGTTAAAATTTGGTACAACTAATCGACTGTTGTTATAACTAATCTGTCATTTTTGATTTATCGTGCTGGCAGCTTAGCAACGACACCCAACAAGTAATGAAACGTTTCAGTTGAGTAATGCCAAACACCCTGAGCGAACAATGAAACGTTCCAATGAGATGTCACTCGTGCAATTGAGCAAAGACACAATCCCAGCAAAGTTACTTGTATGCATGAAAGCAAAAAAATGTCTCAGTTGTTTCAACCAATTATTCAGTTATTTGAACTTCAAACGCGAATTGCAATAAACGTTTTTTACTCGATTTATTAATTATTTATAATTAATAAATCGTTAAAAACAATTGCGGTTTGATTTTCCGTAACAATCTGCTTCTGGTAGGAAAGGGCAGACAATCAATACAACCTTCATAGGAGTCTGTCGCTGACGATGTCCAGCCAGCGACTGGCACCATTAAAGAAGGTGACAAGCGATTATAAATACACTCTCCTACTCAATGCTTGATCGGAGAAATAGGTATAAAGCGAGAGGACTAGTGTCTGATGGACAGAGAAGATGTTTGGATATAAGGTGTCGGTCGGATGACGGCCAGGATGTAGACCATGTTCGATGTACGTTGCTACTGTGTCTGTGAGTTTTAGTGTGGCTAGAGCAAGATCAGAGTGGCGAAATGGTAGCGCGTATGCACGGAATGCATAAGAACGCAGGTTCGAGTCCTGTCTCTGAGCGTATCTTTTTCCAAAAATTCATCGTTTCTGTTAGTTTTTCTTTCACTTGGCTTCTCCAATATATATTTCCGCTCAGCCATTGCAAAAACATTTTTTATTGTTAGCCTCTTCGGGGGCAGCTAATCGTTGAACAACGAAATTTTACCTAATTAACTGCTTATATCTTTATCACTAAACTCACAAAGGATATGGAAATTAACCAAAAGATTACAATTCTCAAAAGGGAACTTACCAGAAAAATGATCACAGGGAATTAGGAAATTTTTCCTTCACTTGCAGAATTGCTCGCTGGTAAACCTAATGCTACATATACACTTTCAAGAAAATACAAATAGTACCACTTCACTTTAGCAGCAAATTTTTAAGCGTTAAGCGGTTTTAATAACATTGACATGAACTGTCCTAGAATACATTACTCTCAGATGAAATTAAAACATTTATACTGTAGGAATATCTATTTAACACATGGAAAACTTGTTTTACAATTAACTTTTATATTCTTCTGGATACTTCCACTTACATAAAACGACCACTACGTAACTAACATAAATGACGTTCATTTACCATTGAAAATTTTCATTATGAAACGCTTCTGGTGAAATGAAGAGGTTTCTTGTTCTGCCTTTTGCTGTCTTCGTTCTCCGCCAAGTGACAGCATTTGAATACAACAATTTCGGTTACCTGAATGGTTATGTCAAAATCAACAGATATGTTAGTTAAATCAACAACAATTTAGTTGAAACAACCAGGGCGTGAAACAACAATTGCAATATTGGAATTTTGTGATCTGCGGGTTCTCCGTGCATGTATGATTCAAATGAGAGGTCTTAAAATCCTATAAAACATCTACTTACTTTTTAGTCAGATCCGACTTCTGGTTTAGGAGATACAGGGTGATTAGTATAAAAATTTCAATTTCAAACAAATTAATCAGGTTTATCGGGTTGGCAGAATTGGATAGTCGATAACCAAATAAATTTATTTCATAAGCGGTATTCAGTTTTCGATTAGGAAGGTAGCCAAAAAATTTAATTCGAACTACAATTTCTCAAAGATGTCTACACACTCTTCAGGTGAATTTAACTCATTTCGGCTACACCGATTTTAGAATTCCGCTTCCATTATCGAATCGTTTCTCAAAGCTCAATCATTTTCTCAAAAAGGCCAAATCGAACTTCAAACACAAAAATTCAAATTAAAGGACTTATGGTTCTATACAAAATTATTGAATGCCGGCTCTGGAAGTACCGAATGACAAAAATCTCTAAAGTGGAACTTACTTCGACATCTCATGGAATGTTCAATCGATTGTCACACGTTATGATTGAAATTCGATACGATTTGCAGTTTCGGCATTACAGGGTAATGAGTGATTAAAATCTCAATTTGCCGTTTAAAACGACGATAATTAAAATAATGTCATGGAAATTAAAACACCGAAGAATATCCATGCAAAAAACACATACGGATTGATAAAAAAATTGATTGATTAATCACGTTTTTTATGTTGTACTAGGATGAAAAAAGAGATCGCGTTTCATCGATTAATTTAAAAATAACTGATCATCATACAGTTTGAATTGTGGGATGTAAAATGGATTAAGATTTTTTAACATTTGTTTGTAAAAACAGATACATGTGAGGTTTTAACAAAATCTTGAATTTCTACATTGACTGGACTGAGTTATAAAATGCTCAGTGTGATTTCGCTATTTATTCTGCTGGTAATTGCTTCATATCTGAAAATTCGTTCTCATCTCACTGGTGGTTCTGTTTCACTTTTCAGATTATTCAAGCAAAATGATGTTGGAAAGATTGATCAAAACGGCCTCATGATTGGTAAGCAGGGAAAACGATTTCTTTTCAATTTATCAACAGCAAGCTGATGTGGAACGCAGTCAAAAGCTTTCGAAAAGTTAACATATATCGTATCCAGCTATTTTTTTTGTTTTGCTAACTATCGTCAACGCATAGCTCATCAAGTTTGTTATGGCCAAGTGTTTTTTGATTTTGTTGAGCCGATGAAATCAATTGCCGGATAAATAATCCTAGATAAAGAATCTTTGGTCTCTCGACAGTACAAAGAGAGCAGGACAACGTTCATACCGATTTGGAAAGTATGCAGCTTAAGTAATATGAATTCTCATGATTATACAGCTTTATCGAGTACGCACTCATCAATCTCACAATTAAAATGAACAAAAATAACTTTCTATCAGTTGCAATTTCATCGATTCATTTTATTTCTGGAAGCAATCCTAACGTAAATACCGTAAATCCATAAACATTCATAATACTGCTACGGACGAACATATCGTAGGTACCCCGACCACTTGTCCCACTTTCCATCGAAACCGGATGTTTCGCTCACTGTTTTAGCGAGGACATTTTCCTACGGTAGGAAATATTCAAGCCGTTCACTAGAAGCAAATTTTTAGTGTGAGTTTGTTTTCGAGTTTTATAGTAGACGGAGAGGGAAAGTAACGGCAAACACATTTGGTTGTTATGCGTAACGCATTGGAATTCGATTCAGGCGGAAAATATTTCATTTCACGCGATGATGCGGAAAACCCCGGTTGAAGGGAAGCGTGTAATAAGTGTTCACCATTTCGGTTACGTAGATTACAATACGCCACTGAATCAACATGCCACTATCACAGGGTTGCTGGATTTGGACGGGAGTCATTGGCAATGGATGTTTGATCGTTTCCCCACGGGCTATCAGTTTGCTTTTTGCTGCACACAAAAACCCATCGTTTCCAACGATGATTGACATAATAGTCAGGACTAGTGTCACCCACACTGTCTGTTACTATTGCTCAGATCGGTTGACTTCGTCACCTTGGTGAAGATGATTGTCGTTTGGCTAAATGCTTACAGTTTGAACAAAATAAAATGGAACGATATAAAAAAATATTTTCGACACTGAATTGTTCCCCGTGCTAGATTGAGATTGATTCGAACAGTTAAGAAAAGTTGAAAGCAAAATAAATTGAAGGTTTTGTTAGAAACAGTGTTTATAAAAAAAAATCAATTTATTTCGTAATTCTAGGCTTAAATATCACCTTATTCCATCATGGACGCATCACACATAGGCAAGAATCTATAAATATTTCGATTTAACAAAGCTCTATTCTAGCAACAAGCGTCCTGCTCTCTCCAGATCCAATTCCGACCGCACCGAGGGAATTCGATTACCAAACGAAACTGTATGCTTGACTTGCATAACGAATGACGAATGTCTATGCCATATACGTACCGTTCGTAAATTACGTCCAGACAAATCGTAGAAACCACATATCGAATAAATGGAAACGTAGCTTACGCATTAACCCTGTGTTACACTGAGTTCCATATAAATAAATGCTCTGAAAAGTTGGTTGGATCATCATCACTTTCGTCACCGTCAAACTTCCTCGGGACGATGCACTCTGCAGTTCATTGTAACGATGCGAGGAAAGATCCTGGAATTTCACCGGTGCGAGCCGCCAGTTTGCATACGACGAACTGGCATGTGTAAAAAAACGCGGTAATCTACCTTGGTATTGGTATATCGGTGGTTGGTGGGTATAGCTGAAGCAAAGCCGAAGGAAGGAATCGATTATGCAAATTAGCGAAATGGCTAGGAGAAATATGCTAGACCCGTGACGAGGAGTGAACCAGTGAAACACATAGGAGCATATAATTTAGGTTCGCGATTCGACGGGGAGTTCGTCGCTTGAACCGCCGAGGAGGGCGCTTTTGTTGCATGTGGCTCACCAGCACAGGAAAATATTTCCATGAAAGGGTAAGGACAGTAAAGGAAGGTTGGTTGTGTGCTTTGCAAAGTGCTACACGCTGGTGGTGATACTTTGGGATAGTTTCATCGGTCTGGGCGGCAGTGTTCAATAAGGTTGGCGAAAAGTGCATGGAAATGTTTGGGTTACGGTGTAATTAAATATTCCAACTATGACATTGATTTTGATTTGTTAGATTATATAATTATTTTACAAAGCGTGTTTTGTCAATATCAAGTCATGTTTTCAATCGTGAGGACATGCAACAACTGTATTACTGAATTTGACAACACTTTCAGCACAATGTATCTTTCGTTGGATACCATCTATCGGACTTTGTTAATATGCATACAGTAGGAAGACTCCAGCAATCGAAGATGGTAAAATGGTAGAAAAAGGGTTTTATTTCAAAGTTACATTACCGCATTAACTGGATGTTTCTGACAGTCCTGCCGTCGTTTCGGCGAAGTCGCTGCTTTGAAAACGGCCAGTAGTTTTCGATTGGTCGAAATTCCGTACAATTCGAAGGATTCATTAATTTGAGGATAAGGTCGTTTGTTTTTGGGGGCGTACCACTCCAGAGCCACCTGGGAGTAGTGGCAGCTGGCCAAGTCGTGCCAAAAGATGACTCTGCCTTTATGCTCGCGGAAGAACGGCAATGCACGCTTTTTCAAGAATTCTTCGATGTAAACTTGGCATGTCATCGTCGAGTATGGTTTCATTTTCAGGCCACAACTGCAAATCGCTAGCAAAATCATGGCATTCTTCACGAGCTTATCGATGCAAAACTTTTGACCGGGAAGCTGCTTGAAATCTAGTTCGAAGTATGTTTCGTTATCGATCAGAGTGCAGCCCTTCTGTTTCGTTGAAATAAGGACGCAGTTCTGTTTTATGTGCCAGTCCGGATGTTCACTGGCTTTGTAAGACTTGTACTCTTCCCTGGTAAGAATGTTCCGCGCCGTTCGAAAATTGGCGTTGTAGCTTCTGGTCACAACTCGGATCGAAAGACTGGAGTTGGCTCTTACGCTTCTGAACCTTAATTATGGCTTTAACCTAATTTTAGTCGTTCGCCGGAGCTGTTGTTTCGTACGTCCGCTGACTCCTTTCCACGGTTTACGTCTAGGTTTTCAGCATTCGACAAAGTGTTGTTTTAAGCATCGTCGGCACTTTAGCCAGTAATAAAAGAATTGGAGTAACTTTGAGTTTTATTTTTTTTATTTTACGTTTTGTCTAATAAATAGAAAAAGTCATACGTCGAGTACAAACCGGTCACTTGTAACCAAACTCCTAGACAAAATTTGAGTTCTTAGAAGTTGTTTGGAATGTCAAGGACTGAATGTCTAATAATTCATCCATTAAGTTAAATTATTAACTGAATTCTGATAAAGTATATAGCTGAAAATGACATTATCATTCTGTTGGCATTTTCATTTTCGAAAAAATCAAACATCAACTATCATCACCAATAATAATCGTCGGTGATTGTCGGTGATTGATATTGGAGCAGTATTATCACTTCTGATCAATGTTGCACCTAGTGAAATATCGCCGCTCAATATTATCTCTTTCCTTTCAAGATCACTACTGTCATACTTTTTAAATTTACACATGATTATGAATGATCATTCTCACGAGTATCAGCCATCCAGTGATTTTTACTAGCAGCAGTCGGTAGTGCAACAAGCAATAGCAATAAAAATACATTCTGAATATTGAGCAGGAGAAAATACATTCTGAATATTGATTATAGAGACAAAAGGCTTTGTTTTAATTCCTGAATTGATTAACTTTTTTTTCATAAATACGTTTATTTCATTCGCCGTGGCATCCACAATACATAGTACTTTAAACCTAATATAACAGTTCGGCTGAAAAGTTCGTATCGTTTAATAGAAACACACATTTTTTTGCCAAAAATCGTTTTTATTATTCAACATAATTGCCATCAGAGGCGATACAGCGATTATAGCGATCTTCCAACTTTTCGATACCATTTTTGTAGTACGATTTGTCCTTTGCCTCAAAATAGGCCTCAGTTTCAGCGATTACCTCCTCATTGTTTCTAACTTTTCTACCAGCGAGCATTCTCTTGAGGTCTGAGAACAGGAAAAAGTCACTGGGGGTCAAATCTGGAGAATACGGTGGATGAGGGAGCAATTCGAAGCCCAATTCGTTCAATTTCAGCATGGTTTTCATCGACTTGTGACACGGTGCATTGTCTTGATGAAACAAAACTTTTTTCTTCTTCAAATGAGGCCGTTTTTTTAAATTTCGTCCTTCAAACGCTATATAATAGTCACTGTTGATGGTTTTTTCCTTTTCAAGGTAGTCGATGCAAATTATACCATGCGAATCCCAAAATACAGACGCCATAACCTTACCGGCCGATTGTTGAGTCTTTCCACGCTTTGGGTTCGGTTCATCGCGTGCATTCCACTCAGCTGACTGTCGATTCGACTCCGGAGTGAAGTGATGGAGCCATGTTTCGTCCATTGTTATATATCGACGAAAAAAATCGGTTTTATTTCGATATAACAGCTCCAAACACTGCTCAGAATCATCAATTCGTTTTGTTTTTGATCGATTGTGAGCTCACGCGGCACCCGTTTTGCACAAAGCTTTCTCATATCCAAATATTCGTGAATAATATGTCCAACACGTTCCTTTGATATCTTTAGGGTGTCAGCTATCTCGATCAACTTCACTTTACGGTAATTGAAAATCATTTTGTGGATTTTTTCACGTTTTCATCGATAACAGTCTCTTTTGGACGTCCACTGCGTTCATCGTCTTCGGTGCTCATATGACCAGTACGAAATCAAGCCATTTTTTGGTATCGGCGGCACTTTTTTTCGTCAAAAAGTAGTGTTTCATCAACACACGAAATTCCTTTTTTTCCATTTTTTTCACAATAACAAAAGTAGCTTCACTCAAAATGCAATATCTCACAAACTAATAATCAGACAGCTGTCAAATTTATACGCGTATCTTTTGAAGGTTGGTACTAACTGAAAATGGTATGGATTTAATTCTAGTGGCGCCCTCTCATAGAAACGATACGAACTTTTCAGCCGATCTGTTATTTTGAATATCATATTAGTATGTTGGTATTCATTAGTTAATCTAAACACTGTTTTTATCAAGCGAGTTGCTATTATAAATTACATTAAATAAAATACATTCATTTTGTACATGATCTTATAACTATTTCAGGTTTATTTGTATCAGTTCATCACTTTTATTTGATATAAGATAGCTATTGGTTGAACTCATGGAAGAGAAAACAGTCTAACATAAAATGAAATTTAAATTGGAACTGCAATGGACCTTATGAAATAATAAAGAAGTTTCATGTGACGTCACGACAAGCAAGAATGTCGCGAACTGGGACATTGGATAGTCTACCTTGGGTATGCAAGGAATTTATTAGTTGAGATCTGACATCACGATACTCCACGCATGTCCAAACGACATGGTCAATATCCCGATAACCTTCTCCGCAAGCACAATGATTAGTCTCGGAAAGTCCAATTCGAAGGAGATGTGCATCTAAGGTGTAGTGATTGGACATGAGTCTGGACATCACACGAATGAAATCTCTACTCACATCCAGTCCCCTGAACCATGCCTTTGTCGATATTTTCGGAATAATTGAGTGCATCCATCGACCCAGATCATATCTATCTCAAGAAGCTTGCCAGCTGGCAAGTGTTCTTTGGCGCGACGCACTATAGAATTCGTTGAAAGCAATTAGTCTCTCATAAATTTCACCCTCAATAGCACCACGTTTGGCTAAAATATCGGCTCTTTCATTGCCTGGAATGGAGCAATGAGCCGGGAGAATTGATTTACTCTCATGGTCTATTTAGAATAAACCCCAATAAACGCTATTTAGCGTGAATTTGATTTATAGAAGTAACAGGAGTGAAGAGTTTTGCGCAGCGTTTGAACCAACTCCCGGCTGAGAAACTATTTTGGCTACGATAACGCTTCATAGAGCACCTTGTAGAGCACCCTACCATCGGTCAGGTTTGAACGTTTGTTTGTGTTCGCTCCTGCGCTCCTGTTCCTTCTCTACACAGGGGTCTCCTTTTACGTGTTTTTTTAATGCGGTTTCTTTTTATGCAGCTTTTTTTACGCGGATTTCCGAAGCTACGCGGTTTTTTTTACGCGGATTGCCAAAGTTACGTGTTTTTTTACGCGGCTTTCCAAAGTTACGCGTTTTTTTACGGCATCAGAAAAAAATTTTCGATTTTGGAAGTCTCAAATTTTTTCTGTCTCAAAGTTGATTTTCACAAAAAAAAGATTACACCAGATCTGGACGTTTCATGCATTTCTAATATATTTGGAATCAAATTTTTTTCTTTACGCGGATTTCCAAAGTTACGCGGTTTTTTTTTGCACCCCGCGTAATAGGAGACTTTAGTGTATATTAAATTCATGTAAATAGTGTTATTCTTTTCGAAACTGCTGCTTGATATATGCTTTGTGATGTCACTATAATTGTTTTTAATCACAGCATGTTATGTTAAAATTAGTTTGAAATTGATTTTACGTTCATCATCGATCATTTTTAGTGCAAATCGCAGCAGAGTTGATGTTCGTGAAAAGGATTTTGTATAGTGATAGTCGATGCCGAAAATCGGGCATGAGTTTTTTCAACGGTGATATATTATAATATGATATTTTCGCAAAACATTGAACTTTTCATACTTTGTTATTCCTAATTGATTTGAACTGTTTTGTCAATTGTGTCAATTTTATTTCTACAAATTTGTTTCAAATGGTCGACGAATGACAAATACTACAGGAATGAGCTGTGCGAGTGGTTTTCCCAAAATCAGTCAAATTTTCAAATAAAATTACTAAAAAACTTCCACTGAAAAGAAAATGATTTTAAAACTCGATTTACAAAGAAAAACAAACGTGTTTAATCCACCTAGAAGTGAGATGATACATTTTTATAAGTCCGCATGTGTTTTTACATGACTATTCTTCGGTGTTTTTAGTTTTCATGAAATTATTTTACTGACCGTCTTTTTAAATGACAGTTTGAAATTTCAATTCAACTCTGTAGTTTTGGAACCGAAAGTCGGGTCGAAAGAGAAATTGTATGAAACCATAAAATTATACCTTTGAATCTTAACGTGCGACAATCGATTAATCATTCCATAAGATGTTTTTGGTTATGATTTATGGTCCAGAACCGTGTGTAGCCATCTACAAATCGGACGAAGAGGAGAATGTCGAGTCTTGGTTGATGGACTACGAACGTCTTATTCGATATTTGTCCGAGAAACTTCATAAATTTTATTCATATGATATAAAATCAAACAGACCCTTCAAGGATGTCTTGAAAGGCTTATCAAATGATCAAAGTATTGATGAAATTAAAAATGAAATAAAAGAATTGCTTGGTTTTGCCCCTTCCCAAGTAATACTTATGAAAAAAAGAGCGAATGGTACTTCTAAACCACGCTCTGGAATTTCCAACGAACTTTACCTAATACACTTCAATCGAAGTGATGTAAACAAAGCTTTAGGAAAAGTACATTTCATTTCCCACATTAAAATTCATTGGGAACATTATATACGGCATAATCGTATTGCAAACTTAACGCAATGTCGTCGTTGCCAAGGCTTCGGTCATGGAACCAAAAATTGTCATATGGATACACGGTGTTTGAATTGTGGTAAATCGCATTCGAAAGACGTTTGTCCAATGAATGAAACCACTGATAAATTTTCATGTTCAAATTGCAATGGAAATCATAAATCCAATTATTTGAAATGTCCTGTCAGGGAAAAAAATTTAAACGCTCGTTCGCTTAGACAACAAGTCCAATCAACGACCTTAAATTTACAGAACATACCTGAAAATAAAAAAAAAAAAAACGTTACAAATGCCACGCCTAATTCTTCTAAGACACTTATTTCTTCGAATTTAAAACAAAAACCAGGTACGCCTTCCAATTCGTCTTCTAACGAAAACAATTTATTGACAGGTAGTCGACCTCGTCATCATCTTATTTTAATGTCAGTTATGCTAGTATAACAGGTAGAAATCTACCACTTAATTCTTCTAATGTGAATAATCAAAAAGCAGGAACGTTTTGCAGTTCATTTTCTAACGAAAACAATTTATTAATAGGTAGATCGGCCAAATCATCTTCTTCTAATGGCAGTCTACCTACAAATATTCCTTCAATGCCATTCGCTTCTTTAAATGAAGTTGATTTAAGCTATATAACTGAAAATGAAATGATCTACCTACAAGACCAACTTTTTTCAAATTTTCGAATGAATTCGACTTCATCACTTTTTGAAGCATTTCAAATCGGATGGCAATTTGCAAATAATATTATAATGAATGTAGAATTCAACAGTGATCTTAAATGATTATTTGAATATTTTAAATTGAAATGTTCGATCTTTAAAATCGAGTGAAGATGAATTTTATATTTTTCTCAAAGTTCACAAAATTCATATTGCCATTGTGACAGAAACTTTTCTTAAACCAAATGTCAAATTGAAAAGCAATCCACATTATGTGGTTCATCGATTTGACAGGTTTACTGGGTGGTGGAGTTGCCATTTTTGTCCAACGACAAATTAAACATTGAATTTTACTTTTTTTCAATACTAAAGTTATTGAAAGCTTGGGAATCGAAGTTGAAACTATTCATGAAGGTTATTTCATCGCTGGAGCATATTTGCCATTCCAATGCACCGGCGAACAATTAAATTTCTTTAAAGGCGATTTGCAAAAACTCACAAGATATCGACCGAATTTTTTCGTAATGCATAGCATGTCCAGTGAGATTGTAGGCAAAACAACCGTAATGGAAAAATACTTCATAATCAAATCTCAGCTGGTTACTCCACAGTTCTTCATCCCAGTAATCCGACTTGTTTCTCTTCCGTGAAAAACCCGTCTACAATTGATTTGGTTCTAACAGATCAAAGTCACATTTGTAGTAAACCGATTACACATGACTTTGACTCAGATCATCTTCCTGACTTTCCAACGAAGCTATAATTAATCCAATTAGTTCTATATTCAACTATCATAGAGCTAATTGGTTGGATTACAGATCTCACATTGAAAATCATGTGGATCATGAAACTATTTTAGAAAATGCTGCGGAAATCGACACAGCAATTGATCATTTGAATCATTATCGAAGCTAGAAATCTTTCAGTTCCCAAAACTCAAACTAAATTAAATTCTCCTATCATCGATGACAAACTTCAACTGCTCATTCGGTTGAAGAATGTTCGTCGACGACAATATCAACGTTCTCGTGATCCTGCTATGAAAAACATAGTTGAGGATTTACAAAAAGAAATTAAACATAGATTTACTCTTTTGCGAAATAAAAATTTCGCTAAAGGAGTTGAACAAATTAAACCATATTCTAAACCTTTCTGGGAACTTTCTAAGGTTCTTAAGAAACCTCAGAAACCAATTCCTGCTCTCAAGGAAGGAAATCAAATACTTCTTACAAATGGCGAAAAAGCTCAAAAACTTGCTCATCATTCGAGAGTGTCCACAATTTTAATTTGAACGTTGTGAGTCCTATTGAAAATGAAGTCTCACTGAAATATGATCATATTTCAACTCAAGTGTTATTACAAAATGACATTATTGAGACCAATTTTGATGAAATTAAGTCAATTATTAGAAAACTTAAAAACATGAAGGCTCCTGGTAATGATAGAATTTTTAATATTCTTATTAAAAATCTTCCCGATGTTGCCTTGAGACTCCTGGTTAAAATTTTCAACAAATGTTTTTCATTAGCTTACTTCCCAAAAAGATGGAAAAACGTTAAAGTAATTCCTATCCTCAAACCTGATAAAAAGCCAGCGGAAGCATCAAATTATCGACCAATTAGCTTACTTTCTTCTATCAGTAAACTTTTTGAAAAAATTATCTTGTTGAGAATGATGTCTCATATAAATGAGAATTCAATTTTTCTACCAGAGCAGTTTCGTCATGAACATTCAACTACTCATCAACTTGTAAGAGTCACGAACATGATAAAAGCAAATAAATCTTCTGAGTTATCCACTCCTCTTCTAGACATAGAAAAAGCATTCGACAGTGTTTGGCACAAAGGTTTAATAGCAAAAATGTCTGATTCCCAGTTTAGTATTTATTTGATCAAAATGATTCAAAATTATTTAACTGATCGTACTCTTCAGGTTAGCTATCAGAATTGTAAATCTGAATTTGCTACCCGTATGAGCAGGTGTTCCGCAGGATTCGAGCGTAGATTGTATAATATTTTCACTTCTGACACATAATATTATAAGTAAATTCCGACAAAAATCGATGCAATCTTCAATTGAATCGATTCGCTCTCTGTATTAGTTAGTAAGTTAGTATATTAGTTCCTTTTCCCCATTACACAGTACAAGTAGGTTTAGAATTTTCCCTACACAAAAATCTCAGAATTGCGGAAGCAAATAATGTCCTCATGGTAATAACCAAATCATATATATAATAGGGCTGAAAAGTCACCACTTGTGGCTGAACACCCAATTTAAATCTTAATAATTAAATTTTAACTCATATTCCAATAAATAGTTATTTAAAAAAATATTAATAATGAGCCATTGATTGGACCTTGTGTCGGTTTTCCTTTGATTTTGAACTTTTTCTACAAATACCGGATTGTTGTGCGGTCTTCGAAAGTTTTCGTTCTCGATAAATTTCCTACACATGCACTGATTTTTAAAGTTCATAGGTTGATCTCAAGCCGATTTTTTTTGTAAAAAGTGCATTTCATCATACTAAATCCCCTTTAATCCTCGAGCCCGAAAGTATAGTTTCTTGGATCGAGCTTGAATTTTGCATGGTGTTTATGGGACCCAAATAAAAAAGGTCAATGGAGCTGAGTTCAATATTTTGTCCCACCATAGTGTCCATACTTGAGAATGTGGTTAAAAATAGTGAAGCACATGGATCTAGCAGGCTCAATAAAATAAATCATTTGTAATTTTCGGTTCACGTATATCAGAGAACACTTGCTACATACACTTTTTCCAACATTAATTTAATATTGATATATTCAGTTAATCACTTAACATTCTTCTTTTGCATTAAATGTTTATTCACCCTTATTCTGAATAACAACACATTGATTTTTCAACCGAATGTGATTTGTTCGAATCTCAGCTGCCTTTAATTTTGCTAGCGTTATCAAGAATATAAATGAAATATTTATATATTAGTTACAACGAAGAATTCACAAACCTATGAATAGCTTTGCAGTTTCTGTGAAATGTCACCAATTGTTCGTGTTGTTTGTCGTGTGACACACCAAAATAGAGACGACAAATTTACCCACAAATGCTACCCACCCACTGCAGTCGATCATTTTATGAACCTAAGACATCAAAATAACTTTGCCGGCAGGAGGTAGGTCCTCGTACGCCATGGGTCGCTTGTTGCTCGTGCAACGTGCAACATTCCGTGTTTCACGAGCCACCAACGGCGCCACCCCCTTCATAACGGTGATACAAGAAGTCGCACAGAAAATTCTTTCTCACTCCAAGAGAAATAGAAAATTTTTCATTCTATTCACTGTGATGAGGTGTAACTCTGCCAGCAATAGACGAGCCCGCGTAAATGTTTAGCCTACATAGCATAAAACCGCGTGCTTCAGCTGAGTTTTGTTTATAGTCGACAACAAACGGGGCGTCTTCCTCTGTCTCTGTCTGGCACGTTCGTTTGGATTTGGCCAGTGGAATTTTGTTTTCGCTTTAGAAGCGTTGTTCCTTCCGAATGGCTAGTGACTACGAAGGACGTCTAAGTGGCGGCTACCACGCAAGTTCCCACCCATTCGGTGTATTGGTGCGAGATTCGGTTACCTCAGGCAACGGCCCGGCGGTTGAGTTCCCAGCTGAAGACGCAAGCAAAGTACACCGCATGCCTTCCGTCGCTTCGTTACGTGGCTGGAACATGTGCGAATTCCTTCATGCGGAGCTCCAACCATGAAAGTGGTGGTAGTAAATCGGTTCTGCTAGATCCTGGCGTTTATTTGCCGTGTAAGCGCGTCTGTTATATGGCAGAATATGTGATTGTGGCAAAGCCGAGGTCCTGTCTTCGACGCTGATGACGACGACGACGACGACGGGTGCCTCCGTTGAGGTTTTACCCGAGACATTTCAGACAACTTCCAGACGTTGAGTTGGATGGTTTTGCAATTTTGCGGTTCTTGGTCTTGGATACCAAGCCACGCTGATAGTCTTCTGAACGGATTGTTTTCGAAGGGACTTGTTGGTGCGAAGGTGAAGAAAAATCTCGCCAGCAACGATTGCTATTTCACTCGATCCTTCTAGGAATCGCTTTCACTGCTAGGCATTTGCGAGTTCCCAAATTTGTTGTGTACATAACGAAGGATAAGCGAAGGAACACAGGTTACCGGAGTGGTGTCGAGCATTACATAAGGACGTCGTCCATTGACTGCAGCAGAAGTGGGTGAATAGAACTGTGCTCTGTCGCGTTTCAGCAGGCAAAGGAAAATCGAAGCTGCCCCCCACAGTAGCCGAGTGGCCGAAAAGGAGTTCAAGTAGAGCGAAAGTGTGTTAATTAGATGTTCTCGGCTGCCATGAAAATTTCTCAGCGGCTATTCCAGTAGAGATTGTGCAAGAGAAAGGTTGTACTCGGGCAGTTGGTACATTTAAAACGCAAATGCCCGTGTTGAAACTTATCCTTAATCAGTAGTCTAGCGTTAAAAAAATTGATTTTTAAACTTGTGTAAATAGTTCTGTAGATAGTGTGTGAATAAATCTAGCTTCATTGTTTTGTAAAACACTCCAATACCCAGTGAAAGTAACGATTTCGTGAGTGAATTAATTTTGTCAAGGATATCGCATAAAGGAATCGATTTTTCTCGTTCTGGAGTTGATAGCTATTGCAGTTAATTGAAGATCTGGGCTAAAGTTTTAGTTCTGTGCTAAGAAGCTGATTAGTTTATAGGAAGAAATTTAGAAATCAGGTCACCGAGTTGACACACAATGATTCAGTACGTGAACCGTGAAAAATCGCTATAGATCTACTCGTTAGTAGTTTATTGGGGAAGTCCAAATCAAATAAATGAGTAATTCATATCAATGGAAGCAAGGTGTTCTACCCATTTGAATGGTGGACGAAGCGAGAAATAAAAACTCAACTTATTCTTGTCTGTTCGGAGATTGCGAGTGAAGCAATATGGATAAATCTAAAAAGCCTCCAGCCACGGCCGGGGGAACTGGTCCAACGGGAAGTGGGGCGACCAGTGGAGGTGGTGGTACTGCTGCTGGTGGTAGCAGTGCACCCGGTGGTCCAGGAGGAAAGAAAGGCGGTGGCAAGGGTCCGCCCAAAAAGCCCAGTGATAGTGACGCACCGGGAGCCAGCGCCAAAGCGGAAGGAGATTCCACTGGACCAGCCTCCAAGGATGACGCTTCCGCTGCCAACGGCGACAAAAAGTCGGATAAGGCTGACCCTGAGCAACCATCGCAGCCGAAGCCTGGCAGTGCCGGCGCAACGGTCCGCGACGGTGCCCAGAAAGTTCTTACCCTGGCCATGAAGAGCGAATGGGCTCCCGTTGAAGCTGTGCTGAAAGGCTTGGAGAAGGCGGTAGCCGCCGGAGGAGAGGACGCGAACCTGACCCCGCTAGCCGGGGTGATTGATCCGGTAAGTGGTTGCCAGGGAGATCGCTTTATTATTGAGCTGTTGATGGGGTAGTGATTGATTCGTGAGCGACGTGTACTCGGCAAAATATCATCCGCTTGTTTGGGTTTCGATTGTGAAGTAGGCTACTTATGAATACAGAAAACCAAGCGAATGAACTATAAAAAAGGTTTACTGTGACAAATGTATTGATTTTCATGATGCATAGAGCACAAAGATGGTTTAGTGTCGATAATAAATTCAAGCTATGCGTTGAAGTTAAATACCCGGGGTCCTCGTTTCCTCATATTTTCATAGATATTATTCAAATCGTCATATTACTAGAGGATTCTTCCTAAGGAAAATTAATTTTAAACTTGAGTAAAAAACTAGAAAGTTTATTTGTAAAAAAAACTAACATAAATATTCAACTTTGTATACAGTTAAAAGTCAAGTTCAGAATAATTTTTCCGTTTATTTCGCATCTTTGCTCTAAGCGACATTTCAAAAACTTATGGGACCATAAGACCTTTCGTTTGAATCTAAGTTTGTGAAAATCGGTTTAACCGTCTCTAAGTTCCGTTTTTGAGTTTTTGACCACTATTCCCGATGCTTCTGGAACCGGAAAAATGGAACCAATGTTGCCAAAATCTCTTTGTTTGAGCGGTAACTAACGTGACCTACGAATTGAAATAATTTTAAACCAAATTTGGAAGATTTTTTCCCCTTTGTTGAAACGTCGTTCTACATAATGGTTTTAAATTTTAAACACACTTTACCCTCTTGCTCCGGAACCGGAAGACGGATTCGGATAAAATTCAATAGCGACCTATGGGACCACAAGATTGGCCTTTTATTGGAGCAATTATGTGGTAGTATATCAAGTGAGTTCAGTTTTGGAATTTTTGACTACTTTTTTCTGTTAAGTTTTTGCAATGACTGAGCGGAAACATATATTGGAGAAGCCAAATGAATGAAAAACTACCAGAAAAGATGAATTTTTGGAAAAAGATACGCTCAAAGACAGGACTCGAACCTGCGTTCTTATACATTCCGTGCATACGCGCTACCATTTCGCCACTCTGAGCTTGTTTTAGTCACTCTAAAACGCGAAACAGACATAGTATCAACGTGCATCGAACATGGTCTACATCCTGGCCGTCACCCGACCGATACCTTACATCCAAACATCTTCTCTGTCTATCAAACACTAGTCTTCTCGCTTTATACCTATTTCTTCGATCAAGCATCGAGTAGGAGAGTGTATTTATAATCGCTTGTCACCTTCTTTAATGGTGCCAGTTGCTGGCTGGACATCGTCAGCGACAGACTCCTATGAAGGTTGTATTGATTGTCTGCCATTTCCTACCAGAAGCAGGTTGTTACGGAAAATCAAACCGCAATTGTTTTTAACGATTTTCTGTATTTCCGGAACCGGGAGCTAGGAACTGGTACAACCGAAGTCGGTTCGCGTGGTCCGTTACTAACAGAACTTATAAATTGATACCGGTTTGAACAAGTTTCAACAAATGTAAGTAATCGTCGTATACTTGTATTGGGAGTACGAATTAATTCGATCCGCTTTTTGGATCAAAAATGCTTTTATTTCAAAATAAATAGACTTTAGAGATTAATCAAAGTATCGTCCATCGCTAGTTACCACTTTTTCCCACCTCTCAGGAAACTTTCAAATTCCATCTCGAAAAAATGTCTCGTCTTTTGAGGTGATCCAAGTTTGAAGCCAGTTTTCGATATCGGCGAAAAAAGCAAACCGATTAAGGAGTGTATCCAAAATAAGCTATCCACAAATTTTTCTTTCAAATCACTATAAAAAACGATATTTTATTCAAACAAAAAATTGATCCTTTATTGTACGAGGTCAAACTTGAGCATAATGAACTTCGAGAAAATTATAAAATTCATCTTCACTCGATTTCAAAGATCGAGCATTCCAATTTAAAATATTCGAAAAATTATTTAACATTACTGTTAAATTTTAAATTCATTATAATATTATTTGCAAATTGTCATCCGATTTTAAATGCTTCAAAAAGTGATGAAGTCGAATTCATTCGAAAATTTGAAAAAGTTGATCTTGTAGGTAGATCATTTCATTTTCAGTTATATTTTCAGTTAAATCAACTTAATTTAAAGAAGCGAATGGCATTGAAGGAATATTTGTAGGTAGACTGCCATTAATAAATTGTTTTCGTTAGAAAACGAACTGCAAAACGTTCCTGTGTTTTGATTATTTACATTAGAAGAATTAAGTGGTAGATTTCTACCTGTTATACTAGCATAACTGACATTAAAAGAAGATGATGACGAGGTCGATCTACCTGTCAATAAATTGTTTTCGTTAGAAGACGAATTGGAAGGCGTACCTGGTTTTTGTTTTAAATTCGAAGAAATAAGTGTCTTAGAAGAATTAGGCGTGGCATTTGTAACGTTTTTTTTTTATTTTCAGGTATGTTCTGTAAATTTAAGGTCGTTGATTGGACTTGTTGTCTAAGCGAACGAGCGTTTAAAATTTTTTCCCTGACAGGACATTTCAAATAATTGGATTTATGATTTCCATCGCAATTTGAACATGAAAATTTATCAATGGTTTCATTCATTGAACAAACGTCTTTCGAATGCGATTTACCACAATTCAAACACCTTATATCCATATGACAATTTTTCGAAGCCTTGGCAACGACGACATTGCGTTAACTTTGCAATACGATTATGCCGTATATAATGTTCCCAATGAATTTTAATGTGGGAAATGAAACGATCTTTTTCTAAAGTTTTCAAATTGTTTACATCACTTCGATTGAAGTGTATTAGGTAAAGTTCATGGGAAATTCCAGAGCGTGGGATAGAAGTACCATTCGCTGTTTTTTTTTTTAATAAGTATTACTTGGGAAGGGGCAAAACCAAGCAATTCTTTTAGTTCATTTTTAATTTCATCAGTACTTTGATCATTTGATAAGCCTTTCAAGACAGCCTTGAAGGGTCTGTCTGATTTTATCTCATATGAATAAAATTTATGAAATTTCTCGGACAAATATCGAATAAGGCGTTCGTAAGCTTCAAATCCATCAACCAAGACTCGACATTCTCCTCTTCGTCCGATTTGTAATGATACTTTTACTTCCGGGAGAAAAGTAGAAAGCTCTATCCGGAATGCTTTGAAGTCGGAAATCATTACCGTCACTGGTGGCATAGATTGTTGTTTCTTCCCAGAACGACAAGCGTCCATTTTGGGAATTTTTGAAGAATTTTCTTCTATGTCGCTACTATCGGATTCAGGAAGAATCTCGTAAATATTGTTAGACGGCATAGGATCAACGGAAGGGAACTCCGTCCGTTGTCTTTTATTTTTACATTCAGATTCCATAAGATCGTGAATGTTATTAGAAAAATGTTGAATAACGGATTGTGATTTATTCCGTATTGAATTATTTTTAGCCTTAGGCTTATTGCCTTTCCGGTTGGACGCAGGCATTTTTGAAATGAGTAAAATTTGAAATTAATTTAACTAAATTAGTCTACCATTAGACTCCTAGTTTGGAAAAGTCTTGATAAAAACTGATTTTGTGGTAGTCTTAATAAAGGCTGATTAGTTCGAAGAATAGTTCTTTGAATAGCTAGCCTTAAAAAAGGCTGATTAATTTCTTAGTCACTCTAATATCACTCTTTGTATAGCCTTGAGAAAGGCTGACTAATTGTTAGTCTTCAAAAAGTCTGTTAGTGATTCAGGTAGCCTTGAAAAAGACTGAAGCCTTGAATCAATGAAACTCTAGGTAGCCAGAAAAAAATTCCAGGAGCCAAGAGCTATACGCATGCGGTGCGAACGACTGTTCAACACCGACTGATTGAAGCCAGTTTTGAACTTAGTTTCAACGTTGTTGAACTGAGAATCGAGTCAGTTTTGAACCTCGTTTTTATATCAGGTTTGATCAAACGCCTCGCTACAAAGTTAGGACCCAACACAGTTTCGTGAAAAGTGTTTGTTGATGAAACCACCCTAGGTCAACTTGATATTCTCAAGTAAAAACGACAGTAGTGACAAGCGATTTTCGGTGCAACAAACAACGAAGCAGCACGTGCTCAGTTATTCATGCAATCAACGATCGAACAAAGATTTCCTAAATTATTTTTCGTTATGGCGGAAGAAGATTATTTTATTGTTATCGAAGTTCTAAGAGGAGCAGTTTTTCAACAGAATGCGCTTTCGGATCAACTATCGGAACTGGGTTCTTGTGAACAAATGTTGGTAAGAGGTTTCGAAAATATTAGAAATTACTGGCAAGTATAAAGTCAATGAAAGTGCATTAAATGAGTTTTGAGAATATGTCGAGTTATGTCTACACATTTGTTATGAATTTGAGATGAAAATGCTTAGAAAAAATGAAAACACCTGAAATTTAAGAGGCCTTGGAACTTTCTATTTGAATCCAGATTGGTGAATATGTGTTCAGCCTGTTCCTCGGAGATGAAAATTAGTGACATTATTCGACATTTGACAAGTAATTGCATAACCATTCTACCTAAGAATGGCAAAAAATACTGCATTTGTCAAGCAACATTAAATCTGTTGAAAAGTTGGAACGCTTTTGTGCATGCAAATGTTTCCATTCAGTGGAACCCAAATGGTCGCGGCGCTTCCGTACATAGCACTCCTAGGCCATTGACCGTTAGACAGTTTCTGCATTGCAAATCACTTTACCATGGCACAGTCACCGTAGATTCCAGAAAAAAAACTCAAAGGACAAACTCCACACTGCTTTGACGATGGTTCGCGAACGGTTTTTCCAGAGTTCTGTGTCACTTGACCGTATAAATATATTGCATAACAGCCACTACTCGGTGAACAACGATGGGACACAAAGCTTATGCAACCGGTCAGTGCGACATTTCGGAACTGAGTCAACTTTAAAGCATATTTTCAGCACATTAAACTACTGCCGCAAATAGAATCGGGCAAAGGGTTGATTCATTATCCATTCTATCCTGGCATTACCGACTGGAGCACTGTCGAAGGACGTTCTACCTACAACGGTTCCAGTCGGCATCTTGACCAATCCCAAGCAAACAAAAAGCCCAGTTGCAAAAATATGTGGAGCAAGATTTACCGTTGCCACTGCTACTGCCGTCAGAGTTGGTTTCTTCGAAAACATAAATTCTTTTGGGCACCACACGAAGGCTTTTTTTCCATTTTCTTACCTTCCTGCTCGGCACGCACACATGTTGAGCGCAGTGTGATGTCGTAAGGGTTTTCCGATTTTCTGGGGTGCCCCGTTAAACGGCCCCAGCAGCAGCAGTAGCATTAGGTCGGAAGTGGTCAGTCATTCGCTAGGGTTATACTGCTGCAATTAATTGCCATGATACGGTACCCGGATTGTCCGGAGTTTTTTTTTCGTGAGCTGATTCGCCTTGAAGTGCCTACGAAATCGTCCGAGGGATATTAACAAACGGCAATTTGCGCTTTTGTTTCCGTACTGAAATCAGTAATCGGCAGCATTAGTGCTCGCTATTCGGTACTGTATAACTACCCACTATCGTGTTTAAAGTTCAATTAACATATTTAGTTTCGTGGAAAACGCGACCGTCATTTGGGAGCTACGCTTTCCATTGGCTGTCAAATTTGGGTTAGCTGTAGTCATACACATGACGCCGCCAACGGCGAAATGAAAGAACCGTCTGGCAATGGGTGGTGATATGAGTTGGAGGTTCCGTTATACAGTGACTTACAGAGAAAATCATTGCTCCACTTATTTTATCTTTCTTATATGTGGCGCCTTTGGCATAACTCTACAACTCAGTATTATAGTCTCGTTCATTCGACGCGATTCTTCAAGATAGTAAAATGTCAGAAGTTACTGCAAAATTGAAAGAAAAATCTGTTTCAATCCTCCTACTGGTGTAAAGATGTTTTTCTCATAATCGGTCGTATGAAAAAAATCCGTTTTTGACAGTCTTGACCACTGCTTTCGATGTTTGCGGAATAGAAACGTCATACTTTTTTGCATCATCATTTTAAACGATTTATAACACTCATCATCTTACAATACTCGAACTTAAAGCTGGATCTGAATACAATTTAATCGTCGATGTGATTAAAGTGATGTTCGATAAATTCACACACGATTCTGAATAATCATACTCATGATTATCTGCCATGCAACGAATTTCACTAAAACGTGATGATTTTCAGATATCGGAAGGGATTATATTGTTTTTACCTTTTTTTATATATATAAAAAATAGGTATAGAATTCGCTCAAACTTTCGAAAAATTTTCCGAGGCCCGGAGGGCCGAATGTCATATACCAATCGATTCAGCTCGACGAACTGAGCAAATGTCTGTGTGTGTATGTGTGTGTGTGTGTGTGTGTGTGTGTGTGTGTGTGTGTGTGTGTGTGTGTGTGTGTGTGTGTGTGTGTGTGTGTGTGTGTGTGTGTGTGTGTGTGTGTGTGTGTGTGTGTGTGTGTGTGTGTGTGTGTGTTGTCAACTAAGAGGTCGAGATCTCAGAGATGGCTGGACCGATTTTGATCAAACTAGTCGCAAATGAAAGGTCTCCCCGTCACCCAAAACGCTATTGAATGGTTTTGAGATCGGATGTTTACTTTTTGAGTCATTCGAAGTTTTATGTCAAAATTTTCAGTTTTTTGACAGTATCTGTCACAATTGACCTTGAAAACAGAATATGTTTTCAGACTTAGATTCCGCACGATAATACCTATCCAACAAGCCATAGATTGTTAAAATCCGTCCATTTTTAACGGAGATATCGAAATTTTTGTGTAAACGACTTTTCCGCCTATTCCAGCAGTAGGAGTTTTGAGCGCTGTATGACAAAGCGATGCTTGGGAGCAACGGAAAACACGATTTTTTATTCTGTTACATACAATTGTTTCTAAGTACCAAAAAGACTGTGTACAGCATCCTTTTTCATGACAATTTGCCTCGGACCGATTTTAGCAAGGCTCGTTTTTGGCAACATAATCGTTCGAATATAACATATATAAACCAGATGATGGCAGATTTTTTTAAATTACATTGTTTTAAACTACTTACAGCAATAAATGCTGGAAGAACATAACATCCATATACCATTCGAATCAGTTCGTCGAGATCAGCAATTGCGTGTGTGACAAATAATTTCACTCAATTTTCTCGGAAAATTTCTTTTCTACAAATTCAGATTCATACGAAAATTCGTATGCTCCCAAACAAAGATCCTGAATTATGTTTGGTTTCGACCTCTGGTTCCGGAACTACAGGATGATATATGAAACGAAATCAAAATTGTGTAACTCATTCTTCTCGTAGGTGGCTGAACCGATCTAAGATTCAAATGAAATCTAAGAATCATCTAAGATGCAAATGAAAAGTTTCAAGATTCTTTAAAACATCTTGCTCTTCAGTCAGATCCAACTTCCGGTTTCGGGGATACAGGGTGATTAGTATAAAAATGTCTATTCCACATAAATTAATCAGGTTTATCGGGTTAGCAGATTTGGATTGTTGATAAAAAAATTAACTTTTTTCAGTTTTAGTGGTGTTCAGTTGTCGATTCAGAAGGCACCTAAAAATTTAATTCATGCTATGATTTCTCAAAGATGTCTTCACTGATTTTCAAATATTTTGAAACTAATGTAAACTATACAGCTATTCAGGTGAATTTATCTGACTTCGGCCATACCGATTTTTGAATTCCGGTTCCAGTATAAAATCGTTTCTCAAAGCTCAATCGTTTTCTCAAAAAAGCCTAATCAAATTTCAGAAACAAAAATTCAAATTGAATTAAACTTATATACAAAATTAATTAGTTTTATACATACATACAAAAACTAATGAATTTTATCCAATTAAGCTTCAAAGTTGTACTCAAAACTGTTGTAATTTATTCGTCTTATAGCCATACGAATCGGTTTGGGTTATGCTGGTTCCTGAATACCGGCTCTGGAAGTACCTTAAATTACCGTAAACTCTAAAGTGGAACTCACTTCGACATATCATGAAAAGTTTAATCGATTGTAACCTTTTTAGATAGAGTAATGAGTGATTAAAATGTCAAATTGCAGCTTAAAACGACGGTCATTAGAATAATGTCATGAAAACCGAAGAATATTCATGAAAAAAACACATGCGGATTGATGAAAAAAGGTATCATCTCACTGATAGGTGGATTAAGCACGTTTTATGTATATATAATTTTCCTTCTCCGCCTATTGCTTTGTGGCCGTGGGAGTCATCCCAAAGGCCCCCTTGTGGATGGCCAACAGGTTTTTCTCCTTGGTTTTTTAGGTGGGTTGGATTCGCCGTTGCTGGTGCGCACACCTGGGCGCACACCCAACCAACGAAGGCTCGGCGAGTGGCCCGCATGCTGGTCATCGACTGGAGCGGTCTTCCGTAGGCAGTGATGGTGATGTTACGGAAGAGAAAGAAAAAAAGTAAATATTATGGAAAGCGAGGTAAAAAGGGGATATGGAAACAAAATGTCTGGAAACTACAGAGATCTAATTAGTTGCCATCGAGGTGGTGAAGATATAGTTTACATTTGATTCAAAATGTTCGAAAATTAGTGCAGACTGACTAAAAAGCAAGATGTATTATAGAATCTTAACACCTTTCATTTGAATCTTAGATGGTTCTTAGATTTCATTTGAACCTTAGATCGGTTCAGCCATCTATGAGAAAAATGAGTTACACTATTTTAATTTCGTTTGACATATCATCCTGTAGCAATCAGGAACCAGAAGTCAGATCCAGACGTAATTCAGGAACTTTGTTTGGAAGCACTTCTCGTATGAATCTGAGTTTGCAGAAAATTGTTGAATCATCTCTGAAAAAATTGAGTAAAATTATTTTCCACACAGGCATTTGCTGATCTCGACGAACTGATTCGATTGGTATATGGGTGTTATGTTCTTCCAGCATTCATTACTGTCAGTAGCTTAAATCAATATAATTATGCAATTGTTTTTAACTCGAAAATGCTGCCATCTTGGCCATCATCTGATTTACATGTCATATTCGAACGATTATGTTGCCAAAAACGAACCGTGCTAAAATCAGTCCCAGGCAAAATGCCATGAAAAAGGATGTTGTACACAGTCTTTTTGGTGCTTAGAAACAATTGCAAGTAACAGTATAAAAAATCGTGTTTCACGTTGCTCCCAAGCTTTGTCATACAGTGCTTAAAATTCCTACTACTGGAATAAGGGGAAAAGTTTCTTACACAAAAATATCGATATCTTTGTTAAAAATGAACGGATTTTAACAATATATGGCTTTTTGGATAGCTATTACCGTAAGGAATCTAAGTCTGGAAACATATTCTGTTTTCAAGGTCAAGTGTGACAGATACTGTCAAAATAATTTTGACATAAAACTTCGTATAACTCAAAAAGTAAACATCCGATCTCAAAATCATTCAATAGCGTTCTGGGTGACGGGGAGATCTTTCATTTGCGACTAGTTTGATCAAAATCGGTCCAGCCATCTCTGAGATCTCGACCTCTTAGTTGACTACACACATACAGACACACACACGGACATTTGCTCAGTTCGTCGAGCTGAATCGATTGGTATATAACACTCAGCCCTCCGGGCCTCGGAAAATGTTTCTAAAGTTTGAACGAATTCTATACCTATTTTTTATATATATAAAAAAGGTAAAAACTTTGACTGATTACAGTAACAAAAGATTTTATTTTAATTCCAGCTGAAACATTTAATCCCATGCACTATATCGATTAAATCTAATAAAATGCTATTTATTTTTAATTTGATTCTTAGAAAGAACAGGGGCTCAGGACTCTGCTTGTTTTGAACACAGAGCAGGTGGAGTGTTTGAATGGCACGTTTGAATGGGCACAGCGAAATCCTGTGCTCCTGTTACTTCTGTGCTAGATATTCAAGCTAAATATAAAAATATTTTGAATATTTGAACTATTGCTTCCATCTTTCGTTATACTTGGTATTATTCGCAGCATCAATGGGATACTTGTTTTCATTGACGATATTATTACAGCACCTCTCACCTCATATCATCAGTGAAAATCGCTGCATGGCTCATATTCGCGATATTGAACGGAAATAGATTTTGGCCAAACACTGTTTGAGTGATCATAATTATCGTTGATTTTGCAGACAGTGGTGTTGAAACGGTGTTGAAAATCGGACATAATTATTTTCAGCGGTAACATTTGATCATTTGATATTTTTCAAACACTGCTCAGGAGACGTGAAAGGTGTGTGCTCTGTCATGTTTTTGAAAACGTTTTTATTATGATATGTTTAAAATTTTGGACTGCATCATCCATGCCCCAAACGGAGTTTTTTGTGATCATAAGCGGTTACCATGAAATCATAAAAACCGAATTTCTCATCAAAGCAGACACAAACTTCAGTTTTACATGCCAATTGCTGTGATATGAAGTCACCATACAAAAAACTACAGCTAGCTTTAATTTATGTCATATGTAACTAGTTTAGCTTAGTCTGTAAATGAATGATTTTGCAAACAAATTGTGCGATAGGTAAATTTTTTTCTGAAAAATTTGTATTCGAATACCGTTTTGGCCTTTCTCGTTTTTTTGAAAAATTGATTCGTTGGTTTTTATGCTCTCGTGGTGAACGCTAATGTCAACTAAAAAGTCGTTTTGGGCATCATGTGAGAAAACATTTTAATTAACTGAATATTCTCATACCAAGAAAAAAACTAATGATTCATTCATGGATAGAATAGAACAAATAATTCACTTGAATAATATCTATGATCATTTTCCTTCAAAATTAGATACAAATTTTCGTTTCGATAAGATATGTCCTCGGGCTAATTTTGATCAGTGTATTACTGACTAAAAGTAACACCTGTAACGCTTCGTAACGCCAATAACTTACAGAAAAGTAACACATGTAACACTTTGTAACATCTATAACTAACAGAAAATTAACGCATGCTAATGCCTATAAGTTACAAAAAAGTAATGTTTGAAACGCTTCGTAACGTCTATAAATTACGAAAAAGTAAAGCATGTAACGCTTCGCTTCGTATCGCCTATACCTTACAGAAACGTAACGCATGCAATGCTTTGTAAAGCTTATAACTTACCAAAAAATAACACATATAACGCTTCGTAACGCTTATTACTGACTAATAAGTAACACATGTAACACTTCCTAACGTCAATAACATACAAAAAAGTAACGCATGTAACACTTTATGACGTCTATAATTTACTAAAAAGTAACGCATCATAATGCCTACAAGTAACAAAGAAGTAACGTATGGAACGCTTGGTAACGTCTATAAATTACAAAAAATAATGCATGTAACGCTTCGTATCGCCTTTAATTTACAAAAAAACGCATGTAAAGCTTCGTAACTCCTGTAACTTACAAAAAAAACGTACGTAACGCTTCGTAACACACATAATGTACAAAAAAGTAACGCTTGTAACGCAGCGTAACGTCTATAAATTACAAAAACGTTAAGCATGTAACTCTCTGTAACGCCTTTAACTTACTAAAAAGTACGGGTGTGTAATATCAGAGACATAACTGGATGTCGTGAATACGAATAAAACTGACACACTTTCTTTATACTTCCGAATTCGAACTGGTAGTTGATCGATTGCGTGAATCGTGCAACTTTCCCCTTTTTCACTACTAGAATTTTAAACGATGCGCCTAGACTAAATTACAGATTAGTTACATTAAACATTCTTAAACGCAATTAAATGTAATGAAACAACTAGATAGTTCTTTATAATAAAAATGGGCCGTAAAGTAAAATTTCGCATAATTTTTTAGGAGTATTATTATGGTTCTAAAAAGAACCGATTTGAAGAATTCTGGAATTAGGAACTGGACCTGAGCTCAAGAACTAAATTCAGAACTTAGAACAGACTTAGAATTCAGTATGATTTTAGTTCTAGAACTACAATTTCGAAACTAAAATCAGTTTCGAAATCTTTTTCCAGAATCCAGTTCAGCACGCAGTCTCTGAATTCTAAACCCGGAGCTAAGCTCTCAAACTTGAAGACGGTTTTTCGCCTCGACCATCAAAATGGGTTGTATAAAGTACAGTAAAGCAAAATTTCGCATAATTCTTTGAGAGTATTATTATGGTTTTAAAAAGAACCGAATAGAATTCTAGAATAAGGAACTGGACCTGAGTTCAAGAACTAAATTTAGAACCAAGAACAGAAGTTCTGCTTTCATTGCCGACTGCTCCACCTGACGACTAAAGTCCAAATGAGAGATGCGACCTGAGCGTTTGAGGTTTTTAACCACGCAGAAGGTGCACTCTCCGAAGCTGCTGGTCCCACGACGTCTGCTTGCATCCAACGCTCAAGAAGAAATGATCGAATATCATTTTTTTGCATAAATATCTGTTTATTAATCTTATTTTTTTGTATTACATCAACATTTTACAGTACAAGTGTTTTGAACCTTTTGCCTTTCATCTTTGTTGTTCATACGATTCGTTATTAATATTAGGTGTTTTAGTTACTCTTGTTTTACATACTAATGTTTAATCATAATATTTATTTTAATTATTTATAAAATATCTACCTACTTATAACTATCCCGAACCTAATACGTACAAATTTTGAATTATTTGTATTTCAGAGATTGAGCACCTCTCTTCAAATTTCGTGCAGTATTGTTCGAATTTTTGTTCTAGTATATCCAGTGAGGCCATCTCATGTACTTCACTAGTCCTTGTCCAAGGGGGTAGATTTAGAATCATCTTTAAGATCTTACTTTGAATGCGCTGAAGCCTAAGTTTGTGTGTTCGTGCACAGCCCCGCCAAACAGGGACTGCGTATTCAATTGCGGGGTAGATGATTTGTTTATAGACAGCCATCTGATTCTTCAGGCAAAGTTTAGATGTTCTACAAATCAGCGGATCATTGCCGTTTCAACCTTCCGAGCGAACGGACGTGATTTGGATTTACTGCGAAAGCATTGAAAAGCAGTTGTGTGTGTGTGATAAAGTGGTCGGACGATATTGTGTGATAGACAATAGTGCTTTTTCCTCTGAGAGGTTTTTTTTTCGAATTATATAATAGAACAGTGCCTTATTGCGAGCGGTCGATCGAAACGGTACCGTTAGCCGATTATTGTTTCGCCGATCAAGGCCAAGTGTGAGGATTATAAACAAGCGGCCATTGTGTGAGGATTATAAATAAGTGTGCCTTTTCCTCTCGGAGGTTTTTTGCACACCATCAAAGCGGCGATACGCCGATCGACGAAGTCCAGCTTGGTGTCCCCCGTTGGATCTTAGTTAAGTACCTTTACGTCGTTTATTTTTATTTCTTTATTTGACCATTATATTTCCCCCCGAATCATTTGTTTTTGCGCGGAAGTAGTTCCGCTATGCCTATTTTAAATCCTGCCCCCCCCGCTCCCGATGTTCAAATGGAGACTTCCCTTGTCAGTAAAAAGTCCCGCATAAAGAGCTATCCTGATGGGCTCGCACTACCGGCCGGGCCTTACGCGGTCTATTTCCGGACCAAATCAAAGGAAAAAAAACTGAATATTTTAAAAATATCGCGGGACCTGAATTCGCGATATAATACCATAAAAAGTATAGATAGAATACGGCCAGACAAGCTCAGGGTCCTGTTTACCAGCTCAAAACAGGCTAATGAGCTTGTTCAAAAGGATCCTTTTACGCTGGAGTACCGCGTCTACGTGCCAGCTCGTGAAGTCGAAATCGACGGTGTGGTCACCGATTCGAGTTTGACTTGCGAGGATATTCTTAAGTACGGGGCGGGTTGTTTTAAAGACCCCTCACTTAAGAATGTCAAGATACTGGATTGCAAGCGATTGCATTCAGTATCGATCGCCGGGGATGGAACAAAGTCTTATCCCCAATCAGACTCTTATCGTGTGACCTTCGCCGGCACTGCTTTGCCCAACTACATCCTCTTGGACCGGGTTCGTTTGCCTGTTCGTTTATTTGTACCCCGGATAATGAATTGTACCAATTGCAAACAACTGGGGCATACAGCTACTCATTGCAGCAATAAGCCACGTTGTGCTAACTGTGGGGAAGCTCATGCGGACGGCTCTTGCGGTAAGGATGCTGAAAAGTGTCTCTACTGTAAGGAGGGTCCGCATGACCTCTCTGACTGTCCCGCTTACAAACTGCGAGGAGATCGGATGAAGCGTTCCCTGAAGGAACACTCCAAGCGTTCCTTTGCCGAGATGGTTAAGAGTGCCACCCCTCCTAAACAGGCAACGAATCCATATGCCTGCTTGTCAACTGACGAGAGCGATTCTGACGACCCTTTGGAAGGTCCATCTTCAGCGGTCCCTCATAGCTGTAGGAAAAGAATGAATAAATCTTCTCATAAGCTACCTAGTAAGGGTTCGAAGGTGTCTTCCGAAGGGCTTCGAAAAGTTACAGCTAACGGGAATCGGGAAAAATCACCGAAGCAAAAAGCTCCTGGTCTCGGAAAACTCAATTCCGAGATGGAATTCCCACCGCTTCCAGGGACTAAAAAATCCCCAAGCGTCCCTGAAAATTCACCAGAGAACCAACTAGGTGCTGGACTTATAAAGTTCTCTGATGTTGTGGACTGGATTTTTACAACTTTCAATATTTCAGACCCTCTTAGAAGCATTTTAATTGCTTTCATGCCAACAGTAAAAACATATTTGAAGCAGTTGACTGCAAATTGGCCCCTTCTTTCAGCGATTGTATCTTTCGATGGCTAAATCATCCACCGAGGTCACGGATCTAATCACTGTTTTACAGTGGAATTGCAGAAGTATTATCCCAAAAATAGATTCATTTAAATTTCTAGTAAACAATCTGAAATGTGACGCATTTGCATTGTGCGAAACTTGGCTAACTTCTGAAATACCCTTAAACTTTCACGATTTTAACATTATTCGTCTGGATCGAGATAATCCCTATGGAGGAGTACTTTTGGGGATCAAAAAGTGCTATTCTTTCTATCGCATTAACCTCCCCTCGATACCAGGTATTGAAGTTGTCGCATGTCATGTTACAATCAAAGGTAAGGACCTTTGCATTGCTTCCATCTACATTCCCCCAAGAGCCTCGGTTGGGCATCGGTGGCTCAGTGATATCGTAGAGCTCCTTCCTGCACCGACGTTGGTTTTAGGAGACTTTAACTCACACGGTACGGGATGGGGCTGTCTTCACGATGATAACAGATCAACTATGATCCATGATATCTGCGACAACTTCAATATGACAATCTTGAATACGGGAGAAATGACACGGATTCCTGCACCACCAGCAAGACCAAGTGCGCTGGATTTATCCCTTTGCTCGACATCGCTACGGTTGGATTGCACGTGGGAGGTAATTCCTGATCCCCACGGTAGCGATCATCTACCGATCGTAATATCAATCACCAGCGGCTCAAAACCATCGAAGACAATCAATGTTTCGTATGACCTCACACGAAATATTGATTGGAATAGCTATGCGACCTCGATATCTGAGAAACTTGAAAGAACTCAACAACTTCCTCCGGAGGAAGAGTACACGTTTTTGGCTGGCTTGATTCTCGACACCGCGACTCAAGCTCAGACGAAACGTGTACCCGGCGCGAAAACTAACATCCGTCCTCCCAACCCGTGGTGGGACAAAGAGTGCACAAATTTAAACGCGGAGAGAGCCTCCGCGTACAAAATATTCAGAAAAAATGGAACACCTGATAATTACCGGAATTACGCGGCGTTAGACGTTAAAATTAAAAACTTGATTAGAGCTAAGAAACGCGGTTACTGGCGTCGGTTTATAGACGGCTTAACGAAAGAAACATCTATGAGTACTCTTTGGAACACAGCCCGACGAATGCGCAATCATAACACCACGAATGAAAGCGAGGAATATTCCAACCGCTGGATATTCGATTTCGCTAAAAAAGTATGCCCAGACTCTGTTCCGGAACAGAAGATCACCCGCGCCGCGACACCAAATACAAACGAAACACCGTTTTCGATGGTAGAGCTCTCACTTGCACTCTTGTCATGTAACAATAAAGCCCCGGGATTAGACAGAATAAAATTCAACTTGTTGAAAAATCTGCTAGACCCCGCCAAAAGGCGCTTGTTGAGTTTATTCAATAAGTTCCTTGAGGACAACATTGTTCCACATGACTGGAGACAAGTGAAAGTGATCGCCATTCAAAAACCAGGAAAATCAGCCTCCGATCACAATTCGTATCGGCCGATTGCTATGCTTTCCTGTATCCGGAAATTGTTCGAAAAAATGATTCTCTTCCGTCTAGACAATTGGGTCGAAACTAATGGCTTACTTTCAGATACACAATTTGGTTTCCGCAGGGGTAAAGGAACGAACGATTGTCTTGCGTTGCTCTCAACAGAAATTCAAATGGCATTTGCTCGTAAAGAACAAATGGCGTCAGTTTTCCTTGACATTAAGGGGGCTTTTGACTCAGTTTCTATAAATATCCTATCTGAGAAGCTGCATCAGCATGGTCTTTCGCCAGTTTTGAACAACTTTTTACATAATCTATTGTCTGAGAAACACATGTATTTCGCGCATGGTGATTTGTCGACAATACGATTCAGTTACATGGGTCTTCCTCAGGGCTCATGCTTAAGCCCCCTTCTATACAATTTTTACGTAAACGACATCGATAAATGTATCAACACATCTTGCACGCTAAGACAACTTGCCGACGACAGCGTTGTGTCTATTATAGGATCCAAAGCTGGCGATCTGCAAGGGCCGTTACAAGATACTCTTGTCAACTTATCCACATGGGCTCTTCAAATGGGTATCGAATTCTCTACGGAGAAAACTGAGCTGGTTGTATTTTCGAGAAAGCGAGAACCAGCACAATTACAGCTTCAACTAGGGGGTGAAACCATAGCTCAGGTCTTCACATTTAAATATCTCGGGGTCTGGTTCGACTCCAAAGGCACCTGGGGATGTCACATTAGGTATCTGAAAAGAAAATGCCAACAAAGAATCAACTTTCTTCGTACAATAACCGGGTCGTGGTGGGGTGCCCACCCAGGAGACCTGATCAGGTTGTATCAAACAACGATATTGTCCGTGATGGAATACGGATGCTTCTGCTTCCGATCAGTGGCGAACACTCATTTCATCATGCTGGAAAGAATTCAGTATCGTTGTTTGCGTATTGCCTTGGGTTGCATGCAATCGACTCATACGATGAGCCTCGAAGTGCTGGCGGGTGTTCTCCCATTGAAAAACCGGTTCTGGGATCTCTCATATCGTTTGCTCATTCGATGCGACATTTTGAATCCTCTGGTGATTGAAAATTTCGAAAGGTTAGTTGAGCTTAATTCTCAAACCCGTTTTATGTCCTTGTATTTTGATTACATGGCTCAGAATATTAATCCTTCTTTGTTTGTTTCCAACCGTGCTCATTTCTTGGATACTTCTGATTCTACTGTGTTTTTCGACACATCCATGAGAGAAGAAATTCGTGGAATTCCGGCTCACGTGCGCCCTCAAGTGGCCCCAAATATTTTTTATAATAAATTTAGAACAGTCAACTGTGAAAAGGTGTTTTACACTGACGGATCAAACATCAACGAGTCCACAGGCTTCGGCATCTTCAATCAAAACATCACCGCTTCTTACAAACTCAGTGATCCGGCTTCAGTTTACGTCGCAGAATTAGCTGCTATTCAGTACACCCTCGAGATCATTGAAACGTTGCCCAAAGACCATTACTTCATTGTCACGGACAGTCTAAGCTCAATAGAAGCTCTCCGGGCAATGAAGCCAGGAAAGTATCCCCCATATTTCCTGGGGAAAATACGGGAACACTTGCGAACTTTATCTGAACGGTCTTATTTAATATCGTTAGTCTGGGTCCCTTCGCATTGTTCCATTCCGGGCAATGAAAAGGCAGACTCATTGGCTAAAGTGGGCGCATTAGAAGGTGATATTTATGAAAGACCAATCTGCTTCAATGAATTTTTCAGTATCTCTCGTCAGAAAACTCTCGAAAGTTGGCAAACTTCATGGAGCAATGACGAACTGGGACGATGGCTACACTCCATTATCCCTAAGGTATCGACGAAACCTTGGTTCAAGGGGATGAACGTGAGTCGTGATTTCATTCGCGTTATGTCACGACTCATGTCAAATCACTATACATTCAACGCACATCTCCGGCGTATCGGGATCGTGGAGAACGGGCTCTGCACCTGTGGCGACGGTTATCAGGACATCGAGCATGTCGTGTGGTCGTGCGTAGAGTATCGCGACGCCAGGTCGAAGCTACTGGAATCCCTCAGGGCCCGAGGTAGACCGCCTGAGGTTCCGGTTCGGGATGTGTTGGCGAGTCGGGATAGTTCATATATGCTTCTCATATACCAGTTTCTCAAACACATTAATATACAAGTGTAATCTGTTACATCTGGCTTAGAAAGTTCCTCCTATTTATCGACGTTGTTTCAACTGTGGCTAAGAATTATTTCTCAACTGCAGGTTCGACACTAACTTCCGCCGATTATCCCGATTCCTCATCTGTCCACCATCTTCATCGGAACTAACAAGATCTTTTTGCTGTCACTAACCTTCGCTTCCCCCCTCCCCGTCTCTTCACCATCTCGATGTCAACTAATTAGATCTCTGTCGTTTTAGTCATTTCATTCCCATATCCCCTTTTTACTCCGTTTTCCGCAATATTTACTTCGCTATATTTTTTTTTTCATTTTCTTCTGTAACAACACCATCATCGCCCACGGAAACTTATCAACAGCATGCGGGCCACCCGCCGGGTATTCGTAACCTGGGGGTGTTTCCCGCGGACCCACACGGACCGAAGAATGCGGCCAACATGAATATTCACCAACGCCATATGGAAGACTCTCATGAAATATTCAATTCACCGGCCGATCACCACATGAAGGCTGGATCTGCCAAAGTCAACCACTGCGACCCAAATTTGACATTACTTAATGATACAACCCTAGTTTTAAGTTAGTCGTAAATTTTAAATTAGTAAAAGCCCTTGGCATCTTAGAGCTTAAGCAGTGTGCCTTAAACATTATATTCTTGAATAAAAAAAAAAAAAAAATCAGCGGATACAGAGACCTAATGAGTATGCTGCATTTTTGAACGATTTTGTCAACATGTGACCTGAATATCAGATGTCTGTCAAAGGTGAGTCCTAGATAGATAACTTCATCGGACCATTGAATGACCTCATCACCGAATCGTATTCTGCATTCGTCTGATGGAACAAGTTTTGGAGATCTTGAATGTGGAAACAAGATGACCTGAGTTTTTGCTGCATTGATCACAATTTTCCAGCTTGTAAAATATTCCGTTAAAGCGTCCAGACCTGTCTGTAGTTTATTTTTCAGAGCATTAATGACACGACCTTTGTAAAGAATGGCAGTATCATCAGCAAATTGTGACAGAACACCACCACCTGGAAGAGGTGGGATGTCTGATGTGAAAATGTTGTATAGAATGGGACCTAGGATACTTCCCTGGGGTACACCAGCAGGAATAGTAAATCTTTCTGAAAGTGCATTATTCAGAGAAACCTGGAATGCTCTATCTGCAAGATAATTTTTGATAATTTTAATAAGATACATGGGGAAATAATATCGATGCAGTTTAAACACCAGGCCATCGTGCCACACATTATCGAATGCCTTTTCAATATCCAATATTGCCATGGCAGTCGTTTTGGAAACTGATTTGTTTTGCTGGATGACGTTGTTAACCCTTGTGAGTTGGTGGATCTTCCTTTCCGGAACCCAAACTGTTCTTCCAGAAATATATCCTGTTCATCTGCGAAAGCAAGAATTCGCCTTTGTATTGACTTTTCAAACAGCTTGGATAGGGCAGAGAGTAAGCTGATGGGCCGATAGCTCTTGGAAAGGGAAGGATCTTTCCCCGGTTTCAAAACTGGAATAACTTTAGCTAACTTCCACTTTGAAGGGAAGTAACCAAGCTCCCAGCACCTGTTAAAAATTTTAGCTAAGAAGACAAATGAGCGAATACTCAAATGTTTCAGCTCAATGTTGAATGTGTTGTCGAAACCAGGGGCCTTCATATTTTTGGATTTTTTCATAATAGCCATCAGCTCATTCGCAGTGACTCTACTTTCCTCAGGAACCAAGCTGTCTGATTGGTCAACCTCAGCTACGCTATCAGCAACGGCTCTTTCATGTGGACTAACACTGTTGAGTCCTAAATTGTGAGAACACACAAACTGCTGGCCTAGCGCATTTGCCTTCTCTTCTGGAGTGATTAAAGGTATTCCTTCAGCTGCGTCCTGGGGTGACATCAGAGGAGGAATAGGCTTCGGTTTTTTCTTAAGCACCTTCGTTAAGGACCATAAGGGCTTTGAATGTGGGAGAATTTCTCGAAGCTTTTGCTGGAAGTTCCTGTTGCGAAGCTCAGATATCCTTTCCTGGATTATCCTAGTTAAGTTGTTATAAGTAGTCTTCCTATCTAGGATGCCAGTTCGTTGATACTGCCTCCGGTAGTGAGCAAGCATTCCAATTTACTATAACCAACTCATTATATTGCATATTCGATGATGAATTTGCCTAAGGCGTTGATTTGATCTAACCGCGTTCTGCAGTTTCGTAGTTTTGTTGTCATTGTTTCAAAAATGACGATCAGTTGTTCAGCAGAGAATAAATCACCAGAGTCATCCTTTGGTTGTGGTTGATTATTGCCCCATCCAGGAGGGATTATTGAGGAAGATTCTTTTTGAGATCCAGCGGCTGAAGTCTTTGGATTGCTGCAAGGAAGTGGCGGCAAATTCGGAATATCCCTCTTCGGTGGGAGCCGTGGGAAATTAATTTCATCCTTCTGTGGAACATTCTTGCGCGTTGATTGTTTACGGGACGCCTGTTGTCGAATTTTTGTGAACTCAGCACGTTTGGGACACGATTTGCTAGTAGATGGATGGTCGCCATCACAGTTCACACATTTTACAGCGATGTCATCTAGTAAGCAATCATTGGTATTGTGTGATTCGGCACATTTCCCGCACCGACTTTTCATGTGGCAATTCCTCGCTCCATGGCCGTAGTTCAAACAATTCGTGAATGTGTGACATCCCGATGTACCGGTTTATACTTTTGCCATTCGATGATTATGTGAAATAACGATTTAATCGTTTTCAGTTGACTCATGGTGATGGAGCCCTTCTCCAGATGAATCAGGTACAGTTGATCTCTAAACTTTTTGTCCGTATTATGTCGCTTCATTTTAAACACCATCAAAGGCTTTAGTCCAGCCTCCGACAGTGCCTGCTTTAGTTCGGCTTCCATCATGTCGGGTAGTCCTCGAAGTACAACCTTCATAGGTTTGTTGGCGGCAATATCGTGTGTAAAGTATTCCGCTTTTGTCTGATTCAGATAACATTCCACTCCTTTGTAGTGGTTCAAAGCCGGAACAGTTATTTTGTAGCCTTCAGTACATAAACGGATTGTTGCCTGTAGTCCTTTGCTGATCAGTGTGTTGAAATCCGAGCGTAGAGTTGGTGGGAAGCCCTTCAGGTAGAAAGGCGGCATTTTTTCCTTCTTCTGCAGTTCCTCTTCGACATCAACTGGCAGATCAGCATATTGGTTTGTACTCAGCAAACGGTCGTTTACCTGTACATCACTTGGCTTCAGACGCTTATCATCCTTTAGATCCTTCTCGGATCTATGGCGCGTTTTACCCATAGCTTGGGTAGGTAGAAACTGCGAATAAAAAATAAAACAAAATCGAAATTAGTCGTAGTAGGTTATTCGTCTATTCACATCGAGTGTTAGATGACGAATGATCGAATATCATTTTTTTTTACATTAAATATTTATTGTTTCTCTTTGGTTACATTTCTGTATGATATTACATGTCAAGTGATGTAGTAATGTTACTTTTCATCTTTTAATTAACGGTAATTTACTAGTTAATAATTTTGATTAAATTTCTTTTCAACAGTTTAACTGAGAGACAGTTTGATTTATATAACAAAACTAAAACTACTAACAAATACTAAAATAGAGAACTAATTAAAGGATATTCTGAGATTGCACATTTTTCTTGGAATTTTCTATTGGCTGCAATTATTTTCTCGTCGACGGTAGTGACGTCTGCTATTTGATGAACTGTTGAAGTCCTGGTGAACCACGGGAGATCCAGAATCATTTTCAGGGCTCTGTTCTGCAGCACTTGGATTTTGTTCCGATGTGTAACGGCACACCTCCCCCACACAGGCAACGCGTACTGAAACACTGGAGCGATGATCTGGGTGTAAACAGCTAGCTTATTCTTGCGAATAAGAGATGACCTTCTCTTGATTAGCGGGTAGAGACATTTGATGAGCAAGGAGCATTTAGATTTTATCTTATCGACATGCGAGCGGAAAAGTAGTTTACGATCAAAAGTGAGCCCCAGATAGATCACCTCATTGGACCAGTCGATTGGAAGCCCATCAACCACGATCTTGCAATCAGCTGGAGGAGTGAGTCGCTGAGATAGACTGTATGGAAACAGGATCGCCTGAGTTTTGGAAGCGTTAATTTTTATCTTCCAGGTGTTCATGTAGCTGACAACGGAATCAAGGCAGTTTTGCAGCTTTTTGGTGAGATGTTTTGTGACCCTTCCTTTGCAAAGGATAGCTGTATCATCGGTGAAGAAGCAGAACTGGCAACCATCAGGAAGTCGAGGGAAATCCGAGGTGTAGACGTTGTACAATACTGGTCCGAGAATGCTACCCTGAGGTACTCCGGCGGGTACAACGAACCCGTTCGATAGGGTTCCGTTCACGCTGACTTTGAAGCTTCTGCCACTGAGATAGTTTTGTACTATCTTGATGAGGTACACTGGGAAGTTGTAGCGATACATCTTGTAGATGAGACCTTCGTGCCAGACGTTGTCGAATGCCTTCTCGACGTCCAGTAGAGCCATGGCTGTAGACTTTGCGACGTGCTTGTTACGGTCGATGATGTTCACTACTCTTTGCAACTGATGAGTTGTGGAATGGCCCTTTCTGAATCCGAACTGTTCGGACAAGAAAATGTTGTTGTTTTCGATGTGCACCAGAACACGATCTAAGATGAGTCTTTCGAAGAGCTTGCTTAGCGACGACAGAAGGCTAATGGGACGATAGCTAGAGGGATTCGTTGGATCTTTAGATGGTTGGAGTAACGATACAACCTTGGCGATTTTCCACTCCGAGGGGAAGTAGTTTATATCGAGACATCTGTTGAAAACATTGGCAATAAAGGTGTAGGTCTGATGGCTGAGTTTCTTCAATGTAAGGTTAAAAATCGAGTCAAAGCCCGGCGCCTCCATGTTTTTGGATGCTTTTACTGTTGCGGCAACTTGTTCGGGTTTAACCTTAACATTATCCGGAACGTAGCAGCGGGTGTTACTCAAAGTGGACATCGTTTCTCGAACTGCGTCTTCCATGGAACTGACAACGGAATTACCCAGGTTGTGAGAGCGCAAAATGTGTTCGCCGATTGCGGTCGCTTTTTCAAACGGTGTGACCAGAATGTCGTTGTTCTGTGCCAACGGAGGGATTTGTTTCGGTTTTGACTTTATTACCTTTGACACCTTCCAGAAAGGCCGCGAGAACGGGTCTAGCCTTTGGATCATTGACGAAAAGTTTTCGTTTTTCAAGTCATCAACTCGAGAACTGATCAGCTCTGACAATTTCGATGCAACGTATTTTTTCGATAAATCGCCTGACCGTTGAAATTGGCGCCGTACTTTGTTACGTTGACGGATAATTGCTTTGGTCATCGAGTCGATTTTAAGCAATACTCCGTGGATCGGAACCTGTCTAACGCAGTGGTTCTCAGCTACAGAGATAGCGGCCTTTAGCTCGGATAAAGCTTCATCTATATCGTCAGTGGAATTCAACGCTTTGGTTGCATCGATATGCCGATCAACAATCCGGGCGAATTCCACCCAGTTGACGTCGTGGTAGTTTTTCCTGGTTTGCGGTTCACCGCGCTGAATATCACCACCGATTTGAAATGAAACCGGAAAATGATCAGAGCTGAGATCGTTTGTTGTAACTGGTTGGCTCAGCAAGTCGAAGTTCGACAGAACTATGTCCAAGGTGGACGAGATGCCGGCAAGCGAAAGATATGTCGGCTGATACGGAGCGTGGATAGTGTAATAACCCAGCTGTAGATCCTCGAAGAGAAGACACCCATTTTTATTCCTACGGATATTTCGCCATGTCTCGTGTTTCGCGTTTAAATCGCAAGCCAAGATAAACTTCTTGTCGGTTCTTGTTAGCTTCCCAAGATCGTTTTTAAACTTTCTTGCCATCCCATTGCCGTCATAGCACTGTGTCGGACAATAAGCGGCAATAATAATAATTTTTCCAGTGTCGGAAGACACCTCGATACCGACGGCTTCGATCACCGATGTGCGATAGTGCGGTTGAATTTTGTATTTAATCGGTTTTCTAATAGCTAGAGCGACACCCCCTCCGCCCGAGTGGGTTCGATCCAGCCTAACTATGTTAAACCCAGGAAGGTACAGATTATTTCCAGGTTTTAAATGCGTTTCCGTGATAGCTACGATATCTGTTGATTGTTGCTCCAAGAGATCACACAACTCAACGCGTTTCCACGACAATCCGCGGGCGTTCCATAAAACAATATTTAACGGGTTAACAGGCATATTGTATAATGAATTGCCCTAACACAGAAATCTGGTCAAATCTTGTTTGACATTTTTGCATTTTGTTGCACATCTCTGCGAAGATCGGCAAGAGTTGTTCGGTGGTAAATTTGGGCGAAAGATTTTGGTCCAAATGAGGGGTATTTAAATGGGGACTCACCTGAGCTGGTTGACCGTTCACTCCAGCAAGTGGCATTCCGGATCCTGCCAACAACGATGACCAGAGAACCGTAGGATTTGGCTGTGGCGGCAGTTGCTGTGTGGAGGAAGTTCCAGCGCCGTTCTCCCGATTTGACGCCAGCAAAGGAAACTCGCCATTATTGAAAACCGGAACCTTATTGGGTTTTCTTCCAGGCTGATGATTCTGCGATGCACGTTTACGTATTTGTTTATACTCCTCCCTCTTGCGACACTGCTTGTCAGTGGACCGGTGACCTTCCCCGCAATGGATACATTTCAATACGGCGTCTCCTTCTGCAGGGCAGCTAGACGTTAAATGCACCTGACCGCAGTTGTTGCATCTCGGTTGAAGATGGCAGTTGCGTGTACCGTGTCCGAAGTTCAGACAGCGCATACACTGGGTGACGTCACGGTTTGTCCCACGATACGGTTCCCAGCTCACGATCATACTGCGGATGGATCTAACGGCTTTCAAAGCGTTCAGTGTCACTGTACCTTTTTTAAAATGCACGAGGTACAGACAATCGCGATACTTGTTGGTGACATCCTTCCTAGTCATCGGGAAAACAGCAACCGGTTGGAGCTTGTATCGTTCGGCCAGCTCCGATGCGATGTCATTAGCGCTCATCAGCGGTAAACCACGTACCACTGCTTTGAATGGCTTTTCCGTTGCCAAATCGTGCGAGAAATACTCTGCACCAGCACGATCGAGATAATTTTTTGCTTTCACGTACTCGGATTTGGTATGCAACATCACCTTGATGCCGATACCACACAGCTTGAATTCGGCTTGAATTCCAATTCGAATCAGTTCTCGCTGTAACGTTGCGAGCGAAACTGATTTCACCATCTTCTTCTTCGGGCAGTTCATCGAGAGGGCCACCGAATCCGTTGACATCGCTTACGTTGGTTGCGGTACGGTTGCTTCTTATTTCCGAACGAGCGGAGTGCACTGACATCATATCACCAATTGTGGATTGATTCTGGTTCTGGTTTTGAATAATTACACGCGGACTGGGTGTGTTATTTTTGTTACGCTTAGGATTCGCCTTGGGACTAGCTTTTGACCCTCCCGAGCGGCGTCTACGTTTCGCCATAAAAACTCAACAACGAACGAACAAACGCGAGAGAACGAAAACACGTCTGAACACGTTCAACTATCGACAAAGAATGACTCACTCATGATCGAATATCGACCACGGTTTCCCTTTTATACGCAGTCAGTTGAAAATATGTGCTTGACTACCTCAAAATCGTCGTCCTTGCGCGAAAAAGCCAAGCAAAAGTAAAGAGTTTTCCGTGTTGTTTTCAAAATTTGAGAAAACTTAATATTTGAGGTGTTTGTGGTTATCTCACACTGTTCAAAATATTATCCTAAATTCCTGATCATATTTTTGATGAAATGGTGAAAGAATTATGTTGCTGCCTTTAATACAACTCGAGATATTCACGATTAAGTTCTGCCCATTCTTCCATATGGCTAATTTTGAAAAGGCACCCCATAGTAAAGTAAGTCGTATTCACGACAAAAAGAAACGCACAGGTCGTAGTTCTCATTTGCCTTCCGGTCGTCAAGGCGAGAAGACGCATTGAACCAGTTTTTCATCATTTGACACTGCGAGCGGATGTGTTGCAGTTTGTTCGCAAAGTTAGTTTCAATTCAAGCAAGAGCGATTGCGTCAGACAGTTGCTGATCGTTTGCATTGGAGGGAAAGAAAACGAAAAGTGGAAAACATTATATAAAATCAGCAGTTCTAATGGCTTTAAATGTTATGTAGAGAACTATTAAGATTACTTCTTTGCAAATCGAAGGTAAAAGTCATCAGTTTAGTGAAAATACAAATTAATTTGATTTGCTCCGTGCACTTATCGCTGTGCGAAAATCGTTCGAGAAAAATGTGCCGAACTGTTATAAATATCGTAGAGAATTCCACAATTTGGTTCTTCTAAAAAGCAACAATGAATCCTGTACAGCATCTTGATAGTTTTTTTTCAATGAAATATGCAAATCCGAAATGAGATAATCGACGTCGAAATTCTATAAGTGCCTATATGCGTGGCCGTTGGAACCGCCCCTTTTGTGAAAACGCTACAAGCGAAATCACCTCTTTAGCAAAATTGATTCAGTTTGGCATCATTTGGCACTGCGATTGGATGTGTTGCGGTTTATTCGCAAAGCTAGTTTCAATTCAAACAAAAGTGATTGCGCGTCATACAGCAGAGCTGCTAAGTCTAAAAGGCAGAAATGAATTCTGTACACGGTATCCATCGGAGTTCGAACTCAACTCGTCACTCTCCATCACGAACGCTTTCATAAAAGTTTTTATTCCGAGCCACCATTATTTTATTATAAAGAACTATACTGGTTATTTCATAATATTTAATTGTGTCTCAGAATGTTTAATGTAACTAATTTATACTTTAGTCTAAGTGCATCGTTTAAAATTTCAGTAGTGAAAAGCGGGAAAGATTCACAATTCACACAATCGATCAACTATCAATTCGCATTCGAAAGTATAAAGAAATCGTGTCAGTTTCATTCGTATTCACGACATCCAGTTATGTCTCTGACATTACACACCCGTACTTTTTCCATATTGGGGACGGGTATAGCGTGATGGGTAAGTCGATGCCTTTCACGCAACCCGCCTGGATTCGATTGTCAACCCCGCACATTGGGTCAGAAAGTTTTTCTAGCCCGAAGAGGCGAATGACCTTAAGGTTAAAACCTCTATAATCGGAACAAAAAAATTACCATAGTACTTTTACTCAGGCGTTAACTCAGATGGGCCTCAAAAAATTCCGTAACGTATATAGCATCAAAAACTTAACTACTATTTTATACTTTTTACTTTTTTATTTATGACTTCTGGTCAGTCAGTAATTTTTACTTTTTTCGGTTTTTTCACGATATCAAACTAACTGGAGATTATAAGAGGAGAAAGAATATGAAATCATAGAGCCATAGTACTCAAGGAAGAGCAAGGATGTGAAGAATAAAGTGCGGAAAAGTGAGACGTGACAAGGGTCATTTAAGTAAGCAGAAGGTTTCTCATATCTAAACTTTTACCTTCTACCAGAGGAGTCGAACTTAGGCATCTTAGCGATACGAGTCATCCGAGTCTCTGGTATGTCAGAAAGTAAAGGCAAAGGTCATTTGCCATTTACTGTCCGAACCGGCTTCGGACTCCTCCGGTAGAAGGTAAAAATTTAGATACGAGAAGCCTTCTGCTTACTTAAATGACCCTTGTCACGTCTCACTTTTCCGCACTTTATTCTTCACATCCTTGCTCTTCCTTGAGTACTATGGCTCTATGATTTCATATTCTTTCTCCTCTTATAATCTCCAGTTAGTTTGATATCGTTAAAAAACCGAAAAAACTACTATTTTATGTATTATTATTATTATTGTCATTCATTTCACTCCGGTTTCATCCTCTATTTTATGTGGTTTTAACTCTGTTTGACTTTGGAGTTTTGACCATCACGTAACTCTCAAAACCTCAAAATCTCACGGTGTAATCTACAGGATCAACAGACCCATAATATTTCTCAAAGCTTTTTGTTTTTCCGTTTCTGATTTTGGGAGGGGCCAGGGCCCCTCGGGCCACTTTCTGAGTACGTGGCTGGAAAAGCTAATGTATATTACTTATTGAGATAAACTTTTTTTTATGGAAGAAAAATAATTTGTATAAATTTTAAAGTGAGCCAATTTTTTTAAATAAACGAATGGAACTATTTTTTCCAAATTTCGGAAACTTTTCTCTGGCGCACACTGTAACGGTCTCATCGTAAATCAAGCAAATTGCAAATGCTAAATGCGACTAAAATTATGCCATTGTACTTTTTGGCATACATTCTTGGCTGTGCTTTTTTCTCGTACAAAAATTGACACAGACTTCGTTAATGACAGATGACGAGTGCGGTTTTGTACTGCCCGATGAGTGGTGGCAGTGGCAGCGAAAAAAAACCGTTCAGGTAATAAAATTTTTCTTGACCACATCACTCAAGGTACCAAGCGAAGCAACCGTTAGCAAGGACGTATTGCTTATCGTTGACGCAGGATCTTGCATTAAACTTTGGCTTTAGACTGATTAACGGGATTCGAGTAGCAACCGGCAATCGGTTCTCGCAGTATGGCTGCACTAATGACCATGTGAACGCAACGAAATCGAAACGGAACAGTGGATACGCACGGTGGTCCTTGGTGCCCCCATACATCGCATACATTCCGATTTGCATGAGTCGAATTTATTTTAATACCCCCACGTGGCAAATAACAAAGAAACCCGTTTATAATGGCCGACGGCTCTTTTCTACATTCCATTAAAAGTTGCACGGAACGACCGAAATTAGCTCTGCGCCTAATTCGTATTACTGTTTTTGAATTAGTTGATTTTAACAACAAAATTTCCAAAATAACTATGAAATTAGTTAAAATTGAGAATTTACTTTGCTGAAAAAAACTCTTATTTTTAGAGAATGTGTTTAGTTGGCGAATATTCTGGACACAAACCAGCAATATTTCAATCCAGTACGAAATTCTCATTGACAACAAATTTTGTTATTAAAATCAGAAAATTTGTTTCTATTTATCTATCACCATCATTACTGAAGGATAGGACAAAGAAAACAAAAATGAAATTGGTTTTATTAACAAGCTAAAAACTCAGGGACAGTCTTGTTGAAACTGCTTGCAAATTGTTTAGATGTTTTTCGCATGTGTTACGATATAGCCATATATAAATTTCTAAACCGATATGTAAAAATGACGTAAACTGTTAGTGAAAAGTGTAACATATTTATTCAGAATTTGTGCGCATTTAAAGCGATTGTGCGTAATAATGTTTTTACGGGGAACAGTGAAGTGAGTTTCGAATATTGCACTCTAATTGTATATGTCAAATGATGTTTTTTGTATCTTCCAACCTTCTGGGCTACGCTGTCCGGTGTACTACTTGTATTCGGTTTTTGTTTTCCGAGTGCTCAAAGTTTTCAGTGAGATAGTCAATTTCGCGAAGTCGAATGAAGAAAACAGCAATTGAGAAGAAAAATTTTCAAAAAGAAGTTTATGTTTCGCTTATGTCTTTTTCTCCAATACAACATCGTATTTATACCTGCCAATATAGAAAAAACAACCGCGACTGAAAAATTCTTTTCGATAGTAGTGTGCCATCTAGTGGCTAGTAGTCATTACGGTGTTAACGTTTATTCGGTGAAAAAGCCCCATATAGCTGCAAATTGCAGAAGCCAATTCAACCATTTATGTTGGTTGAAAACAACGTTTTATTTCTCTAATTCAACTAAAAAAACTAGTTGAATGGATATGAAGCGTGCCTTAGCTAAGAAATGACAGCACGTTTAATTGGTGAATTCAACTAAAAAAAACAGCCATTTCAACAAATATTTTATTATTATTAAGGGAATTAGAATTAAAAAATCTAAATTAGCAAAAGTAAGATTTTTTTAGTTGTCTCAGAAAATAACTAACTAAAATCAGAAAATGAACTAATTTTTTCGCCACAATGCTGATTTCGGTCTTTCCGTGTGGGGTCATTTCGTCTGCTCACAACAAGTTTTCCTCCAAAGGTTGCACGGGGTATCATCAATTTTCCTCCGATAACGACGGTCACATGCAAAGAGCAAGTAGAATCCAATGTGGTGCAGTGGCTTTACTTATTGCCTATGTGTGGTAGGTAAAAATTTAAATGTCACTTGCTGGCAGTTGAAGCTTTGCGAGTATTTAGGTATTTTAAACCACGGTAAAGGAATAAAACATCAATAAATGTCAATACGAAGGCATTTGGTCCACTTTCTACGAATAGATTTCATTTGAAGATTAATGTTCATTTTCAAGTCCCGCAGTAAAAAGAAACACGTCACTCTTCTTGTAGAAATGATGTTAGGCAATATAACGGTAATAATTTTTCTAACATTAGCAGTAATTAGTATGCAAGTTGTTTAGCTAAATATAGGCTAAAAGTACCGTGGGAAATGACCAATCATACATGCATGAAGTGTTCCGAAAGTAGATAGGTGGAAATACGAACTAGAATGGGGAACTCAGCTCCAACAACCGTACATCACCGAATTAGGGACGGTGAATAGTTTGCTAGAATAGTCCTTTGATTGTTTACCACTTTGAAAAAAAGTACTATCCATGAGGTGTTTCCACAAGAACAACTTCGTGATGGAAGTATGTGAAAACGCAACACGCAACATTTTGCTTCTTACGGTACCTGTAAGAGTCCGCCGTGAGCCTAGACCGAAGACCTGATCGCATGCTGCGGATGGGGCAATCACTCACACACAATTTTCCGCTGCGAATCGAGCCCCGGCATGGTTTGCAATGGCCGAAGAGTCCGAACAAGTAACCAGATCTGGGTCAACCGATATGCCACCGACAATTCGTGTATGAAAGCCCTTTTCCTGAGTTTTCCTGCCTGCTCTCTGCTGAGTGTCACAGGTCCACGTGGCAAGAAACAATTAGTTGTTCTGTTGTATAAGAAAGAAAAAATCTCTCGTTTAGAAATACGTAACTTTACGTATACTAGTGGTTAACTGTGCTAATGATTTCTGTGTTACTTTTTTTTTCTTTCGCAGGCCACCGGAATGACACCGCTGATGTATGCCGTCAAGGACAACCGGACTCCAATATTAGATAGGCTTTTAGATCTCGGATCCGATGTCGGAGCTAGAAACAACGTAAGTACGAGTGATGCACTTTGTAGCGGGAGCAGTTTGGGTGTAATTTTCATGATGCCGGGCTCGAGATCTTGAAAAATCAGATTTCTTTTATTTTTCTTCTGTTCTGATTGAATCTAATTAAGAGAAAAAAAAACCATTTGAAAATTGATTGATTGAGTAGTATATAAATGTAATCCTATGTTGCGGGTGAAAACTTCTTCTTAGAATAATGTTGTTATCTGAAATATACTGTTGGCATACGATTCCTGTCCTTGGGTGTGTACAAGGTCTAAAGTTGATTTACGTTCAGCAATACATATCAAGTTTGACGCGTGTTTCCAGTAGCCAAAATATCGCTAATATTCAAATAAAAACCTGTTACTCACGCAGTCTGGAAAGAATGGCGCGAAAACCTTGAAAATTTACCGCAAGGGTAATCAAATCCAAAACGACGGGAAAGTATTTCAAGATCTCCATTAAATCATACAAAATCAGTCAAGAGCAGAACGCTAGGCGTTAGAACTGAACCGTAGGCGTTAGCCGCTAATCATTGCTCGAAATAGGAAATGGTCTTTCTCGACTACTAAAATTACTCCAGTTGGACGTCACGTGGAACCGTTTTAGCATACTGCTTACGATCAAGATTATAACGTTCTACCTTATTTTTCGCCTGATTGGTGGACTAACTAGCTAACTTCCAGTGTGTAATTGGATTTGCAGTGGTGTTAGTAATCGGCTGAACTTGAAAAGGGCAATGATAAAATAACCTATGAAAATCAAATTGTATTTAAAAAGCTTCTGATGCGTTGAGGTAAAAACGATGAAAATTATGTTGATTACCATTACCATGAGATAACCTGGTGAAAACACAAAACGACAACTGAAAATTGATCATGTTCTGGTAATAGTCACTTTTGAGCCATTTCTGGTCTTATCTTTTTCGGATCCTATCTGGCTTGCGATGTATTCCTAAAGGGCTCTGGAATTTCGTTAATGCTAAACGGAAAACATCAAGTATACCTCCTAATGTTTGAAGTGACAGCATCTTCTACTGCTTGGGAACTGTTCGCAAATCACTTTGCCTCTGTGTTTTTGCCCTATTCTGCCCCCGACTCTGAGTTCCCTTCTTGTGTTGTATTGTGTTGAAGTTTAACTGTATGACATTAAATCGAAGTACTTGCAAAAGAGTGAAGAGAGTGTTTCAGACGTAAAAAGTCTTAAAAATCGATCGCATATATTTTTAATAACAGGGGACGGGTACAGTGTGATGGGTAAGTCCATGCCTTTCACGCAGCCCGCCTGGGTTCGATTCCCAACCCCGCACATAGGGTCAGAAAGTTTTTCTGATCGGAAGAGGCGAATGACCTCAAGGTTAAAACCTCTATAATCGAAACAAAATAATAAGTTTTAATAACAGCAGCAAGAAAATTTCATCCCATTGCTTAAAACTTATTTAAAGTCACAAATGTAACGCTTCGTATTGCCTTTGACTTACAAAAAAGTAACGCACCTAACGTCTACTACTCACCAGAATGTAACGCATGTAACGCTTCGTAGCGCCAAGAAGAGAGTAACACATGCCACGTTTTGTAACGCAGGTAACTTAAAAACATAGCGCATGTAACGCTTCGTAACGCCTATACATAACTATGGGTAACGCGTGTAACGCTTCGTAACACCTATTACTTACTAAAAGATAACGCATGTAACGCCTCTAATTTCCACAATAACGCATATAACGCTTCGCCTTGTAATGTCATAACGCACAAAAAGTAACGCATGTAACGCTTCGTAATACATATAACTTTCAAAAAATACCTGAATAAATATTCACAAAAAAGTAACGTATAAAACGCTTCATAATGCCTTTAACATATAAAAGAGCAACGCGTGTAGCGCTTCGTAACGCCTATAAATTAACGTGATTAATCCACCTAGCAGTGAAATGATACCTTTTTTTATCAATCCGCACGTGTTTTTTTGCATAGATATTCTTAGGTGTTTAGTTCTCATGACATTATTTTAATTATCGTCGTTTTAAACGGCAAATTGAGATTTTAATCACTCATTACCCTGTAATTTCGAAACTGCAAATCGTATCGAATTTCAATCCAAACGTGTGACAATCGATTGAACATTCCATGAGATGTCGAAGTAAGTTCCACTTTAGAGTTTTTCGTCATTATTTATGGTACTTCCAAAGCCGATATTCAGGAACTAGCATAACCCAAAATGATTCGTATGGCCATAAATTATTACGCCAAACAATTTACATCTTCTATATCGGTATGAATTTTAAAAAATCATCATCTGTAATTCCAGAATCGGATAAAATTCACCAATTTTGTATGGGACCTTAAGTCCTTTAATTTGAATTTTTGTTTTTGAAGTTCGATTTGGCCTTTTTGAAAAAATGATTAAACTTTGAGAAACGATTCGAAACTGGATCCGGAGTTCTAAGATCGGTGTAGCCGAAATCAGATAAATTCACCTGAGGAGTGTGTAGACATCTTTGAGAAATTGTAGTGCGAATTAAAATTGGGGGGTACATTCCGAATCCAAAAAAGAATACCGCTTAAACTGAAATAAATTTATTTCGTAATCGACTATCCAAATCTGCAAACCCGATAAATCTGATTAATTTATGTGAAATGGACATTTTTATACTAATCACCCTGTATCTCCTAAACCTGAAATCGGATCTAACTAAATTTTATAGGATTTTAAGACCTCTCATTTGAATCATAGATGATTCTTAGATTTCATTCGAATCTTAAATCGGTTCAGCCATCTACGAGAAAAATGAATTGCATTGTTTTAATTTCGTTTCATATATTATCCTGTGGTTCCGCAATCAGAAGTCGGATCCAAACGTAATTCAGGAACCTTGTTTGGGAGTATACTACTTTTCATATGAATCTGAGTCTGTAGAAAACGGTTTAGCCATCTCCGAGAAAATTGAGTGAAATTATTTGACACACACGCATTTGCTGATCTCGACGAACTGAGTCGTATGGTATATGGAAGTTATGTTCTTCCAGCTTTTGTTGCTGCAAGTAGTTTAAAACAATATAATTAAGGAATAACTTTCAACTCGAAAATGCTGATTACATATGCCATGTTCGAAAGATTATGTTGCCAAAAACGAACCGTGCTAAAATCGGTCCAAGGCAAATTGTCATGAAAAATGATACTGTACACAGTCTTTTTGTTACTTAGAAACAATTGTATGTCACAGTATGAAAAATCGTGTTTTCCGTTGCTCCCAAGCATTTCTTTGCCTGACAGCGTTCAAAACTTCTTTTGCTGGAATAGAGGAAAAAGTCGCTTACACAAAAATTTCGATATCTCCGTCAAAAATGTACGGATTTTAGCAATTTATGACTTGTTGAATAGGTATTACCGTGCGGAATCTAAGTCTTAAAATATATTCTGTTTTCAAGGCCAATTGTGACAGATACTTTCAAAAAACTGAAAATTTTGATATAAAACTTCGTATAACTCAAAAAGTAAACATCCGATCTCAAAACCATTCAATAGCGTTCTGGGTGACGGGGAGACCTTTCATTTGCGACTAGTTTGATCAAAATCGGTCCAGCCATCTCTAAGATCTCGACCTCTTTGTTGACAACACACATACAGACACACACACGGACATTTGCTCAGTTCGAAAAAGCTGAATCGGTTGGTATATGACATTCGGCCCTCCGGGCCTCGGAAAATTTTTCTATAGTTTGAGCGAATTCTATACCTATTTTTTATATTTATAAAAACGTGATTAATCCACCTAGCAGTGAGATGATACCTTTTTTTTATCAATACGCATGTGTTTTTGCATGAATAATTTAATCACTCATTACCCTGTAATGCCGAAACTGCAAAACATATCGAATTTCAATCTTAGCGTGTGACAATCGATTGAACATTCCATGAGATGTCGAAGTAAGTTCCACTTTAGAGTTTTTCGTCATTATTTATGGTACTTCCAGAGCCGGTATTCAGGAATTAGCATAGCCCAAAATGATTCGAATGGCCATAAATTATTACGCCAAACAATTTACATGAAATTTATAAACTCATCATCTGTAATTCCAGAATCGGATAAAATTCACCAATTTTGTATGGGACCTTAAGTCCTGTAATATTTGTTTTTGAAGTTCGATTTGGTCTTTTTTGAGAAAATTATTGGGCTTTGAGAATCGATTCGATACTGGAACCGGAATTCTAAAATCGGTGTAGCCGAAACCAGTTAAATTCGCCTGAGGAGTGTGTAGACATCTTTGAGAAATTTTAGTGCGAATGAAAATTTGAGGGTACATTCCGAATCCAAAAACGAATACCGCTTAAACTGAAATAAATTTATTTGGTAATCGACTATCCAAATCTGCAAACCCGATAAATCTGATTAATTTATGTGAAATGGACATTTTTATACTAATCACCCTGCATTTTCTAAACCAGAAGTCGGATCTGACTAAAAAGTACATTATTCATACAACGCTCAAAATTCCTTCTACTGGAATAAGGCTTACACAAAAATATCGATATCTCCGTTAAAAATGGACGGATTTCAACAATCTATGGCTTGTTGGATAGGTATTACCGAGCGAAATCTAAGTCTGGAAACATATTCTGTTTTGAAGGTCAAATATGACAGATACTGTCAAAAAACTGAAAATTTTGACATAAAACTTCGTATAACTCAAAAACTAAACATCCGATCTCAAAACCATTCAATAGCGTTCTGGGTGACGGGAAGACCTTTCATTTGCGACTAGTTTGATCAAAATCGGTCCAGCCATCACTGAGATCTCGACCTCTTAGTTGACAACACACATACAGACACACACACATACACACACACAGACATTTGCTCAGTTCGTCGAGCTGAATCGATTGGTATATGACATTCGGCCCTCCGGGCCTCGCAAAATTTTTCGAAAGTTTGAGCGAATTCTATACCTATTTTTTATATATATAAAAAAAGGTAAAAAGGTAAAGTAACGCATGTAACGCTTCGTAACGCCTATAACTCACAAAAAAGGTAACGCATCTAACGCTTCGTAAGGCCAATAATTTGAAAAATAACGCATATAACGCTTCGTAACGCCTATGACTCACAGAAAATCATCAATAATCTACAATAATGTAACGCAAGTATCGCTTCGTAACGCCTTAAACTTACAAAAAAAGTAACGCATGTGACGCTTCTTAACACCTTTAACTCACTAAAAAGTAACGCCATAACCCTCCATAACGACTATAACTTACTAAAAAGTTACACATGTAACGCTTCGTATCGCCTACAACTTTAAAAAAGTAACGCATGTCACGTTTTGTAACTCCTATAACGCTAAAAAAGTAACGTAACTAACGCTTCGTAGATCTTGTAACGCTTGTACAAAACTTCTGTGATCCAATTAAATGCAATGGAAATGACAGAACTAACCTGTTTCACTCCAATTTATTTCATAAATCGTATCATTGGTTAAAGTTTCTTTCGCATTCCGAAAGGAGGCTGAATGCGATTGATTAAATTATCAATTTATATTGTGACGAAAGATCTAAAAATAAGATTACAATTAGATGACCGCACCAAGATTCGTTATACCGTTATACCGTTTTACTCCAATTTATTTCATAAGTCGTATTTCTGATTAAACTTTCTTTCGCATACCGACTGCGGTTAACTTAAATCAAATGATATTAGGAAGAAAGCTCAAAAAAGTAGAGTACAAATAGATTCAATAACGCAAGAATCTTGGTATACCGATTTACTCCAATTTATTCCATAACTGAGTCTTTTGATAAATATCGATCTACAATTCAGAACCAGATCCAATACAAACTATCACTATTAGTCCATTTTACTTATGTCGTTTTCGTTTTTAAATTGCACTACGCTAGTGTAGCGAAAGCTGCACCTAAACCGTTCGTTTTTAGCAATTGCACTACACCAGTGCTACACTTTTTCTGCACCGATACCACTGGTGTAGCACTCATCAAAAGTTTGGTGTAGCTCTGTGCAATTGAACCGTTAATTGTAGTCAATGGTTACTATTTATGTTTTCGTCATTTTTGTTCGTTTATTCATGTCTCAGTGTAGCACTGCACCGGTGCAGTGCAAATTAAAACGAAAACGCCATTAGAAAACTTCAGTGATCCAAGTACACAGAATTGAAACGACAGTACTTGAAAGTGATACTTATATGCTAGCTCAATTTAAAAGATTATTTTCTCAGGGTCGGCATCCGACCTTGGGAGGACACAGTCACCATGACACTTACCCGTTGGATTTTCTGACTCGAAAAAGAGATATCTACAAGGGAACCTGGCTCTTGTTTGTGAAGGGAAATCAGATATCAGTTTTACAAAATTTATTACCTTCTAATCCCTAAATTGTGGCGACGCTAATCGTCGTTCGGTGAGGCCTTTTGCTGATCGTCGTGTAAGATGAGTGAGAGAATGAGCTGTAGACATACCTGCGGTACACGTGGTGTAACGGTGATCAGGAGCTATGTTGACCGTTAGATGGCGCTGAACGGCGTTTGAAACTACGTCGAATTTCGGTCGGAGGATGTAAGCCGTTTGACCGTCTAATCGAGTGTGGCACTTCTTGGTCGGGAACAGTGGTGTAATCCGTAACTCGATGCACGCTCACCCGGTACGACCTTCGCTCACGATGTAGACAGAATGTAAGCGCAATTATTATGAACAGTTTCTTCGAAGCTCTAACCAAAGATTGGGCTGGAAACTCATCAATGACGTATTAGGACGTAAACGACGTAATTCTCAGATTACGACCATAAACTACAATGAGAGAAATTGTCAAATTTGGAACAAATATGTAAGGCTTTCAACGATTTCTACTGCAACATAGGATCCCGATTGGCTGCGACGATCAACTGTGATCAAATTATTACACGTTTTGGAACATTGTCGCCCCGTCAGTTCTCAATATTCCTCAAACCCAGTGCACAGTGGGGAAAAAACGATCAAAAACGCGATAGTTTCATAAACTCAATAGTTTCATAAAAACCTAAACAAATATTTTCAAAGTTGGTATTTCTTATGGAAAAATTACCGTGGAATCGATTGATGATAGTTAGAAGATCCGCAAAATTCACTATCATAGGTTCGATAAATGGATTGTTTATAATTAAAACTAACCTAAATAACTTTATTCTGTTATACTCCAAATCATCTTTTTCTATGCATTTATTTACATAAAAAAAGTTCTTCTGATAGGTGTTTGGACAAATTATGGTTAAACAAGGCAGCTCTATGTTTCGCATATATCTTCAAAAAATAGCTAACATAGATAGTTTCTATGATAGCCTATTTCGTGCTACATCGTTTTACCCCAATTTTCCCTCAAATATAATTTTACGTTGAATTCAGATTTACAATCCCTAAGCAGATCCAATATGACCCATCAATATTAGTCTTTATTAGGTAGAAAACTTCAGTGATCCAAGTACACATAATTGAATGACAGTACTAGCCCGTTTAGCCCTCTTTACCCCAATTTATGTCATAAGTTGTATCTCTGGGTGAACTTTATTTCGATAGGAAGCTGTTTGCGGTTGATTAAAATCGATTGAACGACCTAAAAATAAGATTGCAAATAGATTCAATGACCGCACGAATCTTGTTATACCGTTTACCCCAATTTATATCATAAGTCGTATTTCGGTTAAACTTTCTTTCGCATACCGAAAAGCGGCTGATTGCGATTGATGACAATCGATTGATGTTACGAAGAAAGACCTAAAAGTAAAACTACAAATAGATTCAATGACCACACGAATCATGTTATACCGATTTGCACACTAAAAAAATAAAATTTTACAAATTTAGAGCAGTAGCAAAATTATTAATCGAATGTTATCTGAGGAACCGAGCGCAATATGTATCAATTGGTGAGAACAAAAGTGTTGATGGTCACATAGCTGCTAGTGTCCCGCAAGGAAGCAACTTAGGTCCAGTACTATTTCTATTCTTCATAAATGATCTCGGCTTCCTAAACTTGACAACAACAACAACAAATAAAACACGACGTCAAGATACTCATTGAATATTTTCGGATAAATCTCTTGTCTATGAATCTAGTATATGTTTGTGTACTCTCTAAGAAAACGAATTCCTGCCCTTGATCCAATCGTAATTGATGGCAAAATACTCATGGTGGTAATGGAGTATGAATTCTTAGGGTCGACTCTGGACTCAACCATGAGCTGGTCTCTCCGCATAAGCCTCCTAAAGAAAAAAACTCAACTGACTGTGCGGAATAATGAGAAGAATCACACCATTCGTACCGAAACATTGGATGAAAAATGTGTATTATTCTTTAATACATTCTCGTCTACAATATCTGGTTGCTGGAGATCTGAAGAAGCTGCAAGTTTTACAAAATCGTCGCTTTAGAACCGTTTTAGGACACCCTCACTTATACCCCACTATTCTGCTTTAGTCTGATTCCAATGATCCGACACTGCCAATCAAAGCATTACATGAGTATTCAATACTAATGCAATTGCAGAATATCCTCACAAACCCAACCACTCACCACAACACCGTTCTGACTAGTATACAGAAATATCGCTTTTGTCCTTATAAAATTATAATTAAGAGATTGGTTATGCATAACACACAGAATAAAAACAGTGCTTTTATGTGTTTAGGGGACGGGTATAGCGTGATGAGTAAGTCGATGCTTTTCACGCAGCCCGCCTGGGTTCGATTCCCAACCCCGCACATAGGGTCAGAAAATTTTTCTGGCTCGAAGAGGCGAATGACATTAATGTTAAAGCCTCTATAATTGAAACAAAAAAAAGTGCTTTGATTGAGTAAGTTATCCTTAAGAAAACGAAATGGGTTCACTATTATATGCACTTCCGGCACCGGAACCCGAGAACCGGTATAATCAAAGTCGGTTCGTACGGCCACCAACTAAAATGACGTACAGACTCTTCTAGTACGCACTCTAGATTACGATTTAAATGTTTGTTGCATCCGAAAATATTTTAAGTGACTGTGTACAATATTGAACACACTTTACCCTATAACTCCGGAACCAGAAGTCGGATTCGGATGAAGTTCAGGTATTCCGTATGGGACCACGAGACCGTTCATTTGAATCTAAGTTTGTCGAAATCGGTTAAGCCATCTCCGAGAAAACTTAGTGAGATTATTTGAAACATACACACACATACACACACACACAAAGACATTGCTCAGCTTGATGAACTGAGTCGAATGGTATATGACACTTGGCCCTCCGGGTCCGTGGTCTTTGATTTGAGCTTGACATGCGATATTTGGAAGCAACCGAATTGACGGCATTTGAAAAGATCTGACCGTCGGAACAAAAATAAATTCGGTTAAAATTGAAGTTCCACGCGAAATAGCTTAGATTTCTGTTTGTAACACAGTACAGTTTCCACCTAGTGAATGAGACTGCTCTAATCTCATTTCACGACAGTAGACACCGACATCAGCTCGACCGTGAACTTATCATGTTGTAGTTACGAGAGAAAGAGAGATTATCTCACATTTAATGTTTCAAAAGGAAAACTTCATGTTAGAGTTTGTGGGGACGCTTTATACTGCAATCCCCTGCGAGTTTGTTCTGTTTATATTCAAAATAAATGTAATTTCCACGTTAAGCATACTGTACTACTCTCAAGTCTCATGTGTTTGGTTCAATGAGTAATTTCATTTTCAATCAATCAAAGGAAGCTGACGGTCGGTCAAACAAGTTGAGCTAAGTTAAGTTAATGGATTGAAATTACAAATAAGCATGTATTTTTTTAGTTTAGATCGATTAGTTTAATCCATGAATTTCTCTTGCTGAAATATTTCAGAATATAGGCCTTAATTAAAATCATGAAAAAGATTGATTACTCTGTCATACAGCAAATACTAAGGCTAATCGTATAGCGTGGGTCCAATTAAGGCTCTTTTTCAGAATCTATTTTTCTTTAGAAAATGTAAATGAACTGGTTTGCATGTTAAGTCATGTTATTTACATATCGCATGGCAATTCCATCATATTCAATACGAGCAAATTTAACAGTGTAGGTTCCTGTGAATTCCAATAAAGCTTGAAAAAGACAGGATATGTGTAAACAAATGATGAAAGTCAAACTGCTATAAACTGACTGAGTGAAGTACGAACCCTGACCCCATTCAATTCGACATGGACTACATACCTTCGCAAGTGTTTCCCTACGTTGGTTATTCATTCGACCACACCGCACTCTTCTGAGATGTGCGTGTTTTTGTTATGTACTTGACCCAAACACTTGCCACGGAGACCATTCTTCGATTACGAAAACCACCCTCTCTCATACTTAGGCTCAGTTCTTTTCGTTTTTTGTTTTGGTCACCCTTGGTTGAACATACCCGAGAGTTAAGTGAATGATTGTTGATTGTGGCTGTTAATGGCATGAAGCATAAGAAAGAATGAAAAACTACAGCAAATTCAACAACTTGAACGTCATGCGCCACGTGGAAATTCGCAGGACTCATTAGCATTAGTACACAGAATCGTTGCCCGGCTGGTGGTAGATGTAAACAGATGGGGATCGAAATTCGTACGTTAAATATTTCACCAATACTTGATTATAGTGCTCGGTTGTAGACATTTCAAGAACATATTTATGCTTGAATAATGGAACCGGGTAAATTAGAGTGAAACCTTCAAAATTGGATTGGACCCCTGGATGATCGTTGATTACTGAGCAATTTGATTCGTTAATCATGTGAATTTGAGTATTGAGTACATTGTATCTCAATGCAGCTACAAAAAATATTTTTATTTTTAATTATATTTGGAATACATATTAAAATAATACTTTTTAGATACAAAAACAGATGATTTAAATGTTTCATCAATTCCAACCAAATACTTTTGTTAATTTATATAATTGATATCAATAAAATAATTCCGATGATTTTGTAGTTTTAGAGATTTTTTTCCCTCATATTTGTATGGTTTGTCATACATATTGAGAATGTATTGAGATGAATTTTATTTATTTTGAATTCGTGACATGTGACAAAGGGGGAATGGGGAGTCAAAAATCGTCTAAAAAAGCGTGACGTTTTTTTATGGACAGCCCCTTAGCAAGTTAGATCGATTTGTATGAAACCATTTGATGGGATTCCATCACTCACAGTGATGAATAGAGCGCTGTTCGTGCGCCGCCCGCACATACGCTAGAACACCAGGTACTCAAGCAATAGCTTCGGACAAATCTTCCATTCCGGTGTTATAACTAGCTATATAGAGATGAGAAAATAGCAAAACAATGAAACGCATTGTGTGAGAAGCCGTCGTATGCAGAATGTGACAACTTCTCGTAACTTTACTTACGACCTTTGCCTTTACTTTCTGACATATCAGAGACTCGGATGATTCGTATCGCTAAGATGCCTAAGTTCGACTGTTCTGGTAGAAGGTAAAACTTTAGATACGAGAAGCCTTCTGCTTACTTAAATGACCCTTGTCAAGTCCACTTTTCCGCACTCTTCACATCCTTGCTCTTGAGTATTAGTATTGGCTCTATAATTTCATATTCGTGTTTTATTTTGCTCCCAAACATCGCAAGGGGAAAAGTCGCTTACATAAAAATATCACAATCTTCGTTAAAAATGAATGGATTTTAACAATCTATTCCTCTATGAATAACGATTACCATGTGAAGTGTATTGTTTACAAGTTCAATTGTGACAGATATTGTCAAAAATATAAAAAGTTTGACATAAAACTTCGAATAAATTGAAATGTAAACATTCAATAGCGTTCAGGCCGACGAAGAGACCTTTGATTTGCGCCTAATTAGATTGAAATCAGCCCAGTTATCTTTAAAATCTCGACCTCTTTGTTAAAAAACACACATATAGGCACACACATACACACACGAACATTTGATTAGTTCATCGATTGGTGCTAAATGAGACTCGGATATTTTTTTAATATTTTGACTGAGTTTTATACCTATTGTTATATTTATAAAAACGGTAAATATCAAGAAAATGCAGTTCATTTTTCAGCACCTATTTTATTCAATAATAGTTAATAAAATCAAAAGAAAATAAGTATCATATGATTTATTTTCATCACCTAAATAGTTTTTTTTTAAATTTCGTAATGAAATCTGGTATTTTTAGATCCATAAACAATAACATGATTATTAAAATTAATCGACATTTCCACCAATCGCAATGAAAGAAATTTCGTCACATATGTCAAAACATGACTTTGTTTTCTTGTTTTTGAAAGAAACGAATATTTTTGACGAACATTTTTTAGTGAGGAGGAGGAGGAGGAGGAGGATTAAGGGGGGGGGGGGGTAGCGATGGTGTAAATTTTTGAAAGAAAAGTCAAGTTATTTGCACTTTTATATAAAATGTACTCTATTGTTTATGGATTACTGTTGAAAAATCTTCCATGGGAAGGGGGGGGGGGGAGGGGTGGCTTCAAACACTCTGCAACCCCCCCCCCCCTGAGCACGGGTTTGTATACGCCTCACTGTTCTTTCGGATGTTTTGCATTGCGGAAAAAGCATCAAATCATTGCTTATTTTTCGATGTGAAAAATACAATATATTTCAATAGTAAAATCCAGTACAAATTAAAATACAGGCTTTTTTAAAGAAAAAAAAAAACAGTATTTGGATGGAAAACAATTCTGAGCGGATTTGAGAGTTGAGTATAACTGGTATAAAATTGTTGGATTATTGACTATCGAGATCTGCAAACTAAAGAAATTATACAGCCAATTTGAAAAAAAAAATGCTACTTACCTTAAAAAAAATATTTTTGAAACTGACATTATTACACTAAGCACCCTATATCTTCGGAGCCGGAAGTTGGACCTGAATAACAATTAGAAATTTTTATAGTATCTTAAGACCTTCAATTGAATTTCAGTTGATGAATATCGGTTCAGCCATCATCGAGAAAACCGAGTGAAGATTATTTTCACTTTTTTACACATATTACATGGTGATTCCGGAGTCGGAAGACGGATTCGCAAGAAATTCTCAAGCTTTGTATGGGAGCACTGTACCTTTCGTTTGAATATAAGCTTGAGGATATCGAATAAGCCATCTACGAGAAAATTGAATGAAATTGTTTGTCGGACATACACACACCCTCACTCCTACACTAATCTCCCTGTAACTCCGGAACCCTAAGACGGATCGGAACAAAATTGTAAGGTACCACAAAACCTTTTATTTTAATGTAAGTTTAAGGAAATCGGTTCAGCCATCTGCTTTAAAAATGAGCATAGAAAAATGTTACATGCACACAAACACACGCAGACAAAAGGACGTTTTGCATACTTGACGATCGGTTTCGAATGGTATATGACACTCGGGCCCTTATTACGGGAATCACTACACGGTAAAAACCAAGTTAAGTGAATGGAGGTCTTTATCGCGAAAGTCACTTCAGAAAAAAAGTAATTACTTAGATGAGCTTGTTGTTATTTCAAACATCAAATCACCAAAATTTTGTAGGAAAGAAATATTTTTTTCACTACAGTGATTATTTCACTGAGCGTGATACTGATAATAGGTAAAATCAAGTGAAGTGATATGTGAGTGAAGTGAAAGTGGAAATGGAAGTGAGAACGGTAATAAGGGCCTCGGTTTTCACAGTGAATATTTGATCAATCTATATGAGAAAGGCAGACATTTTGGGGAGAAGTATAAGATCATATTTTAAATAAAATATATTTTGATATGGAATAATTAGAGAAAGTGTTTTTCTAAAGGAAAACTTAACACAATTTGCACTGAAAAAAATGACAGTGACCCGCTTCTAGGATCGGTAGATATTTGATAAGTTTCAATCGAAAGACCGCTCGATAGCTTATGATTTTATTATTTTTTAAGGCAAACAGCTCGATCTTTTCAGTTGAAAAAATGGAGAACTTGGTGTTTTGAGCATCTGAAAATTGGTGGTTCATTGTTCAAAAAAAGTAAACCGCCCTAGACCGCCCTTAAGAAGTACAAGTCAATAGTTGAAAGAATTTTTTGGAAGCTAAACACATTCGTATTAATCGAATCGAGAATGGACAGCAGAATCACATCACAGGGCCTTTTTAATAAAGCAGCGAAGGTAAACTAATATTAAATACCGACACGAGACAAATGCTATCTCAATTTAGCACGATGATACAGTTGGACTTAATATTCAGGGTGATAAAAGAGACAAAGCCGTACCACGGTTTGAATGGTATTTTGGCATCCTTCTTTCATGTCTCGTAACCGGAAACCGTTTTTGTAACTAAAACAGTTTCTTTATCCCTAGAAATGTGCCAAAGCAACAATGTTACAAGTCTGGCCTACTTTGTGGGTGAAGAAATGCATGATTTGCTGCACGGTACGCAATCAACTTGCATAGTAAAAACACATCCTCATGCCCGATAAACATAAATCAGCAATTTTCTTGGCGAGAGGTAAATGTAAAACATTCCACGCGATTTTCCCCTCCGGCGTTGTCGGAGGAATCGTTTGACACAGACAGCAAAGTTTGATTCCGTTCGAATGAAGATATCAGAGAGAGACAGGGATAGACCCTGTTCGCCTCACCAACACCATCAGTATCAAACGGATTGCCTGCGTAGGTGTGGCGTGAAAAATGCTATACCCACTGGAAAACTGTTTGGTTTCGAATCGTATTCGGACCAGTTTTGGTTGGTGGCGTGTAAGAACGTAGGTAGCCACGTTTTGTTTTCCATTATTTCACGAATACACGTACAGAGTAATTTGCACGAAAGCACTGATCGTCATCAACCCAAACCGTCATTATTGTTATCGTCATCATCATCATCATCATCGTCTTTGGTGTTATTATTCATCTGATTGTTAAGTTGTGAGGGGAGCAACAAGTTTTGCGTGTAAATTTATTTTCTCTATTTTTGGCCTTCCTTTGAATAGCTTTTACAGAAGGGAGGAAAAGGTCAAGCTTATTGACCACCACAGTTGGAAATAACCCCTTTCTTGGTTCACGTATTCATGTTGGGTAGGACAACGGTTGTTAAATCGGTTGACTTGCATATTTATCCTGAACTATTTCTGATGGCGTAGAGAAATGCAAATTAGTTCTGTGCATAGCACCTATTAGTGGGTTGTAACAGCAGGAAATGCTTTCTGGGTCGTATTTTGAGTTATTCTGAGAAGATGTCATATATTTTTTCTTCACATTAACAAATTGAGGTAGCGCTTGAAGTAGCACTTCATCATTTTTTCGAAACATTTTTTTCCCAAGCGGAACCGCCTAAAATATTTAAATTTCTCAACACAACTGCAGCGATAAATTTTTCTGCTTCCGTGCTACACGATGCCTTGGCTTCTTTCCGAGCAGGTACTTGTTTTCGGCAATTAATTCAATCTGAGAATAATTAGATTCCTTATCTGGTATTACAAGAACCCTCCACCAGCAAAGCCCCGATAGGCGGTGGTTGGTTAATTAAAGTAAAACTAGAAATAAACGTCAAGCTGGTAGCAGCTTGTTGAATCCATTCAACACTCGCCGCGGGTACCGGAGTCGGGAACCTATCAAGTAAACCTGCAGTGAAATTTAGATTAGGTCACGGTCAATCGGTCAGTACGGAAAATGGATAGAATTTTCTTTTCCCCTTTAGCCTTCGGTCCAGGCACGGAAGCATGACTTTAATTCATTTTCTCTGCACATCATCGCGATAGTGGTAGAGCTTTTCCGAAAATTGCATGTTTGCGAATGCTTACGGGCGCTCCTCAGTAACTAGCTGCGAGAAGGAAGTAACATGTTGGGCTGCGGACTTAATAATAATAATAATACTAAGAACATCAGTACAAGGAAACCATGCATCGACAATGTAGAGCAGACAGAAGCTATGTTTTATGATGGAAAGTGCACAGTGTATTAAAAGGGAGTGGCGATTAGAAAGCAATTCTTTTCCTTTATAATAAAATCTTGAGTTTGGTAAGCATTCAATGGGCTTAAACGAGTAAGCATTTCTAACATTACATTATTTTCCGAGCACTTATCGTAAATAGATAAGATGATATGACTATAGAAGACGTTTTTTCACACTATGGCAATTTTTGAACAGTCAATCTTTTCCATTTCTTGAAACTTGATTAACTGTCATGTTTTAGATCAGTGATTCCTAAACTGATCCCTAATACCTAGTACCTGTTTGGGGCACTTGCTACCTTCCCTCTTCTTCAAAATAACCTCATAATCTATTTTGATGTGAACGTAGTATCTGTATCAGTCAAGAACTATTGTTTCTCGTCGAATAAATTTTTCGTTGAGCTCCTCTTTTCTTAGTGAACTTACTACACCTCTCCTCCGTGATTATCTTTATGACCACCCGTGAGTAGTGTCGATAGTATCTGTGCTCGTCAAAAAGTATCGATTCACACCTCTGGTACATGTGCCAAACTTGGTGGCGGCTCGTTTAGTTGTTTCGTAGCTATGCTGAAACCTACAGACACTCGCGTTCATTGGTAGATGAAAATGAAATTTCCCTTAGTTTTTTGAATTCTCGGTAAAATGAAATCAGATAGAAAAAAAGGAAATGAAAATTGATTTTTAAAACCCTCTTCCTCTAGTATAGTATCTACAACAAATATGTTATATCGAAAGATAATACTGACTATTTTTGTTTGCTGTGAATCAAAAAATTTGCTTATTTCCACCCCTGCCTTGAATGCCATTACAATATGGGTATTTTCGGATCGTATTTGATAATTAGATACCGGAAAACGATGTTTAAGCGCGTTTCAAAATAAAATATGAAAACCATTACTATATGATAATATGCTATTTTAAAAGTAGATGTGTTTCAGAAAACGTTTTTAGCAATCGAAATTTGACTGGAGACCACTAGTTCATCGATATTGTTTGAATATTGTAATATATGAATAATTTCGAAACAACCATAAGAAGTAGACGTCTAAAAAGCTTGTTCGAGTGCCTTGAATTAGTATTTTATATTGTTATAGTCGTATTGTATGATTTCAATATTATATTGAACAACTGAAAGTTTTGATCTAATATTTGAAATCGACCTCAACAAAAATCTGTTGTTTCAAGTCAAGGTGTGTCAAGTGTTCTTAATATATTTTTATTTCCTATGTTACATAAATTACAGTTTTTTCAGTGATAAAATCTGAAAAAATGTGTTGTAACTCTCATCACGACATATTTGTTAACGCTTCCCGATTTTCCGACATCTACTCATCAAACCTGCTCAAGAAATACTCATATTATAAGGGTATCTTATATATCTTATATATATTATCTTAAGGGGCGAGTAGGGTCTAACACTTTTGAAAAATTATTTATTATTTTCTATATATTTTCTTATAGCAGAACATTTCAAGAATATTCTGTGAAATTTTCAAGCCTATTATAACGAGACTCTGGAAGTTGGCTATCTCATTCTGCAAAGAAACAACAGCTCGTCGCTCAGTCGTTTTATAAAAAAAAAACATATGATTTTTTTAAAATGTTAGACCTCACGGGCTCCCTAGAGCAATAAATTGTTTCCATTGATTTTATAGACGAAAAACTTTAAACGCGTTTTTCTCGAAAGCAGGTTTTGAAAGTCCATCGTGTCCATCGTCATTCAAAAACAACTGCACCAATTTTTTTCAAATTTTGCACACACTTTCTACATATAAAAAACCAGATCCTTACGTTTTCCTTATCGTTGTTTGTTACTTTGGGGAGGTTTAACAGCTGTAAAATGGTGGATTTTTTCGTGAAAAATCGTAGTTTTCACTTTGAACAACCAACAAAAATTTAAAAAAATTAAAAAAATCAAACCGAAACGTTGAGGTTTAGATAAACTTCTACTTCAACTATGCTGCGTTCATTTGTTCACTTCTTATATGCCAGCGCTGAGATACAGTGGACACCGAAAAACTTGATTTTTAATAAACGTCCTCATAAACACCTCTTCACCGACTTATTTCTCAATATTTTTCAACGAAAAAATAACAAAATGTTATTCGAATGATGCTTTTTATCATGCAAAACATTGGAATTTATTTTGTTGAACGATAATTTGAAAAAAAAAAATTCCAGAATGATGATTTTTGTCACCGTTTATACCCTACTCCTCCCTTAAGGGATATAAATGAACCGGAAGTCGCCAATTCATAACCCCTTCAAACATCATTTTCCGTCATTTACTAATTTAATCTGTCTCGAAAATATTGATATTGTAAGGGTCATATGACCGTATGTGGGGGTGTTTCCCGCAAACCCACACGGACCCGTAAACTGGGCTACCTCCATTCACGAGCCCAGTTTAGTTTGTTAATTGAACTTTTTTATGTAATAGCTATCCAACAAGCTTTAGATTGTAAAAACCCATACATTTTAACGGAGGTATCGATATTTTTGCGTAAGCGAATTTTTCCTTTATTCCAGTAGTAGCAGTAAAGTGAAACACGATTTTTAATACTGTTTTATGCAATTGTTCCTAAAAGACTACACGGAGAGAAATTCGTTACTGTTGTCATGATTAGAAAATCATGAAGCCAATCATTTCACCTTCTCATGAAACCATGAGCAATAAGTCTTCTGCCATGAAAATTAATCATGGTCCGGAAATGCGTTACTTCAAAAATGTATTTCTTTCAAAACTCGTAACTCCAACTTTCTACCCGTATATCACTTTGAACCCTCTGCCTCAAGTGATGTGATGGATTGTTCAATAGATTAAAAGGCAAAAAGAAGTCATTGAAAAGCAAGAACTACTGAGGATGTTTACTTGATCCTGCGGCATATTCATTTCATAATTGTGTTGTTTTACCCAACGGCTGACAGAGAATTGACAACATAAAGATAATTAATCGAAAATTGACATTATAGGAGACTAAGTACAGTTACGCTTTTCATTTGGCAAACGTAAATGTTACATTTTGAACGAATGTATCTGAATGTATTTCCACAAATTTAATGTGAATATTGTTGTTAATATTACATTACAAGAGCTAGCGTAAACCGAAAAATGAATTGGACTGTGAATTTGGAACGCCAGCTAACGAAAATTAGAAAACATTTCGTTCAACCTCTTTGATTAATTTGTTTCTTAGATATAGCAACATAAGCTGTATTGATTCACCTAAATATTTTAAACAAGACGATTTTGCAAACGATGTTTTGAAAAAGTAAAAGGAAATATCAATCCGCGTCATTTGCAAGAATTCGACATAGAGTTTCTTTTTTGGGAGGTTTGATTCACACACGTGTTTTCATGCAGGTCGTTTAAGTGTTCAAATTCTGAAACACAAAACTGGAGAAATTAACGCAAATAAACACGTTATTTTAGGCATCGTCGTTTGTCATAAACATAATATTTTAATTGTTAATGACTAGTTAAATTCGTCTACAAAATACGTTCATCGCAATATTCAATTTAATTCATATTTGAAATCTTCATACATTAAAACAAAACGCCTGAATTTATGTTGCAAAGATTACCTTCGTAGCAGAAACAGCCCTTAAATTATACCTAACAACGTCAAGTGCGTTACGTTTAAATTTCAGCGAAATCAGTCCAAATGGATCATGATCCGAGAACTTTTAATCATGGTGTATTATAATAACATGAAAATATACTCTTTTCTCCAAATCATGACTCATTTTGCTCATTTCTAGAATCGGAATTTTGCCCGTGTATGCACAGTACCCTTTTCATGACGTTTCGATTTTAGCATGGTTATAATCGTTCGAACATGACATATGTATTAGAAAGATGGCAAAACTTTTATTCAAATTCAATATAATTTCATATTTATAATGATTTATGCTGTTTGCAGCAGTAATTGCTGGAAGAACTCAACTTCTTATACCCTTATACCATTCGAAGAAGTTCGGCGAGATAAGCAAATCTGTGCGTAAAAAATAATTTCATAATTTTTCTCGGAGATGGCTTAACTGATTTCTACAAACTTAGACTCATATGAACATAGGCATGTAATGAAATTAAAAGAATGTCATTCATTTTGCTCGTAGTTGACTGAACCGATTTCGGCCATCCAATATTCAAATCAGATTTTTTAATCAGATTCAACTTCCGGTTCAGGAGATACACGGTGATTAGTGTAAAAATTTCGCATAACTTGATCGGGTTTATTGGATTCGAAAATTTTGAGAGTCGATGACCAAATAAACTTATTTCAGTTTTACCGGTATTCGGTTTTCGATCCCGGAAGGTGTCCAAAAATTTTATTTGGAACGCACTACAATATCTCTAAGATGGCTACACTGATTTTCGAAAATTTCGAGTCCAATGAAATGGTTTACAATCCATTAGCAAATTTAACTGACTGTTCTGCAATGCGACGGTAAACCAAACTGTAACCTGATTTAAGGACTTGTAAACAAAGTTTACAAAATCTCCGTATCTCGTCCAATGATAGACTAAAGATGAAGATCTGCAAGAATACTGTGCACATTTAGAATTCTCTCAGAAGGTCTATTTCGTGGTTTGAACCAAGGAATTTGCAAGTGAGATGATTAAAAATTCATAATTACTCGGTTAGCTATTTTTTCAGATGATGTGGAACTAGTTTCGAAAATTAATGAGTCGTAGGAAACTGTCAACTAAATTTGTCTCAGTCCTGTACCAGATTTTTAGAAAAGCTATCCCGCACCTAGAAAAAATACACAATTTGGCCACATATTCCTAAACCATACTTTATCTGGTAGCACGTCCAATATTTAGCTTTGATGCATTACCCAAAAAAAAGGCAGTCTGAAAAAATGAAAATAACGAAATACGAAATTCCAACGATTCGCAGTGATGAGGTTCATACATTAGGTTTTTTTTGATAAAAGACGATATTCTAGCTGGAAATAGTTTTCTGTTTACTCATATGAATCTTGTCAAATTTCACTATCATCATCAAGAATTAACCCAATAACCTGATAAACGAGCCAATCAATTCGCTGTCCCTAAAAAAGAAACTGTAATAATTTTCCGGTGATCAAGCAGGTGATCTGAACTGAAACATGCTTTATTTTGACTCATAGGGGGTGTGAATCAAGGCTAAACGAAATGTCAGGTGAGTGACGGTAGCACGCATGTTTTTACTGTTTTTGTAGGCAGCAAAAAAAAAACTCAAAGCAAAACGATTCTCACAAAATTTAATGACGGTATATTTTTATGACTAGTAATGGTATGACTTTTCGATTCCAACCCATATTTTTTTATCAGAAGAGAACCTTTAACCTATTGAACATAACATTAAAATAACAGCATATTTATAGTCAATATAATAAAAATGCCAAACTCATCAATCACGCCCATCGATGGCGGTAAAACCGCCGCACGAAAAGGGGTTGATCCACTTCCTGCAAATATGTTTCTCACACCTTTATCTGAAAGCGCTAAATCATCCTTAATTACATGTTTTCTTTCTACCCGGTTCTTTCTTTCCAGGACAATTACAATGTGATACATATTGCTTCCATGTACTCTAGAGAAGATGTAGTTAAATTACTTTTAAATAAGCGTGGTGTCGATCCCTACTCGACGGGTGGGGTAAGTATTATCGTTTCGAAATTGATATTTGGTATGAATAGCATGATGCATAGCACTCAGTTTAATTATTTCCGTTTCTGCGAAACATCGTCAATAGTTCAATGAGAAAAAAACCTTATAAGCTTGGATTAGTAAAGTAATAGATGAGAAACTGGGAGTGTTCAAAAGCAGTAATCAATCGTTTAAGTGTGGTTGGAAATAGGAAATCCCATGGCTGCATAATGGTATCATGGTGGTATACAGAACCTGTTCTTTTGTTTTTCACATACAGAAAAACCTGTTTTAATCCACCTAGTGGTGTAATGATGCCTTTCTCATAGCAATCAAACTATCATATATAATACTGTGGTATTCTTCAAAATTATTTTTCTTCGATTCTTAAAAGAATAATCGAAATAGATTTGTTCGACCGTCTACTGATAAAAACTATCAATTGGAAAAGATTTGAGGTCGATTTAGAAAAATTTTTAAGGTTTTTCCCCATTTTCAGTGATAGTGTACAATTTTTAACACATTTTACCCTATATTTCCGGATCCGGATGAAATTCAGGAATTACGTATGAGACCACAGGACCTTTCATTTGAACCTAAGTTTGTGAAAATCGGTCGCGCCATCCATGAGAAAAGTTAGAACACATATTTTCATTTTGTTGCACATTTTACCTCATAAAGTTAGAGCAAAAAACGTTACATACACAAATACGCACATACACACACACATACACACACACAGACATTTTGCGTACTCGACGAACTGAGTCGAATGGTATATGACACTCGGCCCTCCGGGCCACGGTTCAAACATCGGTTTTCACAGTGATTGCATAACCTTTCTATATGAGAAAGGCAAAAAAAAAATTTTTCTTCGATTCTTAAAAGAATAACCGAAATTGGTTTGTTTGACCGTCTACTGATAAAAACCATCAAATTGGAAAAGATTTGAGGTCGATTTAGAAAATTTTTCAAGGTTTTTCCCCATTTTCAGTGATAGTGTACAATTTTTAACACAATTTACCCTATATTTCCGTATCCGGAAGTCGGATCCGCATGAAATTCAGGAATAACGCATGGGACTACAGGACCTTTCATTTGAACCTAAGTTTGTGAAAATCGGTCGCGCCATCTATGAGAAAAATTAAAACACATATTTTCTTTTTTTTGCACATTTTACCCCATAACTCCCGAACCGGAAGTCGGATCCAAATAATATTCAGGAATTTTGTATGGGACCTCAAGACCTTTCATTTGAATCTAAGTTTGTTAAAATCGGATCAGCCATCTCTGAGAAAAGTTAGTGCACTTATTTTCACAATTTTTTGCACATTTTACCCCATAATTCCGGAACCGGAAGGCGGATTCAAATAATATTCAGGAATTTTGTATGGGACCACAAGACCTTTCATTTGAATCTAAGTTTGTGAAAATCGGTTCAGCCATCTCCGAGAAAAGTTAGTGCAAAAAAACGTTACATACACACATACGCACATACACACACACACACATACACACACACAGACATTTTGCGTACTCGACGAACTGAGTCGAATGGTATATGACACTCGGCCCTCCGGGCCTCGGTTCAAAAGTCGGTTTTCACAGTGATTGCATAACCTTTCTATATGAGAAAGGCAAAAAATAGGAATTTTACCAGTGACGTAATTCTACAAACGATACAATTCATAACTGCTTAACTTGTCAAATGATATATTTCATTCGCAAAGAATTTTACAGGGTCCGAGTGTCGCTGTATGGATTCATATGCATCATTTATTCATTAAACAGATATGTGCTTCTGTGGTTCAGTCGATTAACTGGCGTGCTTTGTGGTCTAATGTTTCTCGGTTCAAATCGCGCTGCTGCTATCGGTCGTTTGTTTTTTATTTATTCGATTTCATGCAATGTAGATTTCAAATCACTCAATTTTACATGCTCTTGAATATGAATTTGTGGGAAATATGACGCTCCATGATGAATAAGATGCAAAATCACAAGATTTTTTCGAACTGTGTAGAAGGCGCTACCACTAATCCAGCAAGAACTAGCGAATGATGATAATATCTAGATATTTTAAAGATATACAACGTAAAATTCAAAAGTTTCATGATTTTTTAAACAGTGCGAATCCTACACAGATAAAAATATTTACATCTATTTTCATGCACATATTTGGAGCAGGGAATTGACTATAAAATTACATCTCAGGTCTATTGAAATATTCTAAAGACTGTCCCAGAAAGTATGGACGCACTTTAATTTCGCTGTAAATAATTCGTTATTCAAATTTTATTCGATATACTGTTGATATTAGACTACAACAACAGAATATTATTCTCAACATTTGCTACTTAGCCATTGTAGACTAGCTGGCGCACCTTCCCTCGAACGTTCCTCATTAAATTCCGTACAGACTTCTTGGGGACAAGTTTTGACACTTTTTTTCAATATTTTTCGAACTGTTGGATGGTTTCGGCTGCCGAGACATGTTTCCTAAGATGTGCCTTCGTTAACGCCCAAAATTCCTCAATTAGTCGAAGTTGTGGGCAATTTGGCGCATTCATGTCTTTTGGGACAAAAGTGACATTTTTGATAGTATACCATTCTACCGTTGATTTCGAGTAGTGGCAAGAAGCAAGATCTGGCCAGAAGACAACAGGATCCTTGTGGCTTCGAATCATGGGTAGAAGTCGTTTTTGTAAACATTCCTTGATGTATATTTCGCTGTTCATTGAAGCAGTGGTGATGAAGGGTTTCGAAATCTGACCGCAGCTACAAATTGTTTGCAGACCATAGCTTTCTTACCAAATTTTTCGACGTCAATCGATGTCTCGGACTGGTTTAACACTAGCCCTTCTCGCACCGTATAATATTGTGACCCGGCAAGGATTTGTAATCAGTTCATGCTCGCATATCACATGACACAGTCGAAAATCATTTACGGTCGAAACAAAAGAAATAAAGTCAATACAGCACAGTGAACAATAGAGTGTACGGAATGGTCAAATACGATTTAACAAAGCCTGAAACTTGGCCTACAAGACTAAATTCAATTTGTATAGAATTCAAGTGTTGCAAAGTTAGACCAGCAGCAAATGAAATTGAAATCTTACTTAAAGAACGAATGCATCTAGACGCTAATAATGTAAGTGAGATTCAATTTAACAAGGCGTCTAACTGTGTGTACATTATGTTTAAACGTGAAAGAGATGCAATTGCATTCGCTTCGGTTAACAATGAGGTGCACAAAATTGAGTGTGATAACATTAAATACAAAATCCCTGTGCACATGGTGGACAATGCCATAGAAGTACGCGTGCATGATCTTCCTCCGCAGGCCAGCGATAAATTCGTTCGGGATAATATGTCGCAGTATGGTGAAATCCTTTCCATCGAAAGGGAAGTATGGCGAAATTTTTTCCCCGGCATCCGGAATGGCGTGCGAGTGGTACGTATGCAACTACGTGAGGCAATTACATCTTACATCATTTGTGGTCAAGGTGGGACACATCCATGTAAAACGCTGATTACTTATGAAAATCAGCTGGTTACATGCCAGTTATGTGAACAACCTGCACACTACGGTAAACCTTGCACCGAAACTGCGAAAAGGACATCTTCAACCGAAGACAAGGTCAACCGTTCAACAATGGAAACTAGTGAGCGCAGTACTCCTGTTTCACCATCAAACCAACCAGCAAGTGCAACCAATGTACAACAAGTCGCATCTACAGCAACTAGCAACGAGCTTAAGACTGCGAACATGAAGGAAAACGAAAAGAAGATGGAAATCAACAACAAAACCACCGATGCGGCAATGGATGACGAGACGAGTCACGAACAAAGTGCCCCTCAATCCTCGTAGGAGGGAAATGGAAGCTTCTCTCCTCCTAGAAAAAGAGTGACAACGAGATCCACTTCAAAAAATGCATTATTTAAAAAATCGGCTAATTCGGCCACGTAAAGCTTGTACGCAAATAGACCTGAATAAAAATACCTTAAAAAATAGATTTGTAATCGAGTTTCACGTAGGTTTCGTCGTCCATGATTATGCAGTTCAAATTTCCAGCATGAATCGTATTGTACAGTTTTCGAACCCTCGGCCTGATCGATGCTTCTTGTTTCGGACTACGAAGGATAATGATAATAATACATAAAATTGATGATCGGAAAAATTCTACAAATGAAAAAAATATCCCACACCTAAGCTTGAAAACTAAAAAGACGAACGCAAGCCCACTTCGGATACATGTTTGGCTGGATTCACTGTTATACATCAGAGAAAAGAATGATTACCCGATAATGGACTGAAATCGGCACGAGTGCTCCCAAGCGACAAAAGTGCCTTAAAGGAGGCTCAATGAGTCGGAAATATCCACCTTGTTCATTTGATTCGGCTTCCTAGAACTATTATCTGTACCCAACCGAAATCAGTATAGCCAAAGTAAGTTTGTATGGTCAGCAACTAATATAAACTACAAATTTAGAAGATGTTTTCCGTTCTCCACGTATCGGAGTAAGGAAGCTATCTTCGATCACCTTGCGAAATCTATCGCATCATTATGAAGTCTTGTAATGTAATGAAATGTAATATAGTAACTTGATTTCGGGCACAGTCACCAATTTCATTTAAATGCTCAAGAATGAAGCTTTCAAATGGAAAAGTTCTGTCTGTTAAAAACGTGAGTATAATTCTGGGTCGCGAGCTCATAAACGTATATAACAGTTTGTTGTTGTGAGCACTGAAAATTTTGTATTTCTGGAACCAGAAGGCGGATTTAGATGAAAGCTTTCATTTGAAGCCAACATATCATCATGAAAATCGGCCTAGTCATCTCAAGTAAATCGGAAAATCGTTAAGGCCAAGTCGATTTGAAATTTTCAACACACATCACTCCGTATTTCCGAACCTAAAGACTGTCCCAGAAAGCATGGACGCAACCAAAATTCGCTGCCATTTCGCAATGGTTCAGAATCTGTCAATTTTGATGGCTGCGTCCTGTTGTTTACACTCTTCTCTAACCACTAGTGCAGTTGTTTATTCGTTTTCATTAGTTTGTTTCGAAATGCGTGGACTTTCAGCAGAGCAACGTCGAAAAATTGTGTACAAATGGTGCACAGAACGCGGAATGTCACTGAGAAAGATAGCAAAAATGGAAGGAGTAAGTGAAAAATCCTTGCCAGGACCACAATATTATACGGTGCGAGAAGGGCAAGTGTTAAACCAGTCCGAGACATCGATTTGGAAAAATTTGGTAAGAAAGCTATGGTCTGGCAAGCAATTTGTAGCTGCTGTAAGATTTCGAAACCTTTTATCACAACTGCTTCAATGAACAGCGAAATATACATCAAGCAATGATTACAAAAACGACTTCTACCCATGATTCGAAGCCACAAGGATCCTGTTGTCCTCTGGCTAGATCTTGCTTTTTGCCACTACTCGAAATCAACGGTAGAATGGTATACTACCAAAAAAGTCACTTTTGTCCCAAAAGACATGAATCCACCAAATTGCCCACAACTTCGACCAATTGAAGAATTTTGGGCATTAATGAAGGCACATCTTAGGAAATATGTCTCGGCAGCCGAAACCATTCAACAGTTCGAAAAAGATTGGAAAAAAGTGTCAAAACTTGTCGCCAAGAAGTCTGTACGGAATTTAATGAGGAACGTTCGCAAGAAGGTGCGCCAGTTAGTCTACAATGGCTAAGTAGCAAATGTTGAGAATAATATTGTATTGTTGTAGTCTAATATTATCAGTATATCGAATAAAATTTTTTTTTTTTTTATTTATAACAATTTTTATTCAGGCCAATTTGCGGATAGCTTTACGTGGCCGATTTACCCATGTTTTTGTTACACAATATAATTTTTTTATTGTTGGATCTCGTTGTCACCCTTCTTCTAGGGGGAGAGGAGCTTCCATTTCCTTCTAGCGAAGATTGGAGGTCATTTTGTCCGTTGCTCATATCATCCATTGCTACATCGTTGGAATTGTGAGTGGTTTCCGTTTCCTTGTTTTCATTGTTGATTGCAGTCTTTGGTTCATTTGCAGTTGCTGTAGATGCGCTTTGTACATTGATTGCAGTTGATAGTTGGTTAGATGGTGAAGGTGCTTTTGAAACAGCACTGCATTCACTAGTTTCCGTTGTTGGGTGGATGTCCTTGTTTTTGTTTGTTTTGTTTGTTTTCGCAGTTTCAATGCAAGGTTTGCCGTAGTGTGCAGGTTGTTCACAAAACTGACATGTAACCAATTGATTTTCATACGTAATCAACGTTTTACACGGATGTATTCCGTCTTGATCACAAATGATGTAAGATGGAATTGCTTTACGTAGTTGCATACGTACCACTCGCACGCCATTCCGGATACCCGGGAAAAAATTCCGCCATACTTCCTTTTCGATGGAAAGAACTTCACCGTACTGCGACATACATTCCCGAACATACCCCTCGCTGGTCTGCGGAGGAAGGTCATGCACGCGTACTTCTATGGCATTGTCCACCATGTACACAGGGATTTTATACTTAACATTGTCGTGATCAATACTGTGCACCCCGTTATTTACCGAAGCAAATGCAATTGCATCTTTTTCACGTTTGAACATAATGTACACACAGTTCGACGCCTTGTTGAATTGAATCTCACTTACATCATTAACGTTTAGATGCATTCGTTCCTTAAGCAAGATTTCAATTTCGGTTGCTGCAGGTCTAACTTTGCAGCGCTTGAAATCAATACAAATTGAATTTGGCCTTGTTGGCCAAGTTTCAGGCTTTGTTAAATCGTATTTGCCCATTTCGTACACTCTATTGTTCACTGCACTGTATTGTCTTTGTTTCTGTCGTCGCGACCGTAAGAAATTTTCGACTGTGTCGTTTGCGATGCGAGCACGAACTGACCGAATAAAATTTGAATATCTAACACTTGTGAATTATTTACAGCGAAATCAAAGTGCGTCCATACTTTCTGGGACAGTCTTTAGAAGTTGGATCTCGATAAAATTGAATATCGTATGGAATAATAGCACCTTTCATTTGAATATAAGTTCGTGAAATAGGCCAAGCAACATCTGAGAAATCAATGTGACTTCGAATTTTTTGACCGTTTTTTCCTTTGTCTCCGGAACTGGTGAAGTCAACTGGCCCCTTCCGAAATAAAATCCTGGACATGGGCTTGCCCCAAGTCGCATTTTAGTTTAAGTGCACCGTTTCAAATTGTAGTAGTGAAGTAGAAAAAGTTTGCACAGTTTTCACAATCGGTCAACTAGCTAACTGAGTGAAGAAAGCGTGTCAGTTTTATTCGTATTCACGTCATCCAGTTATATCTCTGACATTACCCACCTCTATTTTTTTCAAACAAAATCAACAATAAAAACCTAACCTTCTTTGCATGTTCGTATGTAACTCTGTAAGAAGCGCTCAAATATAATAATACAATATTGTTGAAAGATTTCTGAAATAGCACACAAGATCTGGCAATCCTACCCTTATGTACTGGTGGTGCCATCTTTTACAAAAAGCAGGAATCTTATTTCACATCAGTTATTGAGTTACAATTTGTTCATATACTGCCTCAAACACCGTGTCTTTATCACATTTCTACAATCGGTGAATCAATTAAACGCAAAGTTGTTCGGTGGGAGAAGCGATGAAGCGTCAAACGATAGACAAAAACGTAATCATTATTTCTTCGTCACGAGTTCTTTGTTCGATCATGCGCCTAAGTACGGTTTCCGTGTTCCGTGATTACTTACAATATTGACACGAGTACATAAATCATATTTCGACAAAGTATTCTTCAGAATAGGGTTTCCAGTAGCGATTCAGAATGTTTCGATTTTTTGAAAGTTTTTTTTTTGCGTAGTTTACAATCCGTTATCAGTCATTTCTAGACTGACGAGGCTTAGTTTTCATTTTAAATAATTCTTCAAAAAAACCATTCTTAGATGTCGTATAATCTATTTGGGAAAACCTCAAACCGATTCGGGTAACAAATAACCTTCCTCGTGATTTGCCGACTAAGTAGATGACAAATATGCACCAATCATGCACTTTCAATTGTCGTGACCGTAGCGGTGGTTGTTGCCATTGCCAACCCCAACGAGTTTCATTTCGCGAAAGACAAAAAAAATATTCGAAACAGGATAATCGAAATTGCTGTTCCACATATTCGTTAGATTTTCGCTAATGTCGTTGAGGAGGGATGTGCAATGTTTTGTGGGCGGGAGGGACAATGTTTTGAATGGGTTGGGCAGACCTAAAATTGGAATCTATAACAATCCGACGCACCACGCGACACCCGCGATCTTTGACACCACGGGGGACTCGTGATGTCTGGCCGAGTTCCAAGGCGAGCCGAGTGTCTAGCGTTCGGCGGTGTGGGTACTCCGTGTCATACGTGAGCAGCATTTTTCCCAATGTTATTGCGCTCAAACCGGTGCACCAATACCAAGGCCGAGATAGCGGCCGGCGTGCTGCAAAAATTTGTTCGATAGTTTTGTTTTATTTGGTTGAAGCCACCGCCGCCTCATTGAGTTGTGATTCTCCTGCAATCGCGCTGCAAAATTTCATATTTCGGTGGGATGTGTTTAGTGCACTGACGAAAGATGGGACGCTCCTGTTTGTTTTAGTAGAAGTTTTGCTTTTCTCAATCGTAGACGTGCTGCTGTCGCTTCCGGATATTGTTTCTTTGCAAAGTTTCTGTTCGGTTACTGTTTTCTTTACTGTCGAGTTGAAGTGATGTCACAGTGCTTTTTTTTGTGGATTATATAATTCTCGTTGCTCGTTGGAGTTCCGTCGATTGATGTCCCGTAAAGAAGCCTCTTTCGAAACTGGAATCTATTTCTAATGGATTACAACAATTATGATGACCATGAATGCTGACCGTAGTTTGCTAAAGTGACGAAAAATCAGTGAACATTTTTAGTAAACGAGTTACTGTGCCACACCAGCGCTATCTATTGGTAACGGAGCAAAATAGTATTTCAGTGTCAATGGTTTTACCGAGAGATGTCAGTGTCAGTACGGTAGTGTTGTAACGTGAAATTGTTCTCAATTTTTTTTCGGTATAACGGCCTATTGCTGAATGTGCAAGCAAAACAAGGCGGAAAGCACTCGAAATCGAGTTGAACCACAATTGCAGTGCCGATCGCAGAAACAGCACTAATGCTTTGCCTTGAATGGCTGGTAGAAGTGCTTTTGGGACCAGCCGTTTTACGTTGTAAACATTGTTCGCGATATGCACAAGGACTCATTTACTATCTAGCTCGGATTATACAGCGGCGGGGTATGTCTCTCACGAAGGGTTGGAAGATCAAGGTGAGGTGTCGTGGCGGAAAACAAATTAATTCCGTTCTTCATTGGCCGCATAGAACCGATCGTGTTGATGAAATGATTGTTTGTGTTGTAGCTTTTCAGTTCAAACAATTATGCCAGCCTGGATGTCAATGTCAGTGCAGTTTTTTTGGTAGTAGCCGTTGTGCGAATTAATCGAAAAAAAAAACGCTATGCAGTTTGATTGTCGGATTGATGGCGAAATTGACATGCTCCGCACATTAACTTGCACATGGGAGAGGTGAAGAAGGTTTAGATGGGAATGTTGTTTTTCAATATATGCCTAACCATTGTGAGAAACAAAGCCAAGGTTTAGTGGGTGCTGGAATTATTTGGTATTATTTTGTCGTCAATAAGACTTACTTTACTTGGGGCACCTTTTCAAAATTTACCCTCTGAGAGAGTGATAAGTTTTTTACCGTGAATATCTCTTGTTGCATCTAACGTATCAACATAATTTTTTCTGCATGCCATCGGAAATATGATCATAATTTTTTTATATAATTTGCAGTTGTATGACATAATGTACCTTACTTTCCATCTGTCGGTGCGTGCAAGCTTGCAAACGTCTTAAATGTATCCCGTCAACTGTGCTAAAAAAATGTGCTCCCAGTATCGCAACTCCATTGGCCAACGTTTTCAATAGCTCGCTGTCGTCAGACATATTTCCATACATCTGGAAAACCTCGCTTTTATTCCCCGTTCACAAAAAAGGTGATAAACATATAATCTTTAACTATCGTGGTATTGCGTCATTAAGTGCACCTTCAAAATTATTTGAGCTGATTGTCATGGATTTCATGCACCGTTGTAGCTCACAGTACATATCGACCGACCAACATGGATTCGTTCCCAAGCATTCAACAAATACAAATCTCGTTTGTTACACATCGCACATCATTTCTGAGATGGAGAAGGGTCATCAAACTGACTCTATCTATACCGATTTATCAGCTGCTTTCGACAAGATCAATCATGATATCGCTCTAGCGAAACTCAACCGCCTTGGATTCCATGGTAGATTTCTAGACTGGATAAAGTCATATCTCGTTGACCGCAAAATGTCGGTAAAAATTGGTGACACTGTTTCTAATTCGTTTTCCATTACCTCTGGTGTGCCACAAGGTAGTCACCCTGGTCCTCTTCTGTTCCTGCTTTACATCAACGACGTTAATCTTTCCCTGAAGTGCTTGAAGCTCTCGTATGCAGACGACTTTAAACTCTTTTTAAAAATTGATAGCCAAAGCGATGCTAAATTTCTCCAACAACAACTTTATATTTTCGGAAATTAATGTCAGGTCAACAGGATGGTACTAAATGCTTCAAAGTGTTCTATCATAACGTTCAGTCGCAAAAAAAAACCGATCATTTTCAACCATTCGATTCTTGGGACCGAGCTAAATAGAGTAAGCTGCATTAAAGATCTAGGAGTCCTACTTAATAGCAAATTAACTTTTTGCTATCATATATCATATATCGTTTCTAAGGCATCCAAACAACTCGGATTCATCTTCCGAATGACGAAATCATTCAGTAACATACACTGCTGGAAAGTATGATATATTGCCCTGGTTCGCTCTGTTCTCGAGTTTTCTGCAGTTGTGTGGTCACCTTATTACCATAACGGGGCTCAACGCATTGAAGCTGTGCAGCATAAATTCGTCCGTTTTGCCTTACGTCAGCTGCCTTGGAGAGACCTTCCCAGATACGAACTTAGATGTAATCTCATTGGACTTGAGTTGCTTAATGATCGACGCAATGTTTCGAAAGCAATGTTTGTTACCGAGTTAATTCTGGGAAACATCGACTGCTCCAGCCTTCTCGGACAACTCGATATAAATATCAGACGTAGAACTCTCCGGAATAACTCTTTTATTGTCCCCCAGTTTGCTTGAACGAATTATGCGAAGAACGAACCTGTATCAAGCATGATTCGTATATTTAATCGTTGTTATACTATTTTTGATTTTATTCTGTCTCGTACTACTTTAAGACGCTCATTTATAGTATTTTTTGAAAACTTGATCTAAGAATGACATTACTTATAATTCGTATGTTTGTATTCAAGTTTGTGAGTTCTAAGTATATTATGTTAGTTTGCAAGTGTATCTTGTATTTTATTATAATTAATTAATTTATCATTTGGATGTGATTATCTGTTGGTACAAAAGATGAGGAGGTTTTATGCCTACTGGAGAGAGATTCTTAATAAGTACCAACTCCAGTGAACTTTTCCCTGCTCCAAATAAATAAATAAATAAATAAATTAATAAATAATCTCAAGTAATTCAGAATTAAACTTTTCTGAAATGTATGGTATCAACAAGTATCAAAGAGGAAAGCTCGTGACGCGTGTTTGCCTTTCTCGTATTTTGAAAACGCATAGTTCAGTGATTGTGTAGAAGGATTTATATAATCTAACTACCAATAGATTCGAAATTTTTCAATTTGAACGTGTATTGCATCAACATTAAAGTGATTCAATAGTACTCTATTGAAAAACCGTTCTGATTTGACCCATGTCAGCTCCAGCCAATCAGAACGCGTTCTGAGGAAGAGAACAAAATATCTGCTGCTGTACAACTGCATCGGTATAAAATATGAACATTCAACTTTTTCCCATCATTTTCTGAGCAACGGTTGTCGAAGCGAAACATACGGGAGAGCAACATCGCAGACCTCACGCCTTAGGAATGAAGTGAGTGCCGAACAGTCGCAGCTGGGCACACAGTAAAAACATACCGAAAGCCAACCAGTGCACAGTGGTCCGAAACGGGAAATTAGCGTGACAAAAATGTTTTCACTATTAAATATTAGTTTTTTGTAGTTGATGTCTTCACAAAAGTTGTTTGTAATCAAATGGCGCTCCTTTTGATGAAAAAAGTTACTAGGGTTGTCCTTATTTAGATTGAAATCTGAAATCTATCTTTCTTAATTGAACTCAAAAATGATTTTGTTGTACAATAAAATTGTAGGAAATTTTATTGCAAGCAACTTTGCTCAAAACAGCACCTCTCTAGCTCTTCATTTGATCAAATTACATCAATTTTCCCGAGTAAAAGTAGAGTGGCTCCTGAAAAATCACTTTTTTTGTTCTAACTTTTTTATGAAACGTTCCACCGAAAAGTTGTCTTTAGAAGAGTTGTTGAACTAATGATTGCGCACAATTTTGCAGAACCAAGCTTTTTCATATGAGCTACCAGTAAAAAGTTATGATTGTTTTTTCATCAAAAACTAGTCATGCTTCAAATATCAATATTCATTAGATGCCAGATCGATAAAAATTATATTAGTAAAAATTCAAGAGAAAATTGGATGGGTGTTATTTTTTTAACTTATTTAAATTAGTCTTAAAAATACCTTCAAAAATCTCAAAAATATTGCATAACTCGTAAACGCTTTCACGTAACATACTTTCTTCAGCAAAATAATAGTACCAAACTAGTTCTACAAATATTCCATACATTGTCTTTTCTAGAAATGAGACACACAAAAACTACAGCCGAAAATAGATTGCAGAACAATTTTGATTCATTTATTATTAATATAACTTCTTCAATTGAGTTTGAGCAAATGAGGATTAGAGATACTGTGTAATATGGTTATTCCGAACTAGTTGGCCATGATAAATTTATGAACAGAAATTTTCATGATCACGACAACCATTCCAACAAGCTGGGGCAAGTTAGTAAACTGCAAATATTTTTATTCACATCGTGCCAAGACGCCTATGCTACTCGCCCTTCTTTCTCATCCACTTGTGTACCGAATAGTCTGTTAAAGCCAGAAAACGACGCACAATGAGTTTTGGTTCGAATAAATACATTCTACTCATTTTAACAAACTAATGATTTTCTTGGGTTTCAGAAAGTGCTTTGACTTATATAAAATCTATTTTCGGCTGTAGTTTTTGTGTGTCTAATTTCTCGAAAGAACAATGTATGGAACATTTGTAGAACTAATTTGATACTATTATTTTGCTGAAGAAAGTATGTTGATACGTTAAGGCGTTTAAGAGTTATGCAATGTTTTTGAGTTTTTGAAAGGTATTTTCAAAACTAATTTAAATAAGTTAAAAAAATAACACCCTTCCAATTTTCTCTTGGATTTTTACTTATATAATGACCTTTCAGGAACCGCATAGGATACATTTTTATCGATCTGGCATCTAATGAATATTGATATTTGAAGCATGACTAGTTTTTGATGAAAAAACAATCATAACTTTTTACTGGTAGCTCATATGAAAAAGCTTGGTTCTGCAAAATTGTGCGCAATCATTAGTTCAACTACCCCTCTAAAGACAACTTTTCGGTGGAACGTTTCATAAAAAAGTTAGATCAAAAAAAGTGATTTTTCAGGAGCCACCCTACTTTTACTCGGGAAAATTGATGTAATTCGATCAAATGAAGAGCTAGAGAGGTGCTGTTTTGAGCAAAGTTGCTTGCAATAAAATTTCCTACAATTTTATTGTACAACAAAATCATTTTTGAGTTCAATTAAGAAAGATAGATTTCAGATTTCAATCTAAATAAGGACAACCCTAGTAACTTTTTTCATCAAAAGGAGCGCCATTTGATTACAAACAACTTTTGTGAAGACATCAACTACAAAAAACTAATATTTAATAGTGAAAATATTTTTGTCACGCTAATTTCCCGTTTCGGACCATAGTGCAGTGGAAGTTGTCAGTCTTCATGGGAGCGCTGCTCAGTCATTTCCAATCCTAATGCAGATTCTGTTGGTCGGAACAATTCAAGCCACTTTTCATTCCCACAGATCTTCATTAGGAATTAATTGAGTTTCTTCCATTTTCTACCAAAAGCAATTAATTCAACAAAATGGAATTTGAAAAAAGTTAACTCATTCAATTACGACGGGCAACGCTCTCACGCAATTCGAAAATGAAAGTATTGATGTAGAACAAATCTTTATACTAGTATGGATGCTGCTTCGAAATATGGGGTGCGAAAAAGATTTGCTACATATACAGATTAATCTGAATTTAATTTCTCCTGAAAAATTTCAGAGTGCACCCCATTTTAATATTCTCGTAAAAACACGCCAATGATAGTTGTGGTGGATTTCACTACAGATGCTTCAAAACCAGATATCATTGATTCCATAAGCAAGTATGTTAGGTTGGATATGAAACCTGCTCATTCACAAGCTACTACGCATGGAGGCACTTGTATTGATCTCGTATTTGCTAGAAAAGTCAATTTAGAATGCCGTAGATATACTTCATATTTTTCATATCATAGGCCTATTGTATCATTTGATCAACCCAGCAAAATAATGTTTTCTTCATTTAAAGATTATAATCGGTTGTAAACGCTGCATCTTAAAGTAAAGCAAAGTCCTGGCATTACATTCCTTTTGTGGAATTTGGTCTTTCTGTTTCAACAGACTTCGCAGCCGATTCTTAGTGTACAGAAACATTGCATGGCTAGTACTATGCATCCAACTGATACTAAAAATCCTTCCAGGTCGGGGCTCGAACATATGACAACTGGTTTGTAAGACCAGCGTCCTATGCATTGAACCACCAACCCGGGACAATATCTAGGCTATATAGGTGGCATCCATCGGAATTCGAACTCAACTCGTCACTCTTCAACACGAACGCCTTCATAAAAGGTTCTTTTCAGAACCACCATTGTTTTATTATAAAGAACTAATAAAATTACTTCGTGTTAGAATGTTTGATTTCACTTATCCTTACTTTAGGTGCATCGTTTCAAATTCTAGTAGTGAAGAAGAGGAATGCTTGCACAACTCACACAATCGATCAACTAACTGGTATTCGGAATTGTGCTAGTTTTATTCGTATTCACGACTTCCAGTTTTGTCTCTGATATTACCCACCCGCCTTTTTATCTGTGTACGTGAAAATTGATTATAAGCCACTTTCAGGCGACCGTTCCTACATGGTCGGTGGTGTATAAAGTTACCGAATAAGTCGATTTGAATGGAAAAATTGGTAAAAAGACAATGCTTTGGCAAGAAGCAATTTGTGAGTGAGGAATGCTTTCGAATCCTTGTGTGATAACAGATATGATGATTGCGGATGTTTACGTTCAGATATGTTCGCAGCAGTGCCTACTCCCCATGAACCTGAAACATCATAATTCAGCACTGTTTCGACCGAATTTGTGAATCCTTCAAACGACCCCTGGTTATATCAATTGAAATTTGTTGGGCACTGTTAAAGGTATACATGCGAAAAAAATATTCAGGAAGCGAATTCCACTACAACTTTGTAAGTTTATGTTTGTAGAAAAAAAGTTTGCAGTGAATGTTGTAAAACCTAATCATGTGGATATTTTCGGAATGGATTTGACGAGTAGGAGCCGTGGTCGTTCCAAAATGCAAGATGGCGCCTTCCGGATGATTGATAATCCTTGAAAATCCTTACATTGTTGGTATTTTTTGGGACGGTTTTGGTGCGTAGGTACCGAAAAACGATGTTTGAAATCTATCCCAAAATCCAAGATGGTTTATTGACATTCCATTGCTAGTGCTGCGCTCCTGCTACTTGTGTTTATAATATTCAAGCATAACTAAGAATTCTTACCCTATATTAACTTGACACGAATTAAATAAGTCATATGCAACAGTTTTCGTGTCATAAAGTCATCATTAACAGCCGTTTGCATTCGGAGAGCCAATCATCAGTCTGTTAGCGAACACTAAATATATAATCTTCATCACTTTCTAGACACGTGAAGATAGTTTGCTTGCTATGAACTATTTTGTGAGAAAAGCGACGAAAGAATTATGTTCACAGCTTCTGTGTTTCATGAAGACTCTTATATCATCACACTGTATCATCGGTGTAGGTATATGTGGAATATAATTGCTTCCACTAGCGTTTTGTTTGTGTGGTTCTTTTTGGCTGGTAAGGCATCCTCCTTGTGAGCGGTGGAATTGTTCGCTCACAATGCAATGCAAACTTTATATTCATTCACCGGTGAATGAATATTCCAAACCCTGCTTACTTGGGATTTGTTTCGTAGAAAAAGTTATTCGGGACATGATTCGTAAAAAGAGGTAACGTAAAAAACGTGTACGTAAACTGATTTAGTGTACAATTAAATGGATCTCAGTCGTACAGTAGCGGAGTTTAGTAGAAAACAGAACAACGAAAGAAAAATCTGATTTACTTCAAAATTATTCTTGTATAGTTATTCTTGTTCGATGAAAATGGCACAACAATATCCGATACTGAAGTCCCGGGAAGTCTTGATTCACAGTTCTTATTCGTGAAAATTGATGGAAAATTTTATGTACCTTCACGTAGCGAATAAGAACTTTCCTATTTTCTTTTAAAGAAATTGCCTGCTATGCGAGTGAATTTAGACAAAATAGTTGGTACACTTTAGTGACATATGTTATTCTTAAAAATAACATCAAATCATTTTTAATAACTAAACAAAGATCAACAGATATCAAGCACGTCTTGATTATTTATCATTTCTACTTTATAATTTACAGCGACAAATGGTTAATTGATAATATTGTTTGATCTGGGCAGCCGGCTACCGAAAAAAAGATTCAGCAGACAAACAAGTATATTCTACTGTTTATTCAATATTCCGATCTATGTTGATTGTTATTATTCAACTTATAGTCTTGAAAGACAAACAATAACTTGAAAGAAGAAAAAAAATCATTTTGTCAAAAAATTGATGATAAAATGTTTTCAAAAACGGTTTGTTGAATGAAGATATAATTTAGTGAAATAGTCAAATGTTAAACGGTGGAAAAAATCTAATAACTGAAGCAAAAAAGAAACTTCTGCAATTGTCGCCTTTTACGACATGGAAGCAGGAACCCAGTGGATCTATTTTCGGTTAAGTTTTTTTTCCGCCACACGAGATGCCACACGGCATCTAGGCTGGTTCTGTCCGGAGAAGATAAAAAGAACTATAACTCTCCACGTGTACCCTAGCCCCAAAAAGGCACAATCATAATTGTTAACCAAAATTAAACGTATTATGTGAACTTTCTTGAAGTTTTCAGAGAATAGAAAAGCAACTAATGAGTTATGATTTACAAAATTCATTGAGTTTGATTTCGTCACTCATTTGGTAGGCTCGCACCTTTATTTTCACTGAACTTATCCAATTTTGTACAACCGATTTCTTAGTGTTTTACTCCATTTTCCTTAAACTCCAGTTCATTTTTCACAATGTTTGCGATCGATTCCGTCTTCGTAATTGCCCAGTAGTGTCAACTGAGCGAAGCCAGCAAATTTAGTTGGTTTACAACTTTTGACACAGCAGCTCTGTGAAAAACTATGTCGGGATTCTAGATCAGGCCATCTTTCGCGAAAACTGTACTGTTGACTGGTCTGGGAGTGGAGCGCTTATTTCGCAAATTTTGATCATTATTCTTTCAAGCATCCTCCGGAACATCGAACTCAGACTTGGACACAAAATAGTTCGATAGTTTCGTCATCGTTAATCATAATGCAACACGATTTGGTGAACAATTTTTTTATGCAGGTTTTCGCAGTGCTGTTATGCTTTTCATTTCGGTTTGGGGCTTTGCATTTTGTAAACTTGTAACCCACGCTTCGAAAACCGGTCTTTCTGACGACTTCTTCCGTATGGGCGGTTTTCACAAATCGACCTACGTGACTTATGAAAATTTAGTAAATATGTTCAATGTCTTTAGTGATCAATCTGTTCAGCGACTATACGTTCCCACAATATTTACAACGGAGGAGGCGCCAGGTTGTTCATGATTTAAAACAACTGTGGAACAAAAACGGCTTGACAGACGCTGCTGTTGAAACTATGTTTACAGAAAAAACTGATAACATTATGTTTAAATATCTGAAATTTAGTTGGTTTTATTGAAAAACGGGATCAATTTGTGTTGTTTGAATTCGAAAATGACTTCTCGGCCAATTTGTCTCAGAACGACACATTTATTTTGCCTTATCGGTTCAAGTTTCGATTGTTTCCCTTCCAAATTTATGCATTTCAAAGATCTACTCTAAATTAATGCATTACTATAAATTAATTCGTTATTACCAAAAAAAACCAAGATACAATAATTTTACAAAATGCACAACGACAACGGATAAAACGCAAATCTTACTTGCCTATTCGAGGAGCAGCAAATGGTTTCTACCCGAACGTGCGGGACACTTCACAAGAGCGTATTAAACTCATTCAACATTCTTTGGTGTCCGGACAGTTCGGACGTGGCACGGAGGTTTTATTTTTGTCACAGAACCTGTTTTAAATTAATTTTTCACTCACAGCTTCACAGTATTATGCAAAGGTACCGGCATTCGTCTACTTTTCGATGCCGTGTTCGGGTTTTCCCTCTCCTGTTTGGTTCCAGTATAACAGGAGAAAAAAATGTGTCAGGTTCGTTTGCGCAACCCTGTATAACAACACAAATTTTATTCTAATTTGAATTTGTGTATTCAGACAAAACTTAATAAACTTTTCCCTTGATGTGCTTAGATTAAGCACTGAAATATTGCACGCAAGCAAGTATGGGAAACAGTACAGCAAATGTTAGACAACACTATTATTTAGCACTAAAATTGTGTATTGAAAAGATTCTACCAATAATTTCACAAGAACAATATCATTTAAGCGGGAGTACGACGGGTCTATTGATCCATTTCAACGAAAACTCTCGTTATGGTTTTGTTGTTTATAATGGAACAATGACAGTGCGCCAAACGTACGCTTTCTCATGTTGCATGTCCAAAAGCACCTTTTGCTGACAATCGCGTTTCTTCTCGTGTGTGTACTGTGTAGGGGAGACCGGGGCGAAAATGGTCACTTTTGGTCTTGTGCAAAATGTAGTGTGGAAAATAATATTTTCACTCGGAATGTTGTTCGAAAGCTACAACCATCTGTTACAAAACGTAATCCCCACTTCTACGGGAGCAATCTAGCTCGGAGTGCATCAAGTTTGAAATAGAAAATTTCAAAATGGGTGGGAAAGGAAAATGGCCAGTCACTTTTTGACGCAGAATCAATCAGACATGACCAAATATTGTTCGAAATTGAGATTTTTTGGCCTTATTGATATCTTAAATCTGTTTCATAAATGAAAAATATCATTATATTTTAATTTTAACAGCAAAACTCAGACTGAGTCCAGTGGATTTTTTCACCCCACCGCTTCGTTTCGATTTTTCGAAGACATAACACAAACAAAAATTATTTATCATAAAAACCTCTAGAACCATTTGATTTAGCACATTTTATATAGCTAAAGCCACTAACTAAAAAGGATTTGTTCCTAGGAATATATTCTAAAACCCAAAAATTCTTGAACTAGTAAATTTTACTCTAGACGAAAAAATCGACACATTCAATTTCCGCCCCATGGCCTTTTTTGTCCCGATCTCCCCTATTCATGTACGTGCGTTTGAAATATAGAAATTATCGTTTGCTCATAGCATGAACATTTATCCTTCACCGGATATCGTCCCGCACAGTTCGGCTTCAAGCTTCAATCAGCACCTTTCTGGTGTGTGTGTGTGCCCAGTATTGCACTGATTCCTATACACCCCGCGATTACCGGATTCGACTCGGGTGCGATACGTCCACCAGGTAAACAAAGGCAAAGTTTGATTGAAACATATTTGACTGGATTTGCAGCAAACAGTTCATCCGGTGCGAATTGCCTGTAGTTGGAAAGCTAACAATTGCTTCCTTTCTCCCGCGCACGGTTCGTCCCGTTCTGCACCACAAGTTCACCTTAATTGGGATGACTACGGTGCAGAGCAGGTTAAGCAGGTGCTACCATTGTGAGCCGAGCGGAAGAAACGGCTTTCTAGAATCAGGTTTTTTTCCAATGGGAATCTTTGGTAAGCACGGAAGCGGAGCGGAACTGTAACTCTGGAACGCCGTGGAATTGATTTTCAAACTTTTTGATCCGAATCAAACCGAAACTTCGGTAAGAACATTCAGTTGTTGAAGAATCGCGTTGAAGATTGCACTCCCGTTTGTGAGAAGCGTTGTGTTTCGAGATTCAGTTATAGGTGTTTGTGTCAGATCAGTTGACGTGTGTTGAGTTGTAACAGCTGTGATTGTGCGATTTCGTTGCGTTTGATTTAGGCAGTAAGTTATATCAATATTGATAGTCCTAAGAGTAGTAGGTGTGTTCTATGTTATTGTTAAATAACTAGCTAAAATATTCTAATTTTTCGAGCTTAAGAAAAATCTGGGATCAAATTCGAAAAAATTGTATGTGATAATGTCACTGTATCATCGTATCAAAATCAACAACAGAAAAATCTCGACTCACAATAGAATGAGTTTTAACTTGATGTTTTATTTATGCTACCGTAAAACAATAATATATTTCAAAACAAGTTACACCAAACAAGTCTAGTGTTTCATCGTATGATTAGTTTGTTTAACTGTGTGTTTATATTCTGTTCTAACTGAATTGTGGATTAGAGATACTATACAGTCCAACTCCGAGATATACAGATCTAAATGAGGAATCTCGTGTGGAAAATTACAAACTTTGCGGTACAATAATTGAAATCCACTTCGAGAAAAAATTCGGGCCCGTGGGAACTGTGATGTTATTGGCATACCTGAGAAGTTTCTTAAAAATTTGTCATGGGAATAAAGAGAAATTTTAAATATATTAACCAAACAAAATGATTCACATATCATAAAGGGGCGGGTAGGGTTTAATGCGTTTCTTTGTATTTTCTCATAGTAAAACATTTCAGGAATATTTTGTCTAATTTTCAAGCCTATCGGAACAACTCCGGAAGCTATGGGTCTTTATCATTCCTTATCTCATAGTGCGAAGAGACAAGAGCTCGGCGCACAGCTTAAAGAGTTCTGCTTCGATTGACTTGCAAATTTTACAAAACATTCTTGAAATGGTTTTTTTATAACAAAATTCAACAAAACTTTTTTTTACAAAATGTTGTTTGAATGACGCTTTGTTTTATGCCAAACATTTGAATTTATTCTGTTGAACGATAGCTCTCAAAAAAATTTGCAAAAATGATCTTAGCATTTTTTTGATTAAAAAAAATGAAAACAAAATTCGGGAAGATTCTCGCCTTTGTCCATCCCTCTCGGCGGCCCTGGTTTAAGACGATAGTAAATGGTTGAGTGTAAAAGTTTGCATTTCATTTAGCTTCCGTCAAAGACTTTCGTGAACAGGCTAATTTCATCTATCTAAAGAATTGACGCAAGCAAAAACAGCAGTTCCTGTACATAGATGAACATGTGGCTTTGTTAAATTTGGCTGATTTTGACGGGGTTTTCACATGCAATGTTTAATTGAAAAAACGACTACCCCGTATAGGACAAGTAACAGGTTCGATCTGCTTTTTCATCAGTTCTTTTTCAATATCTTTTCCCCTTTGAGAACTATGAAAAATTAAGCAAATTCAGTAAATGATCCGAAACCTCCATTTACAAAGGGGCTCGATGTGTTTTGAGATAAACAATTAGAAATCAGGGATAGTTATAAAAAAAAACCTGTTTCAATCTACCTAGTAGTGTAATGGCGCCATTCTCATTAACATTACATGAGAAATCGCTGCAACTTTTATATCGGACATTTTGAATAACTGTTTCCGGAACCGGAATCCGGAGACTGTCGCAGTTGCAGTAAGTTTTTAGCACCTGCAAGCTCAAAAAGTTTTACAATCTGCTTCAATGATTTCGTGCTTTTTTCTGTCGTCTTTATGTATGAAGGTTAGACATTTTTAACTTTCATTATCCTGGAAGAATTTACTTACTAGTTTCAAGGAATTTGTTTCATTTTCAATATCCACTAACAATAAATTGAATGAAAAACCTTTTTTAATGCACCTAGTGGTGTAATGATGCCTCTCTCATATTACTTATATTGTCAAAAACATCAATAGAAGATTCTGTTAAGATTTTATTTTTCAAACTTTGATAAAATCAAAAACTTGTTTGATATAAACTACCATCACCTTTTCAATTTGTAAACAGTTATGTCAAGTTAATATAGATTTAAATGTGGTACCCCGCACGCTATACAAAATTGAACAAAGCACGCTGTGTGCTAGGCAGTGGTGTTTTCTTCTTCTGTACCAGCACGTACAGATGCGTAGCGATTTTGCATCTGGATGAAATTGCACGGTATCGTTTAACATCGACAACGAGAGCTTTAGTTTAAATCATGATTTGATAGGGTATAAATGAAAAAAAAAATAATCATTTTTGAGATTTTTTTTTCAGAATTATCGTGCAACAAAAAAACGCAACATTCGTACAACATTTTGTAATTCTTTTTGAGAAAAAATATTGATTATTATTACATGTAAAAAGTGTGTGCAAAATTTGAAAAAAAATTGTGCAATAGTTTTTGAATGACGATGGACACGGATTTTCAAAACTGCAAAGAAAATAATAAATGATTTTTCAAAAGTGTTAGACCCTACCCGGCCCTTAACGAACACCACACACCGGCAACAAACATTCATGTCTGTGCCATGAGTCTGTTTTTTTTTAAAACGGTTGAAAACTCAAGCTCATGTGAGCTCGGTGCCTTTGCTTATGTTTCCAAAACCAACCGAGCTTCGGTGTTGGTTTTCGTTTTCTTTACCGCAGGTACGAAATCAAACACCGTACGCTGTGCGTTTCGTTCGTAGAGGCGGTGTTTTTTTTTTTTCTATTTCCGTACCAGCGCATATAGGTAACGGTGTGCTTCAAAAAATGGTTTGAATTTTTTGACACACATCACCTTGTAATTGTGGCACCGGCAGTCAGATCTAGATGAAATTCAGGAGGTATGCATGTAATCATAAGACCTTTCGTTTGAATCTAAGTTTGTAAAATTGGTGAGGCCATCGCTACGATTAGTGTATTCGTTCCATTTTATAGATTGTGACCACTACTTCCGGTGCTTCTGGAACCGGAAACCAAGCACTGATATAACCGAAATGGATACGTTTGGCCGTTAATGGACAAGGCCTATCGATTGGAACTGATTTGAGCTCCCAGAAACTAAATTTTTCGTGTTTTGCATCGCTGGTCTGTATGCCTGCTTGAAATGTTCAACACTTTCAATCCTGTAATTCCGGAGCCGGAAGTTGGATCCAAATTCAAAAGTTTTGTTTAAGAAATTCAGTTCAGAAATTTTGTACAAGACCATTAACTTGAGTCTAAATTTGTGAAAATCGGTCACACCATCTCTGAGAAAAGTGAGTAAGTAAATTGAGAGTGGAAATTTGGATCTTACATTTGCATCGAAGTTTGCGAAAATCGGTTCAGGCATCTCCGAGAAAAGCAAAAAACACGTTACGTACACACATACGCACACACAAATACATACACGGGTAACAATGGGGGGCAAAGCACGTTTTGTCTTTCCATAAGATTTATTGGAGTGCCCATGTCCTCCTAATATTTTGACAACTGGAATAAATATTTGAAAATTTGCTAGAAATATCTTATGATTTAACTTTACCTTTATTAATCGTTAACTTTGCCACTTTTGAATATTGGCTATTACTGGAATAGTAAGAAAAATGTTTGTGATCGTGTCACAACATTTGGAAGAGAAACTAAACTTGCTTACTTGGTTGCTTTTTATTTGCTCTAACCTCTTCGTTCCCTTTATAAAAATGTTTTATATATTGCAAAATTTAATAATCTGTAGTAATAATTTTTTGTGACCCAACAATATTTCAAGGAACTTGCTGCCCCAGCACTAACAAACAGATGTTTTGCATACTCGACGAACTGAGTCGAATGGTATATGGTACACGGCCCTCCGAGCATCGGTTCGACGCACAGTGGTTCGAATCAATGAAGACATAAATCAGTAGCTGCCAAACCGTTCTTTTAATGCATATAGTTGCTTTTAGAAAATTATTTACAAATATATACCGCGTAAAATGATTCTATTCCTAATTGTTCATGGCCAACTTTGACAAAAATATAACCATAACTGTTTTTTCTGAAGAGATAGAAATTTTTTTTTCTTCTACAATGGTTTAGAACTATTGAAAATAATTTACTTAGTCAAATATACCAAAAGTGTAGGTCGCAACCCCTTTAAAATCAGTTTTTATTCATAACTTGTTTCGAGTTATTTCTTTATGCATACTTTGTTTGCAATAATCGAAGAAAATAAAAAATCCCATGTTTTTGTTGAAGATAGTGCATAGGTTTGTTGTTTTCTGGCAAAGTTATACAACATTTTACCTTTTTTTACCAATGATAAAACCTTACACCGAAGCGAAATATGCAACTTTATGCAGCTGATTTTTACAAAATTTGTAGGAAAAGATATACTCAATACTATATAAAAAATTTAAGTGGAACTCGATGGAACTTTTTTATGACTTTTCAAAGTTAGTTTTAGTAATTGAATTATGACAACCCCTTAAAACTAGTTTTTAATCATAGCTTGTTCCAAGTTATTTTTTTATACATACTTTGTTTGGAACAATTTTCTGGAAAAGTTATACATCATTCTACCTATTTTTACGTAGGAAACCTTGTACTGAAGCGAAATATGCAACTTAATACAGCAAACTTCTACAATACTTATAGAAAAATATATACCTTATCCAATTTATTTTCCAATGAGAATATCCTGAGTACTATTCGTGTGACTCATTTTCACTATGGCCATGCTGAAACCATGAATGGTTAAGAAACGGAGGGCGTCTGCTATTTCTGTAATTCACTTTTGCAGTGAGCGAAGAGATGGGCAATTCGCTCCTGAGCTATTCCAGTGAATCGAATCTTTAAGGTGAGCTGATAGCTCACAGCTCTTTTTAAAAGAACCGCAGCTCACCAGTTCACCGCACTGGAAAGCAGGGATGCCAGGTTCACAGATTAATCTGTGTTTCACAGATTTTCAACCTTTTGCACAGATTTAAAAAATGGCACAGATTTTCACAGATGTCTAAAAATGGTCACAGATTTACACAGATTCTGAAATCGATCACATATTTTTGAAATTGATCACAGTTTAGCACGAACAGTTACAGAGCGGTAGGAAATAGTGAGACTTTTTTTTTTGCTTACCAAAATGATTCCGATCAGCTATTATGGAAACGGGGAAACGTGCACAGATTTTGCTCCTGTATTTTGGCTTGATCACAGATTTTTGAAAAAATGACCTGACATCCCTGCTGGTAAGGTGGAAACAAGCAACGAGCTCAACGGATCTTCGGCTCTTGAAGAGTGTGTTATAAATTAGAAGAAATATGTGCACGAGCTTTTGTTCGTTTTTACAAATGTGTATCTTTCCTTCTTTAACAGATTGAATGAGCCATTGTCAATAAGAAATCTTATCTCTCACTCAGTATTCCAACGTGCATTCAGGGATGCCCCTTTTGCAGATAATCTCAAATATGACATAATAATAATTCGCAGACAAGTTAGTTCGCATAGCTATGTTCTTTGTGCATGGATGATTTCGATCATCCATATGAAAGAAAATGGCGCCAAAAAAACGGCGCCTAAAACAAACCTTCAGCTTAATCTAAATGAGCTAATGAGCTGATACATTGAATCTATTCCCTTTAGTGAGTTGATCGGTTCGGAGCTGCTCACCGGTATGAGCTGTTTCGCACATCTCTAAGTGAGCGTCGCACGATCAACATATCGTCTTAAAAAACGTGTTGCTTCGCGATAACTCAATTTATTTACACGTCTTTGTAAAGGTTTGTACTTTTGCAATACTTTTTCATATTTTGTTTGGAAAACATTTCTCCATTTTTTAATATGTGATGAACTTTCGATAGTTTTTCGGATTTTCAATATTTAAAACTAACTTTGAAAATGCATAAAAAATTGCATCGAGTTCCACTTAGATTTTTTCTAATATTGTCAATTGTCAAAAAATAAACAAAATAAAAATCACAACACTTTGCTTAAGTTACGCGTGCAAGCATGAACTTGTTTATGTGTGTTTACGCGCACTTTGTAGTAAATACTTAGGTAATAAAGGTAGATTCTACGTAGATAAATCCAAAAAAACTGTTTTTAAAATAAAGTGAATACATCTCAAAAAGTATTTTTTTTTTACATTTTCTTCAAAATGAGATAGAAAAACATTTTTTGTGAAAAAAAAATTTATTTGAAATTTGTACTACCCCTTAACAAAAATTAAGGTGCCACTTTCAAAAGAAGGGTAATATGATCTTGCAAAACTTCTTCGAAGATACGTTAGCTCTTAAAAATCAGTGAAAGTCAGTACAGACTTTTGACCGTCTTTTTCCAGTTTTGGACCACTGTGCGACGGATTTCACAGTAATGGCATAACCTTTTTATATGAGAAAGACAAAAAGGTTTTAGTGGTTTTCAAGGTATGCTGATTTTACCGAAAAATTTGTACAAATGTGTGGCTTTTCACTAATCCGAATCCTACGCCAAGTTCTACGTCCGATACGTCTGTTTTTTTGACGTTCATTTGCATCGAAGTAATCCATGTGAGAACAGTTTTTGTTGGAATTGACTCGTCTTGAGCCGCCCATACAGTCGACTGTAGTTCAGCCTCGGCCTCATATGTGTATCCATAGATCCATGATTCGTTAGTTGTCACGATCTTATAAACGTCTTCTGAAACACCGCGATTTAATTTTATCAACATATCCGTACACAGTAAAAAAGGAATTGTAGCAATTTCTATGTCATTATTATTCGATGTTGAAAAAATTCGACGTACTGAATATCGAATGCAATAATTTTCTGTTTTCAAGAAATATTGCAGATAAATCACACGTTATTACATCGAAACAACGAATTGAGTAGATAACATCAGCTTGACTGAATGCTTAGACGATTCTGATAGGAAATTATCCATCTTTTCGTGTAATATTACAACCTTTACAACGATACCAACACTTTTGTGATATTGCATCAAAATTGCTACTCACTACAGATGTGCAGCGATTACGATATTATATTACAACAATCTTGGTGTCGTTATAAAGGTTGTAATATTACACGAAAATATCCATAATTTCGAATCAGAATCATATACAGTATTCAGTTATATGAATTTTTACGTTGTTTCGATGTAATAACGTGTGATTTAACTGAAATAGTTCTTTTTTTTTTTTCATAAATACGTTTATTTCTTAAGGCAGTTTACATAAGTTTTTCTTCGCCGTAGCATCACTTTTACATAATATTCTTATCCTAATTTAATTCTAACATAGTCACAACGTTTTGCATTTATTAAAACATATTCTCTTATTACTTGAATATCATCTTAGGTAACTCGTCATTAATTATGAAATCTACTCGGAAATATTATTTGAACCAAACGATTAACTTCTATAAATTATAAAATAAGCTTTGTTATTTTCAGACATTTTGTTAATAATTTCATAAACTGTTTCGAGTTTGTTTGTATCATTACATTATTTTTATTCTAATTTAGCTATTGGTTGAACTCATGGACGCAGCTGAGATCAGAACTAAGTCTTGAAAGGGGCCTTTATTAAATTGAAACTCCAGTTTTCTTTATGAAATGATAAATAAGTTTCATGTATGAAAGGTCACGACAAGCAAGAATGTCTCGAACTGGGATATTGGATAGTCTACCTTGGGTACGCAAAGAATTTATTAGTTGAGATCTGACATCACGATACTCCACGCATGTCCAAACGACATGATCAATATCTCGATAACCTTCGCCACAAGCACAATGATTAGTCTCGGAGAGCCCAATTCGAAGGAGATGTGCATCTAACGTGTAGTGATTGGACATGAGTCTAGACATCACACGAATGAAATCTCTACTCACATCCAGTCCCCTGAACCATGCCTTTGTCGATATTTTCGGAATAATTGAGTGCATCCACCGACCCAGATCATCTTTATCCCAAGAAGCTTGCCAGCTGGCAAGTGTTCTTTGGCGAGACGAGCTATAGAATTCGTTGAAAGCAATTGGTCTCTCATAAATTTCACCCTCAATAGCACCACGTTTGGCTAAAATATCGGCTCTTTCATTGCCAGGAATGGAGCAATGAGCCGGGACCCAGACTATAGTGATTAGATAATTATTGTTCAATATGTCGTTCAGGCACTGTTTTATTTTGCCCAGGAAAAACGGTTCAGTCTTGCCAGTCATGTTTGAGCGAATGGCTTCAATTGCACTCAGACTATCTGTGAAGAGGAAATAATGGTTTGGAATTAATGTGACGATTACACTCAAACTATATTGAACTGCTGCTAGCTCTGCTATATAAACAGATGCAGGTTCTTGAAGCCTAAATGAGGCCGAAACATTATTGTTGAACATACCAAACCCTGTCGCTTCTTCAATTCGCGATCCGTCCGTGTAAAACATTTTCTCAGAGTCAATATGCCTGAACTTACTTGAAAATATTTTTGGGATTTCCGTCGAACGTAGATGATCCGGGATTCCACGCACTTCGCGCTGCATGGATGTATCGAAAAATAAAGTTGAGTCAGGGACATTTAGGAGGCTGACACGGATAGGAATATATCTTGAAGGGTTGATTTCCTGTGACATATGGTTAAAATATACTGTCATGAATTTTGTTTGAGATCGAAGCTCGACCGAAATAGTTCTTGAAAACAGAAAATTTTTGCATTAGATGTTTAGTACGCCTAGTTTTTTCAACATCGAAATATAATCACATAGAGATTGTTACAATTCTTTTTTTTTGCTGTGTAGTTCAATCGACAAGAGCCTTCTCTGATAATTAATCTAACTATGTGGTATGTAACCCGAACAAATCGTTCTGATAGTGAAATATTAGTGCAGTATTGAATATACATCAATTCTATGAGAAACTGATACGAATGAGAAACTGATCGCTCAGAATTTCGTAATATTTGGAAGAATCGTTCTCTATCGAAAAATATTAGGCCCATATATTTTTTTTTTTACTTTGTCATTAGGGTGACCATTTCTATGTTAGGGTGGATAAAAAAACGATTCTTTTCGATTTTCTTCCAAAGAGACACTTTTTTTAAAATCATAACTTTTGAATCACTCGACCGATTCCACTAATTCTTGGATATGTTGTCGAAGCATTTAACGGTTTTCATGATTTGCGACCAATGGGCACTATTTCATTATATATTTTTTTTTCTGAAAGCTGAAACAGTTTTACATAACAAATCCAAAAATTAACGATGCGTTTTTTTGTTTTTGAGTTAAAATTTGTTGAAATTTTGAAATCTTCGTTGTATGCAACCATGTGCCTCCATTTATTTATGGTGTTTATAGTGTGAACATATTCTTACCTCTTTTAGATTGTAAAAAAAAAAAAAAGCTATTTAAAATAAACCTTTATGCTTTATAGCTTTATGCATAGGCTATTTCCAAAATTCAAAACAGTCAGATAATCGGTGCTGCTGTCAGATTTGACGTATTGAAATGACTATTGTGATATATATTAAATTTTACCGAGCAACCCTTATATTAATTATTCAAACGGATAAGTAAAGAATGCAATCGGTATGCAATCCGTCATCGTCATAGTGCAACATAATTGCATCGGAATACTACTACCACGGCCAAAAATATTGGTTGAAACAATCAATGTGTATATGCATGTCACCCTTACAAATGGGATGTGAAAACTTTTCTGTTTTGACGGTTTTGGTTTTACTATTTAGTCATAAAGTGAAGGTTCAAACAGAAATTTTTTCTACTAAAGGAAGGATCAATTAGAGAAGATTATGGATCTGCCACATGCCCGAATTTAATCTAACATCAATAATTGGCATTAAAAATAGTGACAATATTTCGACAAGCATTTATCAGCACGGTCGGAACAAATGAAAAAACTGAGGGAATGGGTAAGGAACTGTTTTAACCTGACAAATTTTCAGAAAGCCATTCTACATGCTGTCGAGGAGCAGCAACAGAAGCAGCTCGCAAAAGAAGATGCCTTCTTCAAGTTCTATCAGAAACTGGTTTCTGAAGATGAACAATTCGTGGGTGAGCTTTTACCGGAAGGCGCCAGTTCTGCGGTAAGTTTAGAAAGAAACCAAGAAATTTTCGGCCACCGGATCTTTGCTGTCAACTTAAATCACTTTTCGTGGCCATGTTTTTACAATGATATCAAACTGAGTGCGCATTGTGTTCTAAAGATGAAGCAAATGAACATGTACTTTCATGATAATTAATCAGTTTATTTATTTTTCGTTTTTCCCCAATTAGTCACGACAACAAACTGCTGTTCATTTGGTAGCTAGTAGACAAACCGGCACAGCAACCGCAATTTTACGGGCACTACTAACTGCAGCCGGTAAGGATATCCGAACAAAGACTGACGGTGTAAGTATCTATCAACGAAAATCTATGTAGTCTCTATCCAGAAATATTCCATCTAGCGGCGGAAGCATAAAGCGATCGATCGTTTAACCAGGAAGCAGCAAAGCAGCGACCGTAGAATCGATTTATGTTTTCGCCGCCGAAGCACGGGTGGTAGTTCAATTGCGGCAGTTCCCAATGGCAATGGTGGCTAGCTTTGTGAACAAGGAATTATCGTTTCCCGCCTTCGTGCCTGGTACGGCAAATCGGCAGTCACTATCGAGGGTCTTCTTCATTGGCTTCGGTCTTCGCGATGGATTGCTGTTTGAAGCGTGGTTCGAAGGTTGCTACGAGTTACCGACTCGTAAAAAAAAACAATAAACGAATGCAGGAGTTTGGTTAATACACAATTGACAGGTGTTACTACCCGTGACCTATTTTGGGAGAATCACAGTCAAGTGAATATTGGAACAGGTTAAATTTCGTAACCAGCATTCAATTTGCTTTCTAAATTTTCAGTTCGAAACCCATTCTGCTGTCAAAGTGTTACCATGTAGTCCTATTGGAATATCTTAATTGATTATTAAATAATCAAACTTTTCCTTAATAAATATTTTCACTAAATTTCTGTTTGAGCCGTTAGTAGAATGTTCTCACTAATAGTACTGTTGTTGTACCGTTGAATTCCACTATATCACGTCACTACACTCTCACAAAGTCACCATTTTCACAGTCACTATTTTTCCGAAAGTGTATCAAACGTTATAATACAGATACGTATTTCGGAATGCTATTTGCATCCTTCTTCAGTGTATCGGTTATAAACTTATAAAACCGATACACTGAAGAAGGATGCAAATAGCATTCCGAAATACGTATCTGTATTATAACGTTTGATACACTTTCGGAAAAATAGTGACTGTGAAAATAGTGACTTTGTGAAAGTGTAATGACGTGATATAGTGGAATTCAACGGTACAACAACAGTACTATTAGTGAAATATTTTCAGATTTCTGATCTTGAGAAGAGTTTGAATGTTCCAGAGACTCTTGATTTTTAAATTAGCTTTGAATGAGGCACATTTGTAGCGCATCTTATCAAAAGTTTTCTTACAAATACTGTGCGAACATTGATAATGTAGTAAAATCGAAAGTCGACATTATGAATTGAAAACTTTACAATTTGAATTAAACGAACCGTTTAAATATTTTGTCTCCAAGATTGTTTGCTATGCTGCTAAGGAAATTTTATCGTAAATGACAAACTGCCATAAGATTTTTTTTTTGTTTCGATTAGAAGAATTTTAACCTTATGAGCTGAGGCCAGTATATCGCGTATAATCACGTGGCTCACTCTACGTATTACATTTCCCTCCATGCTCGCAAATGTGCAAAGTGACTCTCGATGTTTGACTACATCACATAAAATGAAATAAAGCTACCGCTTGTTTGACAGCCTTCCTGAGCCGATTTTATTTCTTTCTCATGTTTCGTTACGTTACCAGGAAACAAGACCAGAAAAATGGCGCCGCCATAGAAATCGACTTACCTTCATAAAAATAACATTCACTTCATTTTTATGACGACAACATATATGTTTTCTTGCACTAATCGCATCTAAATTAAATTATCTAGACATTGTCAGGATAAATTTTAGATCCATGCTTTTGATGGCGAGATATTCAATGAACAAGTTGAAAGACGGCGTTTTCAGCTATGCAATTCTTCCTTCAGAAAAAAGACTTTCCCGACCGCTAAAGTCAATGAATCATTCTAAAATGTTCACAGAATATTCTAAACTAATTTTCTAAGAGATTTTCAGTTGGGTTTTTGCTATTCGTCACCGTTTCTGAGAAAACCAGATTCGAAGCGTGAAAATAGCCCTCTAAAACACCCTAAAACACACTGGCCTCAGCTCTTAAGGTGAAATGTAGCGGAATGCGAAAATCGCGTTTTTGATCAATTATTCAAAAACTAGACCGATTTTCGAAAAACCAGAAACACTTAAGTTTTCGAAATCGAATTTATCATAACTAAATATTCTTAGAATTTTAAAATTTTGCTTTGCCGAGTCGTAATTGGTTTTTGAAATGTATAAACGGTAACTGTTCCGTTCCACGGGGATGATTTTAGAGCTGAAAAGTAGTGTTTGTAGCAGATTCTCACAAAGAATCTGAAAATGTAACTCAAAATTATAAAATTTTAGCTGAAACAACCGAAATTTGAAAAAGTTTACATACACTTTTCTGCATTTTTTTTATTGCTAGCGCGCAAGCAATAAAAAAATGCAGAAAAGTTTATGTAAGCTGTTTCGTATTGAGGTGGTGTGAGAAATGCACGGTGGACTCGGTGGCATTATATCGGGAGCAAAAATTACATATAGAATTATGACGCAAATTTATGCAGCATTGGGTTTTGTGTTGAAATAAAAACGAGTTGAACACAATAAAATGGGTATTGTAAGAAATTGTTTATTTTCTAAGTAACTGTCATTTATAATGCTAATAATGTCCAATTCTGTTGAGTTCAATGCATTGATGTTGCTGAAACAATAAAGCCTGGCTGTGTAATATCGTATAACAGGTATTATTTTAGATTGTAGCAATTTTTATAGCAAAACTATATCTTCATCATTGAAAAGCTACTGAATGAAATACAAACCAAGTATTATCGTGATACAAACAATGTGATGAACATTGAAAAACAACACGCATATACATGGTTAGCAAGTTGGTCAATACATATATATATAACCTCATGTTAGTCATTCATAATTACTCATGATTTATAGCTCTAGTGTAAGAGTAATCACTAACAATAACGATTGAATTAGCATTTATTCAAAGTGTGAAGGATTCAAAAATCCATTACGTCCAATCTTTTTTACAAGCCAATATAACAAGAGGTAAGCCCACTGCGCTCAATCATTGAAAAAAGTTCTTGTTTCTATGTGTCCATTTTTCTTGGTATGCTTTGTGCGACGGTTTTATGACGCTACATTTCACCTTAAGTTCTCTCGCCACTCGGGTCAGAAAAACTTACTGACCCTATGTGCGGGGTTGGGAATCGAACCCATGTAGACTACGTGGAAGGCGATGATCTTACACATCACGCTATGCCCATTCCCCATGTCATAAGATTTAAGGCCAGGTTCCTCAAAAAAACGTGTATTTTTTGAAAAATTTCTTCTTAAAAAAACCTTTTTTATTTTTTCAATATGGCGACTCTGATAACAGTTGCTCAAACTGTTCCGATTTGTTGGTGTCATCATTTCCTGGAAACAAATCATCGGAAAGCTAAACAGTTTCATATTCTGTAATCGAATTGAAAAAAAACATGGTTTCGAGAAAAAGACGTGTAAAGGTTAAGGTTGTAGAGAATAGAGAATAGAGAATAGAGAATAGAGAATAGAGAATAGAGAATAGAGAATAGAGAATAGAGAATAGAGAATAGAGAATAGAGAATAGAGAATAGAGAATAGAGAATAGAGAATAGAGAATAGAGAATAGAGAATAGAGAATAGAGAATAGAGAATAGAGAATAGAGAATAGAGAATAGAGAATAGAGAATAGAGAATAGAGAATAGAGAATAGAGAATAGAGAATAGAGAATAGAGAATAGAGAATAGAGAATAGAGAATAGAGAATAGAGAATAGAGAATAGAGAATAGAGAATAGAGAATAGAGAATAGAGAATAGAGAATAGAGAATAGAGAATAGAGAATAGAGAATAGAGAATAGAGAATAGAGAATAGAGAATAGAGAATAGAGAATAGAGAATAGAGAATAGAGAATAGAGAATAGAGAATAGAGAATAGAGAATAGAGAATAGAGAATAGAGAATAGAGAATAGAGAATAGAGAATAGAGAATAGAGAATAGAGAATAGAGAATAGAGAATAGAGAATAGAGAATAGAGAATAGAGAATAGAGAATAGAGAATAGAGAATAGAGAATAGAGAATAGAGAATAGAGAATAGAGAATAGAGAATAGAGAATAGAGAATAGAGAATAGAGAATAGAGAATAGAGAATAGAGAATAGAGAATAGAGAATAGAGAATAGAGAATAGAGAATAGAGAATAGAGAATAGAGAATAGAGAATAGAGAATAGAGAATAGAGAATAGAGAATAGAGAATAGAGAATAGAGAATAGAGAATAGAGAATAGAGAATAGAGAATAGAGAATAGAGAATAGAGAATAGAGAGTAGAGAATAGAGAATAGAGAATAGAGAATAGAGAATAGAGAATAGAGAATAGAGAATAGAGAATAGAGAATAGAGAATAGAGAATAGAGAATAGAGAATAGAGAATAGAGAATAGAGAATAGAGAATAGAGAATAGAGAATAGAGAATAGAGAATAGAGAATAGAGAATAGAGAATAGAGAATAGAGAATAGAGAATAGAGAATAGAGAATAGAGAATAGAGAATAGAGAATAGAGAATAGAGAATAGAGAATAGAGAATAGAGAATAGAGAATAGAGAATAGAGAATAGAGAATAGAGAATAGAGAATAGAGAATAGAGAATAGAGAATAGAGAATAGAGAATAGAGAATAGAGAATAGAGAATAGAGAATAGAGAATAGAGAATAGAGAATAGAGAATAGAGAATAGAGAATAGAGAATAGAGAATAGAGAATAGAGAATAGAGAATAGAGAATAGAGAATAGAGAATAGAGAATAGAGAATAGAGAATAGAGAATAGAGAATAGAGAATAGAGAATAGAGAATAGAGAACAGAAATAAATTTGAATTTTAAATTGAAAGAGGAATGGAAAATAGAGAGTTCCCTTTCCGAATGTACGATATTCGAAATAATTTCACTATGTGTGTTTGTTTACTCTATCCCAAACCCCACCGTCTGGCAGCAATTTACAGAAAAAATATGTTTCTCTGTGTTCTGTTTGAACATGCAATACACTTTAGTCCAGGATTCAGGGAGGTGTTGATCGAATTCCGATGACCCATTTCGTATACAGAGCAAATCATGTTCCTTGGTCACAGTTCCATCGACCAGCCCCGCCTAAATGAAATGTTTGCATCAAATGGATTTAAACATTTCAGAAAGACTTCCGATCCCTTGCAAAAGGCAACCAATCGACGCGTGTGTAGGTTTATGTTCTTTGGTTTTGTAGAAATAATTTACATTTTCCAATCTTACCAATATTCGAGTTTGCATTCAATGTTTCATTTCTTACTGTATCGAAACCATTCAAACCTTCAGAACCAGAAAATTACAAATTATGTAAGGATCATATGGAATATGCTAACTTATGAATTGCAAGGAATGCTGAAAACCGTGTTCATGAAATCAAGTTGACAATTTAAAGTCACATTAGGGGTACTAATAAACTTCAGCAATAGTCAGGGCGAAATACTTTACCTATTTGAAAGATTTTCAATAATTTTCGCGTTTCAAATGAATTATTACATACAAACCAATTCGCACCCTCTCATTTTGCTACTAACGCAGAAGCCGATAGCACCCAGTCGACGCCGTTATGTTGGCCAAATGTCAGGCATGAGATAGAAACTTGTGAGCGCTTACCTTTTGACGACCAGATCAATAATGTCAGGCGTAATTGATTTGTGATGATTTTTAGTAACCGATAACGTTTCCAACCCGATTGTTATAATCCCCAGAGCTAGAGACAAGTTCTACGTCTTCAAACTTAGATATCCATCGCCGTAACTTTTCGTTTCTTCGGCTTCCCCATGCTAGAACAAAATATGGGTACGAAGATCTTTTTGCCAAGAAGCCAAAAGAAGAAGAGGTTTTATCCCTATTCGAGGTCAAGTTTGCCAGAAACTAACTTCACCGGGCTTTTTCATACTCCAAATAAACAATAGACATGAAACAATAAACAATAATCCAAAATGTCCTATAGTAGGAATCGATTTCTCAAGCAAAAATTTTGTATGTAAGAATTTTTGTATCACAAAATCAAATTCAAGATGACCAAACGTTCCTATTCTGTTAGTGCATTTAATTCGCCAAAGTGAAATCCTCAATGTCCATCATGTCAATTATACCAAGCATTAACTTTCTGTTTGTTACTTGGTCATTCTTCATGTTGGACTGAAATACATTCTATTCTAGAATAGATAACTCGTGGTTTGATACCTCCTACTATTAACCGCAGACCAATCAAATGAATCGATGGACAAATGATTACACGAACACAAACAACGTACCGAGAATGTTTATGTTTCGTGCGGCCGTGGATCGATATCCGACTTCTGTCCGACTAATGTCAGTCTGATATTGACTCGCTGCGACGAATTAACTATTGCGGTGCTTTATAAGCTTCTGTTGATGACGGCGATTCATTATGATTGATTTTCACCCTTTACTTTTGAAATTGATTGATTGAAAAATCAAGTTTGACTACTGAACCATAACGAAAACATACATTACAAATCCACTGCCTGCTTTCGTTGCAATCAATGACGTATTTTTTCCTATAGTAAGACAATCTAGACTACTTTTTGGAATCGTGTATCGGTTTTATAACTTCTGCGCAAAAAATAGAACACCTCCTTCCACAAGTACTCCTTAGAATCGAAATGCTCGACAGAATTGACGAGGGTACTTTCAGAGCGTAAAATCGATTGCTTGTTGTGCAGTTTTTTGGCAATTCAATTCCTTGTTCGTTTTTTTACCCATACTCTAACATACACAGTTCATTCACCATTTTTTTTCGAGTCTGTAGCTTTGCTCGAATTTTAAATAACAGGGAGATTGCACGGAAAATCATTACTTGCTTTTCGTATTTGAGAAAATTCTCAACTGAAATACCATCAGTTCCGAAAGTAGCCAACATTATTAATAGGTTTCCAGTATTTGAAATATTCTCTCTAGTAAAACGACCTGAAATGTGTTTGCGTTCTACATTACGAATGAAATATACGTAAGCTGTCATATCACCTTCGTATAATATTCTTCCACTTCAGTGGTTCACACGCGGTATGTGCCCTCCTACCCCTCTCCAACCGTCCATTCAGCTTCAGTTGGATCAATACGGTTGTAAAGCAAATCGCACTCCATTTCCTCCGTACGAATGTAATACTTTTGACACATGCATTCTTTCACGCTGCCCGATTTCATGTTGATCAACGCTAAAATAACGCGCGAAAGTTATTGGGTCAACCGGAACCAGTGCCGTTCTGATTGGTATCTGGATTGCGAACGACCGCTCGACCACTGAAATGGGTCGTGATACGATTTCATTTACTTTCAACAGGTTCGCAGTCGCGGGCACGTGTTCCTGCTGCATCATAATAAAGTGCGGACGGTGACTTTTCTTTGGAAAATTGCAAACTTCCAAGCAACCGCTATCTTGATCGGCCTCCTAGCTCGCAGCAGGCAATAGGCAGATACAGACGTTGAATGCTTGGCTCGATGCTCCGAACACCGGATGGTCAGTCTTGGTCGGACCGCTGCTACGAGCCCTGCTCATGGGGTTGCGTTCCAAGTATTACTACAGACGCAACAGGAGTGATTTGCTGAAATGTGATGAGGTAAATCGGGTGATAGGCTGTTTTTCGTTTTTTCGGTGATGTGGCCCACTGTTGGAGCAAATAAGTAAAAAATCATGGATAAAAATGCTGTCGGAAAATCTTGTGATGAGTGGAAAAAGCATTGAAATCGTTCAGTTTTGGTGTGCTGCTTGTTGTGATGCTTATCGGATGCTGTGCAATTTGTACGAGGAATTTTTGATGCTCAATTAGTTGCAAGAAGTTGGAGACAGTGACCGTCGAAAAGGAATAAATTTTCATGTCATGCATTAATGGCAATTATTATTAGTTTAATAAGTTTGTTCTGTATGAGTGATAAAGCTATCTTGAATGAAAACGGTGCTTTTTTACAAACTAACATACTTTTTACTGGATACTTTTTAATAATACTCCGAGACCCGAAGAGCCGGGTATCATATACCGATCGATTCAGCTCGACAAACAGAGCAAATATCCGTGTATGTTGTCAACAAAGAGGTCGAGATCTCAGAGATGACTGAACCGATTTTGATCAAGCTAGTCGCAAATGAAAGGTGTTTTAAGATCGGAAATTTACTTTTTGAGCTATACAAAGTTTTATGTCAATAAAATACTGTAACGGTAATAGCTATTCAAAAAATAATAGATTGTTAAAATCCGTTCATTTTTAGCGGAGATATCGATATTTTTGTATAAATTACTTTCCCCCTTATTGCAGTGTAAAGTGGTCCCAATTACACCAGAACGCGTTTTTTGTTTGCGCTTTAGAGGTTAATTTTGGAAGCTAAATGCCGTCAGAAGAATTTTCGATTGGAATTGTCCCCTTCTCTTCATACAATTAAAATTTTCAGTAATCCACCAGAACGTGAGATTAAAGTTAAAATTTTCCTATATTGCGTCATAGAGAACTTATTCTTTCGGAGGAGTTGCAGACCACATTATTACAAGAAAACACGCCGAACACAAGCACTTTTAAAAATGGATTTATGTCATGAAATGAATTATTCAGTTTTGCAATGACTGACTGGAAACATTTATAGGAGAAGCCAAATGAATGAAAAACTTAACAGAAAAGATGATTTTTTTGGAAAAAGATACGCTCAGAGACAGGACTCGAACCTGCGTTCTTATGCATTCCGTGCATACGCGCTACCATTTCGCCACTCTGAATCTTGTTGTAGTCACTCTAGAACGCCAGTCAGACACAGTAGAACATACATCGAACATGGTCTAAATCCTGGCGGTCACCCGACCGATACCTTACATCCAAACATCTTCTCTGTCCATCAAACACTAGTCTTCTCGCTTTATACCTATTTCTCCGATCAAACATTGAGTAGGAGAGTGTATTTTATAATCGCTTGTCACCTTCTTCAATGGTGCCAGTCGCTGGCTGGACACCGCAATTGTTTTTAACGATTTATTAATTTTTAATTGGTTTGACGTAAAGCGCGTATGCACGGAATGCATAAAAACGCAGGTTCAAGTTCTGTCTCTGAGCGTACCTTTTTCCAACAAATCATCTTTTCTGTTAGTTTGGGTTGTGCATAAAAATTGTTTCGATCTTTTGTCCAATACAAAAATATAATTATTTCTAGAGTTTAGGTATATTTTTCAAAATTTTTAAGATTGTTAGTGAAATAAAATCTGAAACAAATTTCAGATCTTTTTTGTAAATTTTGTTTATAATAAATTTTTAACTAATAAAATAAAAATATATATGTCATATAATTTAAAAGTTTTGTTTTGATTTTGACAAAATTTTCCCAATAATAGAAATTCTCTGTATTTGTACCAAATTTCATGAGATTCTTTGAAAGGATATATAATTTTGTTCTTCAATATATTATTTGTGGTAATGATTCCATTACTTTGGAGCAGTAAAATATACATGTCATCGCTTTAATTCTTGAGTTGTATACAAACATGTTAACAAAAATGAAAAATTCATATATACATTTAACCGATTTTTAAGGTTTTCTTTTGATAATGCAAGAATGGTAGTTGGACAAAAATTGTAGCTGGTATCAATATATTCTATACGACGTTTATGCCAAAGAAAGGGGAATAGCAAAGCAGATAGGACATACTAGGCGCGTGAAAAAAACCTGGAACGGAAAAAATCAAATTTTCATTGGTTTTCCTTTACCAATCGCCTCCTACAAAGTTTTTGAATCAATCTGCTAACTTCACAAACTTTGAGAGTGTAAAATTTATTTAGCTTTATTGAAAAACAGCTGAGCTACGACAGCTCGAAGTTACCGTTCCAACTTTTTTTCAGGCTTGGTATTTGGAGTGTTAAGGTATCAAGTTTTTAAACAAACCTTTTATCGATTATATCTGATTATATTTATGTCTAATTTTATGCAATATGTTTTTGTTGTATCTCAATTGGTTTAAACGTTATATTTATTCCAATTGCCGTTAATGAGAAAAAAATAATTATAATTTCAATATAACGTTCGAAAATTGAAATATTTTAATCATAGTTTTAAAAATATATGAATAACATAATCTACAAATATTCTGATAAATTTAAATTTAAATTATTCCAAAATCCGTTTCATTAAATAATAAATATGTATTAATTTGCTTTGCAATTTTTGAGAAATCGATGTGGGTATCTTTTCGGATTCGCGTCTTACGGAACTGGATAAAGGACAATAATGGGGCAATAAAATTTTGGTTGCTCTCCTAACACATGGATCAATAAGTCCGGAGATTAACAATGGAAACAACATTTTTTTGCGAAAATTTTTTTATTCATCAACATAATCACCTTTTAGGGTGATACAATGGTACCAACGTTTTCCCATTTTTTCAATACCATGTTTATGAAAAAATTTATCTTTCGCTTCAAAATAAGCATCAGTTTCAGCCATGACCTCCTCATTTGAGCCAAATCTTTTTCCCTGGAGCATTTTTTTAAGATCAGCAAAGAGCCAGTAGTCACTGTGGGCTAAATCTGGCGAGTATGGGGGGTGGGGAAGCAGATCAAAGCCCAATTCGTTCAATTTCGTCATTGTTTTCATCGACTTGTGGCAGGGTGCATTGTCTTGATGAAAAAGGATTTTTTTTCTCTGCATGTGCGGTCGTTTTTTTGCGATTTCCTCCTTCAAACGCACCAGTAAGTCAATATAATAATCACTGTTGATCGATTTACCTTTTCCGAGGTAGTCAATGAAAATCACGCCATGCGTATCCCAAAAAAACTGACGCCATGACTTTGCCAGCTGACTGCTGCGTTTTCGGATGCTTCGGACGGCTTTCTCCAGCTGTGCGCCACTCAGATGACTGCCGCGTCGACTCTGGAGTGTAGTGATGTAGCCATGTTTCATCCATGGTCACGTAACGACGCAAGAAATCTTTTTTGTTGCGAGTAAATAGCGATAAACTGCTTTCTGAATCATTGACTCGTTGCTGTTTTTGTTCCATCGAAAGCAATCGCGGCACCCACTTGGAAAAAACCTTTTTCATGCTCAATTTTTCATGAAGGATAGTAAATACACTTCCATATGATATCTGTGTCATCTCAGCAATCTCACGGAGCTTCACTTTACGATCTTTCATTATAATTTATGTCACTTCACTCACATTTTCCGGTGTAACGGCTTCCACAGGTCTACCCGAGCGTTCCGCGTCATTTGTGTCGGTACGACCACGTTTAAACTCGGCGAACCCCAGTTGTTTTTGATGGACAAGAGTCCGGATAACATTTTTCAATCCATTGTTTCGCTTGCACGGTGTTTTTACCCATTAAAAACAATGTTTTATCAAAACACGAAACTCGGTTTTTTCCATTTTTTAAACAAGCTACAAAACGAATTTACTCCAACCTCGATAACTCAGCTGTTTCTGGTCGGATCGACTTTAAATTTTGACCCGTTTCAAGCAAAGGTTAGTACTCTAGAAAGACGTGGTTACTGGTTTACTACGAGCGCCATCTTTGCTTTAGTCTCGGGACTTATTGATCCATGTGTTATTGTCAGTGCAATTCTTTGGTTATAGCTCCTATTGTTTATCTGATATGAAAAAAAAAATTCAAAAGTGTTGAAAATGTGCACTGACTTGTACTCACGAAAAACATACTCCAATACACACACACATAGATCAACACAGTCGAAAAAAAAATCCTCGGTATAATTAAACAATTAACATATTTCAGTTTATAACTTTTTGTTTTAAAATTCTGGAAACTGTGATACTTTTGTGGATAGTCTGGTTTCAAGGATTTTTTTCAATTTTTTCTCGAAAAGTTCTCAGTTACACATTGGAAAAATAATTGAAAATAAGTGTTCAGGTGTAAACAGGATCGACCCAGTCGACGGCGGTGGCGGTAACGAGAGGTGGCGACTTTCGTGCCATGGCGCCCACAAAGCATCGGTACTTGTTTGTATGGAACTCGAGAGTTGTTTATTGTATTTAAAAGCTGATTTTGGACGCGTCAAAACTAGGCACCACGATAACATTGTACCGCGTCCTCGGATTGGGACACGAAGCCCAAAGGCAGGAGTTTGGGTTTTGTGCACCGTCGTCATTACGATTGCCATTTTATTGCAACGGTCTGGTAGCAATCCTGATTCAGTAGTCTCGCGTCCGCCGCCCGGACCGATTCCACGAATAAATTTTTCCTTCGATTCCAGAATTCAGGTCGAACTGAAAGCATGATATGAATATCCGTTTTTCAAAATTTGAATCTGTTTGCGTTGTTGGTGTGGAGTACGAAAAGTGATAGCTTTGGATACGGCCCTCGAGTCTAGTTCGGTGCGATTTTGGCTGTCTGGTGTGCTGGTAGTGGTGTTGCTGAGAACATACCAAAAAGTGTTTGTTTTGCTAGGAACCCCAAAGTGGTTCGAATTCCAATTCATTCGGTTCGTGATTATTGTGCACCTCGGAGCCTTCCCTTCCCACGACATTGATCCGAAAGGTTTCATGATAGGAATTCACTGTCATTGTGTACATAAATACCATCACAATCGGTTTTTTTGTTTTCGCCAAAATAAATCGGAACGAAATTGCGCGCCTCAGTAGTTTCAACATGACATTTGGTACGAAAGGACCATGTCTAACCTCTCCAAGCGTTTCCAGAATGTGCAATCGAAGTATGCGAAGTTTAATCCGGCAAAAGCGGCTGCGATCGCCGCAGCTGCGACCGCGTCCGGTGAATCCCCCAACGGGTCCTTCTCCGATGGCAGTTCGAAGGTATCGGGAATGGATTTGCATGCGTCAGTTCTAGCGGCGCAGTGCTCAGAGGTAAATGGTTCCGATTTGAAAATGTTGCCGTCTCGGAAAAACAGTTCCCTGGTGCCGGAAGGCGGAATCAGTGCCAGCAGACGTAATTCTGTTGTTGTCAAGAAGAGTCCGGTTCCGACGCGACGGGGTGGAACCGTGGCCTCCCCCAGTCGCAGTAACGGGTCCGAAGTTCACAAGCTAGCCACCAATTTTGTTGCTTTGAATAGACACAAAAAAAAGAAAAAGCAGAAAACCACTTGGATAACTATTGTACGGGATGTTTTTTTACAGAAAGGAAAAATACCACTACTGCTTGCTGTTGAGGCTGGTAATCAGTCTATGTGCAGGGAGTTACTTTCATCACAAACGGCGGATCAACTGAAGGTGAGTACAAAGCATTTGTTTATCTCCGATTTCCAGGTTGATGATTTTAACCTCTATGGTATGAATCCAAATATATCGACTGCTATCGAGTCCCGCAAAAAAAAAGTATTACGTAACGACAGCAACTGTTTGTATTGTGAGCTGCAAATATTTGCCGACAATTCTGATACGAATCGGTAATGCATGAATATGAAGAATATCCGAAGGGTGTGTTTGTGAGCATTCATTTTACCGAAATAGCTGTGATGGTTGTGGCAGACGTGCTAAGTCGTGGTGGTGTAGGAAAATGATAAACCGAGTCTACTCGAAACTAATGTTAACTCCGTCAAACAATGAAAGTTGAGCCAGTCAAAAGTTCTACAATCCTTTTGAAATTACAGTTGAGTGAGTGATCCAAGATAACAGTTCCATGATAATGTAATACTTATCAAAAGTTTGCTAAACTTTTTACATTTAAAATTCTAGCTTGTGGCTAGAACGAGTTTTTGCTTTTATATATGGCTGGATTTGGCGTTACAATTTTAAGAAGTGAAAAAAGAAATTTCATGATTTAGTAGAGAAGTGAATTTTGTCATTTAGAGTGTTATTAAAAAATAAGTAGCCTTACAATACCAAGCAACCAGCAGTTCCACAATTACTGAAAATATCTACTTTCTTGCCGCTTAAGAGTACGTGTGATACTTTGGCACCTCTTTTTTTTAAATAACTATTTATTGGAATATGAGTTGGGTCGTCAAATGGTGAGATAACTAAGTCCTCACAAGTCCCTATCTCATGCCTCCCCGAGCGTCTATGATGACATTTGGTCAATAGAACGGCGTCGACTGGGTGCTATCGCCTTCTGCGTTAGTAGCAGAATGAGAGGGTGCGAAATGGCTTGTAGGTTGAAGCCCATCCTAAAGTGCAATGTTTATCATAGTATATTACAACATATAATTCTGTTGTTTATTACATCATGTATTATTACTATTATTATTATTATTATAATTATTATTATTATTATAATTATTATTATTATTATTATTATTATTATTATTATTATTATTATTATTATTAGAAGAGCGTAACTTACACTGCGACATTAACTGTTATATTGTATCATAGCATATTATTTCACATATTATCGTCTTACACTATTTTATGTTATTATATACTATGTTGTATGGTATTAAACTGCATTGCATTATATCATATTATATTGTATTCTATTATAGTATGTTATATTGTATTGCATTATGTTGTATTATATTATATTATATTATATTATATTATATTATATTATATTATAGGCTTTATTATGAGTAGTACTACGTACCTCTGCGCAAAATATAAATTTGTTTTCCTTGTAAGTTATCATTTTTAAAGTAAATTTTAACTAAATATCAAGGTCGTCACAAGGTGAGCTTGGTCTTCACTGGTTCCTGTTTCATGCCTACACGTGTATCTGTGGTGACAATTGGTCGATGGAATGCGTTGATGGCAGAATGAGAGGATGAGAAATGACATATAAATTGAAGTAATGTAATATCATAGCATATTGCAACATATCATTTATTTCATTCTATTATTTAGTATATAATTCATTGTACTATATTATGTTGTTTTTTATTATTATTTTCATTATTACATTTATTGTTATTATTATTAATTTTTCATCAATAATAATAACATATATTATTTTTATAGATGTGGATATTATTATTGTTATTAGAAGAGAAATATTCTACTTCCTACAGTATTGCGAAGATAGAAGAGCATAACTGACACTCTACATTAACTGTTATTTTATATATTGATTTATAATATATTATATTGTATGACATTGTATTATATTATATTAAATTAAAATATATTATACTATATTATGTTATATTGTATTATTTTGTAGTTTTTAAGTTTTATTATTATTATTATTATTATTATTATTATTATTATTATTATTATTATTATTATTATTATTATTATTATTACTATTGTTACCATTATTATAATCTTTATCATTATCAGCTACATTTTCATTTCCATACTACACATTTCACTTACACATATATTATTAAATTGTATCATATTATATTACGTCATATTTTGTGGTATTATATAATATTACATTGTACTATATTATACTATATTATGGTACAATGTTTGGTATTGTTTTATATAGTATTGTAATGCATTTTTTTTAATACACAATTATAAGTGTATTAAATTGCATTGTGATGTATTACATTTTTATATTTTATGCATAATAATATTTTATTATATTCAGTGTCGTATAGTGACCAAACTATATTATAATATATTATGGTATATTTTACTATATTATGTCACATAACATTATGATACTATTATATTCATCATAAAATATTATAGTAGACTATAATACACTGTACCATACGATTTTGCACCGTTTTATACTATATTGTGTTTTATTGTATTATACTGCCGGAAATTATATTAAAGTGTATTATGTTACATTATATAATACTATGCTCAAGTACATTGTAAGGGAAGAGGGATGGGAGTGCATCAGGGTATCTTACAAGTGAATGACTGGATGAAGGAGTGAAATGTCAACCCGATTCACAGGGGAAAGCTGTGTGTTTTCCCCAGAAGGTCTGAAATGAGTAAGACGCACCCTTCTAACAAACAAACCATCAGGCAGGTTTAAGCTGGTACAGCGAATTCTTTTATTATATGGCCGGATGTTATTGCTGGAAGGCGCCGGGTCCTCAAAACCCATTTTGGCCTTCTTAACAGCAGTAATATGAAAGTTATCTGATAATCAAATTCGGATCTACTGTAAGTCTACCTGCATCCACTGGTAATGCCTTGAACTGATGGTGGCTTCACACATACATACATACATACATTTATTGGAATATGAGTTGAAATTAAATTCAGTTGAAATTAAATTGCTCAGCCACAAGTGGTGACTTTTCAGCCGTATTATATACATGATTTGGTTGTTACCATGAGGACATCATTTGCTTCCGCAATTCTGAGATTGTTGTGTAGGGAAAATTCTAAACCTACTTGTATTGTGTAATGGGGTAAAGGAACTTATATACTAACTTACTAACTAATGCAGAGAGCGAATCGATTCAATTAAAGATTGCATCGATTTTTGCCGAATTTGCTTATAATATTATGTGACATTACATCTAATGGTTCTATATTTGTGAGTCCAGGGAGGACGCTTCAAAATCATTTTCATTTTATTCTGAATCCTTTGGACCGTTTTCTTCCTGGTGGAACAACAACTTGACAAAATTGGTACTGCATAAAGCATGGCTGGTCTGAAAATTTGTTTATAAATTAAAAATTTGTTTTTAGACAGAGCTTAGAATTTCTGTTTATAAGAGGATATAAACATTTAATATATTTATTACACTTTGCCTGGATTTCTTCAATGTGATCCTTGAAAGTAAGTTTTTTGTCATACGTTAAACCTAAGTATTTAGCTTAATCAGACCATGTCAATTCCAAGCCATTCAATTTGAGAATGTAATTATTGTTTGGTTAAAGAAAAGAAGCTCTTGGCTTATGAGGAAAGATAATTAATTGCGTTTTTGCTGTGTTTGGTTTATTTTCCATTTTGACAGTTAATCACTTAAAAAAAATTAAACTTCTTTGTAGGCGACTGCAGATCACTCTTAGATTTCTACCTGTGGCTAACAGACTTGTGTCGTCACAGAATAGCGGGTAGATTTGGAAGATCAGAAGTGAAAATATTATACAAGAATGGAGCTACGCTCGAACCCTGCGGAACACCTTCCCGTACGGGTAGCAATTCAGATTTACAATTCTGATAGCTAACCTGAAAAGTACGATCCGTTTAAAAAATTTTGAACCATTTTGATCAAATAAATAGGAGACTGGGAATCAGACATTTTTGCTATTAAACCTTTGTGCCAAACACTGTCGAATGCTTTTTCTATGTCTAGAAGAGCAACTCCAGTGGATAACCCAGAAGATTTATTTGCTTTTATCATGTTCGTTACTCTGACAAGTTGATGAGTAGTTGAATGTTCATGACGAAATCCAAACTGCTCTGGCAAAAAAGAATTCTCATTTATATGAGACATCATTCTCAACAAGATATTTTTTTCAAAAAGTTTACTGATAGAAGAAAGTAAGCTAATTGGTCGATAACTTGATGATTCTGCTGGGGTTTTATCAGGGTTGAGGATAGGAATTACTTTAGCGTTTTTCCATATTTTTGGGAAGTAAGCTAAAGAAAAACACTTGTTGAAAATTTTAACCAGGAGTCTCAAGGCAACATTGGGAAGATTTTTAATAAGAATATTAAAAATTCCATCATTACCAGGAGCCTTCATGTTTTTAAGCTTCCGAATGATTGACTTAATTTCATCAAAATTCGTCTCAATAATGTCATCTTGTGATAACACTTGAGTTGAAATATGCTCATATTTCAGTGAGACTTCATTTTCAATAGGACTCACAACGTTCAAGTTTTTGAGCTTTTTCGCCATTTGTAAGAAGTATTTGATTTCCTTCCTTGAGAGCAGGAATTGGGTTCTGGGGTTTCTTAAGAACCTTAGAAAGTTTCCAGAAAGGTTTAGAATATGGCTTAATTTGTTCAACTTCTTTAGCGAAATTTTCATTTCGCAAAAGAGTGAATCTATGTTTAATTTCTTTTTGTAAATCCCTAACTATGTTTTTCATAGCAGGATCACGAGAACGTTGATATTGTCGTCGACGAACATTCTTCAACCGAATGAGCAGTTGAAGATTGTCATCGATAATAGGAGAATGTAATTTAGTTTGAGCTTTGGGAACTGAAAGATTTCTAGCTTCGATAATGTAATGATTCAAATTATCAATTGCTGTGTCAATGTCCGCAGAATTTTCTAAAACAGTTTCATGATCCACATGATTTTCAATGTGAGATCTGTAATCCAACCAATTAGCTCTATGATAGTTGAATATAGAACTAATTGGATTAATTAAAGCTTCGTTGGAAAGTCTGAATGTTACTGGAAGATGATCTGAGTCAAAGTCAGCATGTGTAATCGGTTCACTACAAATGTGACTTTGATCTGTTAGAACCAGATCAATTGTAGACGGGTTTTTCACGGAAGAGAAACAAGTCGGATTACTGGGATAAAAAACTGTAAAGTAACCAGCTGAGAGTTGATTATGAAGTATTTTACCATTACTGTTATTTTGCCTACAATTCCACTGGACATGCTTAGCATTTAAATTCCCTATTACGAAAAATTTCGGTCGATATCTTGTGAGTTTTTGCAAATCGCCTTTAAAGAAATAGAATTGTTCGCCGGTGCATTGGAATGGCAAATATGCTCCAGCGATGAAATAAATTCCATGAATAGTTTCAAATTCGATTCCCAAGCTATTGAAAGCTTATGAATCGAAGTATTTTAGTATTGAAAGAAGGTAAAATTCGATGTTTAATTTGCCGTTGGACAAAAATGGCAACTCCACCACTCATTCCAGTAAACCTGTCAAATCGATGAACCACATAATGTGGATTACTTCTCAATTTGACATTTGAGTTTCTTTCACAATGGCAAAATCAATTTTGTGAACTTTGAGAAAATTATAAAATTCATCTTCACTCGATTTTAAATATCGAGCATTCCAATTTAAAATATTCAAATAATTATTTAACATCATTGTTAAATTTTAAATTCATTATAATATTATTTGCAAATTGCCATCCGATTTGAAATGCTTCAAAAAGTTATGAAGTCGAATTCATTCGGATGATCATTTGAAAAAGTTGAGCTTGTAGGTAGATCCTTTTTCCGTTATATCGCCAAAATCGACTTCGTTTAACGAAGCGAATGGCATTGGAGAAATATTGGTAGATAGATATCTACCTGTTACACTAGTGTAACTGCCATTAGAAGAAGATGATTTGGCCGATCTACCTATTAATCAATTGTGTTCATTAGAAGAAAAACTGAAAGGCGTTCATGTGTTTTTATTATTTACATTAGAAGAATTAAGAGGCATTTGTATACCTGTTACCAAAGCGTAACTGTCATTAGAAGAAGATGCTGACGAGGTCGATCTACATGTCAATAAATTGTTTTCGTTAGAAGACGAATTGGAAGGCGTACCTGTTTTTTGTTTTAAATTCGAAGAAATAAGTACCTCAGAAGAATTAGACGTGGCATTTGTAACGGTTTTTTGATTTTCAGGTATGTTCTGTAAATTTTAGGTCGTTGATTTGACTTGTTGTCTAAGCGAACGAGCGTTCAAAATTTTTTCCCTGACAGGACATTTCAAATAATTGGATTTATGATTTCCATCGCAATTTGAACATGAAAATTTATCAGTGGTTTCATTCATTGGACAAACGTCTTTCGAATGCGATTTCCCACAATTCAAACAGCGTATATCCATATGACAATTTCTGGTTCCATGGCCGAAGCCTAGGCAACGACGACATTGCGTTAAGTTTGCAATACTATTATGCCGTTTATTAAATTCCTAATGAATTTTAATATGGGAAATGAAACGTACTTTTTCTAAAGTTTTTAAATTGTGTACATCACTTCGATTGAAATGTATTAGGTAAAGTTCATGGGAAATTCCAGAGCGTGGTCTAGAAAAAGGTGTCATTCTTTCATTATCGTTGATACTAAACATTTTAGAAAGCTTTAATTTTGAATTATTTGGGATAATGTCATACAACTGAAAATGTTATCATAAATTGTTGATCATATTCCCGATGGCGTGTAGCAAAAATTATTCTGATACGTTAGATACAACAAGAGATGTTCACGATCAAAAACTTATCACTCTCTCAGAGGGAAAATTTTGAAAAGGCACCCCATAGTAAAGTAAGTCGTATTCACGACAAAAAGGCTGAACAATTTCATAGTTTTGAAAAAGACTGATAATATTAAAATATAACTCTTTGTATAGCCTTGGCTGAATAATTGTTAATCTTCAAAAAGACTGTCAGTGATTCAGGTTAGCCTCGAATCAATGAAACTCTAGGTAGCCAGAAAAATTTCCAAGAGCTATTCGCGTGCGGTTCGAGCGACTGTTCAACACCGACTGATTTGGCAACTTGAAAGTGCAGAACAAGTGCCGTGTGAACTTTCTCACTACATAGCAGCTGAACAGCTGTATTTTAGAAGCAGCCTAGAAGTTCGTTTGGTTGCGTCACGCGAACTTTCAACGGAGGATATTTACTTAAAAAATTGGCTGCTTAAAATGCTGGTGTAATGATGCCTTTCTCATATCAATCATACTATCATATATAATACCGTGGTATTCTTCCAAATAATTTGTTTCGATTCTTAAAAGAAAAAACCGAGATCAGTTTGTTTGACCGTCTACTGATAAAAACTATCAATTGGAGAAGGTTTGGGGTCGATTTAGACAACTTTTTACGGTTTTTCGACCTTTTCAGTGATGGTAAAAAAATTTTAACACGCTTTACCCTATATTTCCGGATCCGGAAGTCGGACCCGGATGAAATTCAGGAATTACATATGGGAACATAGAAACTTTCATTTCAACCTAAGTTTGAGAAAATCGTGTTTGTATTCTAGGAAGTAGGTAGGTGATTTATGAGAGTTTTCTAAACTAGTTCTTTACGTTATTGAAAATGACCGTTAGTGGCTTTGGAGTCCTGGAAAAAAATTGGCTGCGGATGATCACGACCCTAGATGATCGTACTACAAGTCGTACAATCGTTCGTATGTTTCAATATTTTATATATCTAATTATAATTGAGTGAAAGATACTTTCTAAATGCTGTACAGGTTTCATTACTGGCTTTTAGAAGGGCCGAATTGTGAAATTCTCTAAGATATTGAACACTGTCCGGAACATTTTCCTCGAATGCGATGCTATTAGCTAACGTTCGTTCGGTGCGAATTTCGTACAGCGAAAAGTGCTCAATACTAATCAAGTTATTCCAGATTTTAACTAAACTGATGATTTTTTCCTTCGATTTTCAAAAAAGTGTTATCAAAAGAGCAAAATTTTGCAAAAAAGTGATACTAATTTAGAGCCATTAGAACGGCTGATTCTGTGTAATGTTCCCCATCGTTGTCCTCTTTTGGTTTTCTTTTCCTCCAATGCAAACGACCAGAAGCTGGATGATGCATTCACTCTTGTTTGAAGCGAAACTCACACTGCGAAAGTCCAACAGCAGATATGCTCACAGAAGAACTAGCTGTTGCTTTTCTGCGATTAGGCTTCAGAAACGGAACCTCATATTCGCCATTAAATGAAGCACCAAGCAGATGAATAATGTCTGGTGTAGTTCAACTTTCTTGACGTAGATGGCGGTCAGCGCACTCGATGCGTCTCCGTTCATGGATTTTCATAGACTGAAACTATTTAAAGATTCGGTTGATTTTAAGGTTTCGTGTTTGGACTTTTTATTTACACTATTTAAACAACGTTAACGTAATAAATATTTTTTTTGACACTTGGCCCCGTGTAGTGAAGAATAAGGCAATGCCTAAACACCCTCCTAGAAATCGCTAGTCATTTGTCAGTCGTTTGTTTATTTAGTTTGACGAAATTGACAAGACCAACGAGCTAACACTAATGCATCGAGCCACGTTCAGTGAGGGTCGTTGATGTGTGTACTGTGTTTCGCGGAGAACGACAAACCCGTCCAAACTTTTCGCTAGCGGAAAACCAGTTGATTTATGCAGATCGACCCGATTCAGTTCGTTTCGCAGAAGTGTGAAATTCCGTTTGTTTTCATGACGCCGCCGTCGCTATAGCGTGTAATTCGTGTAGGGTAGCTACACTGGCGGTGCTGGAATGCCTACAGGGGAGCAAAACTTTATGGCAACACCTCCGTAGAGCGGAATGTCTGCAGGACGATATGGTGACGAATGCAGTCAGGACAAGGACACCAATGTCGATGGTATTTGTTGTGCCCGAGAGAACCTTGAAATTGTGTTTAGTGGCGTATTGCACTTTATTCAATAGACTTACCCATCGAACTTGTTCAAGTACTCGTTGGCGGATATGTTTTGAGTAAAATTTTCTGGCCACTCAGTACAGTATAGTAAAACATATTTGGGCAGCATTTTCTTCTAAATCTAATTTTGGACTAAGAGCTTTAGGGTGTAGGGGAAACGAAACCAATATCGTTGATATTTGATATCCGTCCATATCAAATTCAAATAGTTTCTGACTATCTAGAATTAACTCATTTTCAGAAAAAAAAATGACCCAAGTGACAGTCTATTTAATGGTTCTAATATATGAGATATAAGATAGAGCTGAGTTGATTAAGAGTAAGGTTACCTTCCATCGTCAAATATACGTAGAAATTTGTTTTTTCAAACCGCATCGTATTATGAAATGAAATTTCGTTACACACGAAAGCCCAATGCAATATAAATACTGATAATGACTCGTTTTTCAAAATAGTAGATTATTTGGAAATATTGTACAAACACTGCGATGTTATGGTGTAAAATACTTTACTACGGAACGGGTTTCAATTAAAACATACTCAATCTGCCCCGTAACATTTTACTGTCACAGCTTCGAACGCTTATAACCCAGTGTTTTGTTGATAGTTTTGTAGAATTCAACTACCGATCGATTCGGAAATATTTAACTAAAACATATGAGGCAACGTCGTTTGAGTATTTATATCGGTTTTAATTGACCTATATTTTCACAGCTTATCATAATGATGTCATCCTCTCGACCATTTTACACAGTACGAATTATCACACAAAACGGAATCTATATTATATACTCCCTCACAATTTTTACTCAGTCAAAACCCGGCTGTGAGCGCTTAAAATGTATTGGTTTTTTGGAATATTTGATATAACTTAAAAGTTTATACATATTACTTAGTTGATCAATATTTTACTATTAAAATGACTTCTGTTCAACCGACAAAAGTGTAAATCTACAAATGCCTATTTCAGTGGTTATTTGTGATACAAATGCTACGGATTTTTTCGCACATCTACGGATTTCTGTTTTCTCAAAGCGTCTACAATGAATCCCTGAATAACTACGGATTTTATATTATTCCTCCTCAATGGAATGGCCAGAACTTGATCGTTAATATTTCGAGATGCACTCAAAGTAACACCATTATTCTGTCTCCATGCTATCAGAAATATGACTAGCAATTTATGGTTGAATTTTCAAAAATATAAGATAACGACGACGACGGTTTTGTGATAGTCAGACACATCTCAGTTCCGATGCTTAACCGGACTAGCAAGTCGATCATATCTTCTTGTGCTCTGGACCAAACTGGATGCTATGTTGAAGATCTCCCACAAACAGCAGCGACAATAGACCTTTTGCGAGGTGTAAAGCTTCAAACGCTCAGGTTTCAGGTGCTTTCATTCGCCTCTCGGACGTCGTGACAAGCAGTCGCCTTCAACCAGCAGCAGTAGAGAGCTGAGTTTTGGATTGGATTTAAGAACTGAATTCAGAACCTGGATTATGGTCCACCTGAATTTTGAACCTAGGGCCAAGCATAGAATTTAGTTACAGAATTTAGTTACTGAATTTAGTTCCCTAGGCTTTGGATGATGAGCTACAGGGCGAATACCCCCCTTTGGCGGATGGGGGTGGGAGTCAATTTATACTTCGTATTGACAAAGTCGGACCATACCATCGATCACAGAGTGGACAGGACTAATACTGCTTGAAATTGATAATAGGTCATTAGGTGGTTTCGAGCATTCTTATGCCTGGAATTGGTCACCAATTTGAATTATCTTGATCCAGTTGGGATTAATGTTAATATATCATATTAGTCCTGAGCTTGGTGAATTTAATTCAAAAAGGAGGACTATTGTTATCAGGAATAGGAGTAAATTGATATCTTATGAACCGTTTAGGAACTCTCAAACCTTTCCGATCCGGTTTGGTGTCGGTAATGTTTACAAGTTGCAATGACAGCGAGGCTGATTGATCGGGTGTAAATACACTCTCCAATTGAGAAAAGTTTGAATGTTCTTAGATTTCTCCAACTTGGACACAGATGTCACCTTCTAACTAAGAGTGTGAGATGTGTGTTTCTGGAAGAGAACGGTTCACGTGGACCATTTCATCCAATCACACCTAGTATTTATTCACGAAATACATGTAGTTCTTGTTTCCTGGTTGCGTGCTCAACACTAAAAGGCCCAAAACTTAGATTAGACCTAAATTGCTCTAAAGCACTCAAAATGATTGGAAGAGAGAAAGTCAATAATAAAAACCGTGACAGAATAAATAAAAGCTAGTGCAGTGTGCCTAAGTGCATATATCGTTAAATAAAGAATTAAAAAGTTCACAGAATTTTATGCAATCCTTCCATTGTTTACATATTGTGACTTTCCTGGGCAATCTAGTGTTAAATGCGCATCCTTACGTTATATAATTTAACAAGCTTACTAACACCTGATTTTATTTTATTTTATTTTATGTTCTTAACGAAAACCGAGCCTGCTGAAACAAAGGATTATCATCGAAGATTTAAGACCAAGAAACAGACCCTAGAAAGTTCTCAAGAAAATGAAGACAAATATGTATTTTATAAAATTACCTAACTTTTGGTAAGTAAAATGCCTTACGATTTTTACTATCACTTTTATTATTAATAATAATATTATTATTATTATTATTATTATTATTATTATTATTATTATTATTATTATTATTATTGTAATTATTATTATTATCAATCTTATTATTTTTCCTTTATTCTTGATAATCTACTAGCTTGTGATATTAACAGGTGTCTCCGGTATAGTAAAAAGCAATGCAATGGGGCAAAAGGAAACGTAACGTAACTTCGACAAAGGTAGAAACAATTAGAACAGATTAGATTGGATAGTGTAAGTAGACCAAACATATCTACATTGATTAGGGAACTTCAAAGTAATAATCGTAAGTACCGCTTCAGACATAAAAGACTATATAGGAAAGCAGGGCCAAGACCGAAGCGGATACAATGCGAAATTTTCCAAAGTTTCATCGACGAGGACATTTATAACACAGAAGCAGCTGGTAGGATGACAAAATACCAATACGATACAGACGCACGACTCAATGATTGACTGGTTACAGGGTGAACCACACACTTCCTGCTTAAGTGACAAATTCTCTGGCGAACTTGCAATAGAAGATATTCGTATCTTTCGTTGCAAATTGATAGCCGTAAAGGAATCTGTCGCTTGGGTTACATGCTGGAGGATTTCCTCCTTCGTTACTAGTGTTCATTTGGGCACCATAGCCTAGTTCGTCTGGTATGGAAAGTGTGGATCGTTGTAACCACCCCCCTCGGCCAGAGCAGCCCATAAAGGGAAAAAAAAAGAATTTAGTTACAGAATTTAGTTCAAGATTACAGGTTAAGAATTAAAAACTATGTCGCTGGAACTAAATTCAAATTCTGGAACTGGTTTCTTGATTAAATTTAGAACTGAATTTAGTTCCTTAATTCATGTTCAGAATTCGATTTAGAATGAACAAAATTTAGGATACGAATAGACCTGGATTCTGGGACTAGATGTTAGATCTGAAATCCGAGCCTGAATTTTAGGATTGAATTTGGAACCAGAATTTAATTCCTAATTCAGTCTTAGAATTAAATTCCTAATTCATTTCCAGAATTCAGAACCTGCACGCTAACTTTACTAAACTTGGAACATGAATTCTGGAGGTAGATTTTACAGCTGATTTTAGTTGGTTCATTGAGATTCGGAATTTAGGTTTAGAATTCAGTTCTAGCACTTTGGAACCTGGATTCAGAAAATAAATTCAGTTTCATAATTCTAAAATTTACGATCTGATTTCTTGATTCTGCTTTAACAAAGCTTGTCCCAAATTTCAAGTTTGATATTTAAAACCAGCTCCAGAATTTAGTCCTGGCCCTGAATTTTAGTTTTTCTTCTACTGAGCATCCAAATCTACAAAAAAACTGATATTTAATTTATTTACTATGTTTGTCGTCAGCAAATCGTACACCAATTTTACAGGGTTTAACGAATTATGAATTTTAGTTGGTTTGTCGTAAAGCCGCCATAACCATAACCATAAGTTCAGTTTTGCTATGACTGAGTGGAAACATATATTGGAGGAGCCAAATGAATGAAAAACTAACAGAAAAGATGATTTGTTGGAAAAAAGATACGCTCAGAGACAAGACTCGAATCTGCGTTCTTATGCATTCCGTGCATACGCGCTACTATTTCGCCACTCTGAACCTTGTTATAGACACTCTAAAACGCAGTCAGACATGGTAGAACGTACATCGAACATGGTCTATATCCTGGCCGTCACCCGACCGATACCATACATTCAAACATCTTCTCTGTCCATCAAACACTAGTCTTTATACCCATTTTCCACTCAAGCACTGAGTACCAGTAAAGAAGGTGACAAGCGATTATAAATACACTCCCCTCCTCATCTTCCAGGGCGATGTTGAATAGTAGGCATGAGAGTCCGTCACCTCGTTGCAGTCTCCGGCGAGATCCGAACGAACTGGATAGTTCACTCGAAACCTGGGATCTGGTATTCACGGCATTTCTGGAGGATTTACCGCACGATGAAGATCTGGTCCGTTGTCGATCTGCCATCGATGAAGCCGGCTTGTTAACCTCCCATGAACTCATTCGTTTTAGGTGATAGACGACTGAAGATCATCTGGGATAGCACTTCGTAGGCGGCATTCAGCGTTGAGATTGCTCGGAAGTTCTCGCATTTCAAATTGTCCACTTTCTTCTGAATCCTTCGACTCCTCCAATAGCTGTTCACTTTCCCAGAACCTGACTATTAATCGGTGAAAACATGTGGCCAACTTTTCTGGGCGCATCTTGATGAGTTCAGCTGTGATGCTATCATTACCAACTACTTCGTTGGTTTTGAGTTGGTGCATAGCATCCTTAACTTCTTTCATTGTAGGAGCTGGTACATTTTCGTTTCCTTTTGTTTCCTCCGTTGTTGTGAACCCCCCTGCCAACGTTCTCCGCTACTTCCACCTTTGAAAGATAATAGTACAGTGGGGTCAAGTACAACGCGGATTCGGTTTTGCCGTTTTTTGCCGGATTTTTTCGTTTTTTGCCGGATTCGTTATTGCCGGATAACCGCGATAAACGGGACCCAGAGCATATGGGATTTCGACTGATTGGGGCTGTGAACGGTTATCTCGCTTCGGTCGACAGATAGAGCCACACAATCTTCGGCAAACTTGTTGTAGATACTCAGACCAACAATTTAGTGTAGTTTGACAGACAATTGGTTGAGAACTGCTCCGTCAGGGGCGCTTTGAAAAATGCATGATATAAATCATTCGCTTTACACAGACAAAATGATTTGAGCTTCAAGTAACTCGCAAATTATAGTATTTTGAAGAATGCGGGAATTCAAAGTTTGTCAAACAGCGAAAGTATTAACTCGGACTTACTCCATCAGATGTAGCTAGTGTGCTTGAATAGAAATATCAATTATCAGAATTATGTTCTTATAAAAAAACTAAAAGATATAAAGCGGTTTTGTTTGTTGAAAAGTTGTTGGGAATGTTATAGTTTACATTATAAAAACTATGTTTTGAGAACTTGTCCACAGAATGGCGCTAGTGTGATCACAATCTTACGATATAAAATTTATGATGTGATATCTCTAAAACCTGATGATATAGATTGGCGGTGTTTTCGGACAGAAAGTAGAGGAGGTAAAATAGATTAAATACTGTGAACAGTTGTAAAAATTTTTCTCACTTGGTGACGCTATGCAATTCTGGGTTGGAAATTCCTGTAATCTTGATTAATTTTGATTTATTAAAATCGTTTTTTCGAGGGTTTACAAACAGGTTAGAAGATTGAAAAAAGCTTGTGTGTGATAATTTAAGAGCAGTGTATCTTCCTCAACATAGCTTAGGATATCAAAAAGTATTCGATAATGTGAACAGTAGTTCAGTATTCGAAAAAAAGGTTGCGCAATCATGATGATTTAGAAAGCAATTTTTTGGGAAAATTATATTTATTTGTTTCGTGATTTCTATTAATTGACGGTAGAAATTTCTTCTACAATGCTTGTGTAGGAATTAATAACTGTCTGGTCGCGGACAAACTTGATAAGAAATATGATTACTTTTATGAGATTTATCACGTTTCGAAATATGCGTTTTCTATATAGTTTTCTGAATTTTTCGGTTTGCTAAAATAGCTGTTATTTCAGAGGATTTGCAAAATGATGCGAATTCATGTGCTTCCTTCCGTCATAAAATGATTTTGTGTCATGCGATTCTCTAACAAATCTACTAGCATACATTCTACGCGACGCTATCGTAATTGTGTTAGTGTGTTTCTGCAGAATTATTTTCTCGCATACATACTACTATATACTAGTCGAGTTGTGTTGAGAGCTAGAATATAAAAACAACTACAGTGCAACAGAGAGAACGATTATAGATTCTTTCATTCGTTTCATTTGGTTGTGTTATAGACGTGAATATATAATTGAATCCTATAAATACGTTGTAGCTAACTTTCTGATCATCCAGTAGAAATTAGGCAGATAGGGCATTTTGGGCGCGTGAAAAAAATCTGGAATGGGAAAATCAAATTTTCATTGGTTTTCCTTTACCAGTTGCCTGCTACAAAGTTTTTGAATTAATTTACGAACTTCACAAAATTCGAGGATGTAAGATTTCGATTCGTTGAAAAACAGCTAAGCTATGACAGCTCGAAGTTACCGTTCCAACTTTTTTTCAGGCTTGGTATTTGGAGTGTTAATAATGTAGCAAATCCACGTGCTTTAAAAAATTCGCAGCGTTCGAATCTCCCAGTTCACTACCGGAGCAATTAAAAAGGCTGGATGACTCGAGAAATTTTCCAAGATTGGGTGCAAAACTGTTTCATTCCCGTTTCATTTTTGCTTAAATCGCAACATCGGAATTGATTTGATTGCATTCAATCAGTTTTAGTTCAAATTAAGTCATTAACGTTGAAAAATTGCTGGAAAAAAATACTTCCTTTTTTTTTTTAACCTGGTACACAAATCGATGATATTGAGAACGGAAGAATAATTTTTGAAATTAAGGATTTCGGTGAAAAGATGGGTGCTGAACATCTTTCTCGTGAGGAAATTGATGACATCATCGCTGATAAATTGATTACGGCAGAAGAAATTGTCGCTGATGTTACGCAGATACAGATGATAAAGACGATATTATTATTCCACAAACAAGCGCTGAAGAAATCAATTCAAAAATTTTGCTCCTCAACGAATTGGAGAACTTTTGTTCTTTGGATAACAACATCGGACGACGAGAACAAATGCAACATATCCTTAGACAATCTAATACACAGCTAAAGAACTTATTGATTGAATGGAAGAACGATCAGAGTGAACAAAACTAACCACAAATATAACTTACTGTACGATTAATAATTTGAATAATATCTTCATTTTCGACTATTTTTGATACAATTTGTTATTTAAATAAATTCAACCTTCCATAACAATTCCTAAAACTAACATTAGTCAATGATTTTAAATTAATTAATCCTTTTAAAGATCTGGGTAATATCAAATTCCTGCCGAAACAGTTCGATTGTTTTCTCCAATTGATGCGGTCTCAATAGAATGGTTTTCTATGCATTAAAATAATTCGTAAATTCTTTCTATCGCAAACGCTCAACAGTCGTATTCGACCATAGAGGATTTGAGCGTTCTGTTGTAAACAAAACCTAATTTTGAGGATAACATCAAATAAATAATTTTCGAAGTACTAGGGTTTACATTTAGTATCACGAAGACCTTTAAAACATGTATTGCCTAATGGCACTATATTGTGAACTGTTTTGCGGTTCCTGAAAATGGTACTGTCTTTTTCGACATCCGCCGCGTCGAAGCCATTCAGAATAAACTTCTTCGGTTTACTTTTCGTAGTTTCCCTTGCAGTGATCTCTACATCATAAATTTATCGTTTTTTACTTTTTATCAGTTCCCCGAAATATGTCTTTGGTCGTTTACGTAGCAGCTTTTGTTACAATCTCGAATTGGTTATCCGCACTTGTTACAAAAACTGAATTTGGACTTTTCCCTGTTCAATATAAAAGGTTTAATTCAAATAAAAAATAAAATGAAACTATATGAGCAATATATATATCGCATAATTGTATAAAAAATCAAAACATTAAGTATGAAATTCGAGTTTTCACTCTATCAAGATCCTCAGATTTCAGATGTCGATAGCTTATTTATCTTAATACTTAAGTAACTTACTAACGCCTTCTAGAAAAACAGTTTAAAATCTGTCTCTCCTTCGTCAACTTGTTCAAAAACTGATCGATAAGATCACTCTCATAAACAAGTATGGTATTCTGATACAGAAGATCACATTGTTGATACAATAAGAACTGTTTCATCAATCATTCAATAGGTATTGGAATCTTAAAACACCTTCTCGAAGAAACCATCAACATGATTTTGAGTTGCAGGAATTTCGAACGCTGAATTGCACACTAGAGTCAGCCATGCGAGAAATTTCAATTATTGTTTACACCATTTGATCTGTTTTGACCTCCGGAACATTCTTTCCGAAAACACCGACACTACCGAAAATAAAATATTCGCGATATTTCATGTTTAAACTGTTTTTCTAATGTGAACATATGAATTATTTCATGCTCTTTTCAAAGTGCTCCTGGCGGAGCAGTTCTCAACCAATTGTCAGTCAAACTACACTAAATTGTTGGTCTAAGTATATACAACAAGTTTGCTGAAGATTGTATAGCTCTATCTGTCGACCGAAGCGAGATAATCGTTCACAGCCCCAATCAGTCGAAATCCCATATGCTCTGGGTCCCGTTTATCGCGGATTCGCTTTTCACGCCCCCGGTGAACCGCGTTATACGAGACCCCTCTGTATTTACTCCCGTTTTGTTGTCCTACAATCGTACTCCTCAAATAATCCAGGAAGACATGAATATTTTTTTTTAATTTATTTATTTCGTCAAGCCAATGTAGACTACACATAAATGGTATTTTGCATAATTTGTTCTGGCGTGTATTTTTAAAAATAAATTCCTGGTTCGCAATTGACGGCTATGTATATAAAATTTTAATTGCGGTAATAATGAATAATGAATTATGAAGCTGATTGAATGCGTTGAGGAATAATGTCGCTGATAAAATAAAGCATTGCAAAGTCGCGGTGTTCTTTATGTGTTTGTATATTGATGAGCATGCAACGTGTTTCAAATGATGATAGAGGAAATGCTGTTCAGTTTAGTTTACGAAGTGCATATAAAAGAAATTGTTTTTGAATAGATTCAATGCGTTCTTTGTGAATAATATTATATGGATTCCATAGTATATAACAATTTTATTGTATATGGGCCTTTAAAGTTATGACTGAAGCGTTTAATAAAGCTCAGCATACTATTTACTTTATTGATTATTGTACTGTACTGTTCCACAAATTTTAGCTGTACTGTAATGTTCCACAAATGGAGTCAATGATTATACCTAAATCATGTAATGTAAATTAATCGTGAAGTAGACTGATTTCGTGCTGGAATATTACAGCGTCGTTATTTTTTATCTCCACGAAGAGTTTCATGTCGTCTGCATATATAAGCACATTTCGATGTTTGAATATAAAAGAAATGTCGTTTATATGTAAAATGAAAAGAGGAGGCCCTAGGTGAGAGCCCTGAGGTACGCCAGAAGTTATATTAATTGGTTTAGTGAGAACGGCACTGCAGTTTCATTTCCTTACACTCCGCTTCTTCCAAGGGGCGTTTTTTCTCGAATGATGCGGGTCTGCTGTTTCCGCTTCTATCTGTATCGTTCCACGTTCTGCCGGGTTCCATGCTGCAGCATCACTACCCGCGCTGCGTTCTTCTCCTACATAATCACTCTGCACCACGTCACGCCAGTGTACAGTACGTATATTTCCCGTACGTATACGTATTTACGTTAGTGCCACGATAAGTCCTGACATCGATAATGCCGGATAAGTGCCGTCCATCAATTAGAACGTGGTCAATTTGCGATTCCGTTTGCTGTGGCTGAATGGCCATGTTCTTGAAGGTCGATCGATGAGTCGTAGACCATTTTCGTTTGTCAGCTGGTAAGCGCTGAACTTTCGAATCATCGGCCTGAGCTCCTCCTCCGGGCTTATCTTTTTTAATGCCGAAGAGCAAATAAAATTTTAACCTGGAAATGTACTGAAATGGGATTTAAACTAAAGAGTCAGAGGAACCCCACAAGAAATAATGAACCTATAAAAGTCGTAGGGCAGCCCTACTGTAAACTCTTTCAAACTGCTTCCGATTTTCATATGACATTTTTGGATTTCTTCCATATCAACGTTAAGTCTTAGTACAGCATTCCTAACTTAGCCAACTGCTCGACAAGAATAGTCATTCCTCAGCCATGTCCACTGTATGTACTTACATGGGCTCCAACGGTTTCTTATACCTACCAGAGGATCCGGAACAGGAAAGCATTCCATTCATCGTGACGGAAACAAAAAAAGTGTGGACAAAGTTATCTGACCAGCGGTACAAAACCGTCGACTTCCGCACCCTTTCTGGACTGGACTTGTGTAAACTCGGCTGGTGTGTATCAGGAGTCCTCGTTTCCGTCGTGCCGACCAAGTCGGTTGGAGGCAATAAATCTGTAATTAACAGGACAGCTACTTCGGTGAGGAAAAAATCCGAAGCTTGCCTGCTGCTTGGATAACAGTAGTACATAAACAAGTCGGCAGGTTGATAAAGGTAAAGAAAATTTGAAACACTGTTGGTTTGCTTTGAAAGAGTTGCGCCGTTGCAGTAGAGGTTTTTCTTTTGCATCGAAAGAAATAGACTTCACATCAGCAATTGGGTTCAACCCTGTGCAAAACGTTCAATGGTCGATAAATACAAACAATAATATGAATGGGTAAACAATTCAAGCGAGCAAACAGTAGTTTAACACTCTCAAAAGGAACGCTCTTTTACTGTTCGATGATATGGGAAATATACGTACTGTACGATGATGTAATTTCATTCAACTTCGATGTTCTTTTTTCTAGGGAGTATATAGTTATTTTGTTAGTAGCCTAAACTGATCTTTCTACAATTCTCTACACTGAACGGTACCGGTTCTCTACAAGCAACCGTTGAAAACGGATGAAGACTGTCAGCCAATGGAACTCAAGCCTAACAGTTGTTGGTACTCGTCATGTATCAAAAAGGGAAAAAAGTGCACTCTGCTTCCATTCGACGACCAAGACTTTCCCTTTCTGGTTTCCTTCCGGTGTTTCAGTCCTTGCCAAAGTGTACGGAAGATGACTTTGAAGAAAAACTGACGATGGTCCGGTTCGACCAGAGGGCTTTCGTCATATGCATTCAGTAAGGAGTTCCCGGGCTCTGCTTCACGACGGGAGGTTTGACAATGTTAATTCACGAATGGCGAGCACAGTTACGGTTAGTACGTGATATGGAAATGATGTGTGTGTGATGGAAGATTGTTGTGTAATTGCTAGAATTGACTGATCAGCTAAATAGACTTCCGAACGAAAAGAGTTTTTGTGATGCGTCGTCAATGGGGAATCATACTCGATGCAGTCGATGAAGTACAGAACATTTATGCCTGCAATGATGCAAAGAATCTTGATCTAATCTCTTATTTTTTTGTGTGTTCTCTTACTTCTAACGCGTGAAATCGTTCCAATTAGGCCACGACTACCAATGGCGATACGGCACTGCACCTGGCCGCCCGGCGGAAGGACGTCGAGATGGCCCGGATTCTGATCGACTATGGAGCCAACGTTGATCTGCAGAATGGCGATGGTCAAACCGCGCTGCATATAGCGGCGGCCGAAGGCGACGAAGCGATGGTCAAGTACTTCTATACCGTTCGTGCTTCTGCATCCATCATCGATAATCAAGGTAAGTGTTTATGATACTCTACGGCATCCCATGCATCATGAATTTCGGAGGTTTTTTTTAATACATGAGCCATGTGCCAGTGGAGTTTTTGTTATTTAAAGTGGAAGTGAAAATTCGAATATCCAAGACCGTGAAAGTTGCACCAGAAATTGCGGCAAAAAACTCTACAATGAAACGAACTTACTTTTTTAAGCGACCGATTTTTACAAACTTAGGTTCAAATACAAGTTCTTATGATCCAGTACATAATTTTTGAATTTCATCCGGTTCCGGAATTTCAAGGTGATGAGTGTCCAAAATTTTAAACCGCCTTATAAAGCGCACCGGTATTTACATGCGGTGGTACGGAAAAAGAAAACACAACACCGCCTCTACGAACGAAGCACGCTGTGTGTGGTGTTTGGTTTCATACACACGGTAAAGAAATCTAAAGCCAACACCGATGCTCGATTTTGAAACCACAAACGAGTCCATCGTTTTGAATCAGAATCACGCTGCTGGCACGAATGTCTGTTACCGATGTGTGATTTTTGTTGAATACGTGATGAGGTAGAAATAGCTACTCTACGAGATGTGCGTCCGAAAGAAAGAAAGAATTTCAATAGATCCAAGATTGAACCGGAAGCGCACTACTTCGCGATGAATATAATATTTTTACAGCCGGTAATATAATAATATCTTACCGTTGCTGCAGTGATGTCAATGAAAACTGTAGAAAATATGTACATACACAGTGTCAACAAAATTGATTGAAAATCCTAGCACAAAGTAGGTTTTCTACAACTGATTCAAAAAATAATACCATGTTTATCTTGAATTACATATAGAAAAGTAACATAAGAGCAGAATTTCGCTTAGTTCGTTCATTTTAGAATAATTGGTTTATTCGAAATAGAGCATGAGAGGTGAGCCAAACAACTGGAATTAATACAAATATTTCGTCTCAATATTTAGAACGAGAGACTTTTTCATTGAATTTATTGTTAGTGGGTATTGAAAAAGGAACAAATTCCTTAAAACAAGTCAATGAATTACCATGCACGTCTTATTCGAATATAACAAAGCAAACTTATTGTGGCTGAAACGGTCGAACTTTGATTCAAATAATTTTTTTATTATCATATTGAAAGAGGTTGAATTTTATCTTGATCCGACTCCATAAATAATGAAAGATAAAGCTATCTAACCTTCCTATAGTTGACGACACAAAAAAGTACGCACTTTTCGAAGCAGATTGTACAACTATTCGAGCTTGTAGGCTGGGTTATTTAATGACCCCTATGACTTACTGCAATCAATATGAAATATCAATTTATTTATTATACTATACTGATCTATGTAGTGACCAGGAAGATGGTGGAAGACAAAGAAAACGGGATTAGAATCGACATGTAGATCGGATTAGTGATCGAAAAATGGATGGTGGAAGACAGAGTTTACAAAATTACAAAATAAACATAAATTATTTGTTCCCTTTTTCAGTTTTCATTTTTAATATTTCGAAACACATCTCAATACATTTCAAACAGTCAAAATTGCTGATTTTAACTTGCTGGTGATAATTGAAAACTCAAATGAGAACCGCTACCTTCTATTTATCATTATGGTCGGAGAGAGTTTTGTGTTATCGAGTTGATGTTTATGTCTATTCATTCGCACTTGCTTACTAAACTACTGGTAAACTACTTGGCACTACAAACTGAGTAAGCAAAACTTCAACAGACCAGATACGGTTCTACAATTGACGATGAATTCTGGGAGCTTCGGCAACATAAGTAAAATGAATGAGAAAGGATATGCTGACAGTCAACGGCCATAAATTTTATTTTCATCTAATAATATTCCATTGAAATGAAGTTTTACCGAAGTGCTGTTGAATACTTTTTACTACAATTTATTTATCTACACCAGAACCTGAATTTTGTTCAGGAACTGGAATTGAATTGTAGAACTAAATTCGGAACCTGGGACGAGCCCCGAACTCAGTTAAAAATTCAGGTTCAATATCCACATCAAGAAGGAATGTAGTTCTAGAACTCTGGCACTGAACTTATTTTCAGAATCCTGGTTCCGAAATTAACTCTTGAACTGAATTTCGAACTTGAGTTTCAAACTTGAATTAAGGAACTGCATTCCAGAACCGAAGTTCCGATGCAGGTTCTGAATTCTTAACCTGAATTCTGGAGATGAACTCTGAAATCAAATTTTGAATCTGAATTCAGGAAGCAAATTCTAAACTGAATTCAGGAAATAAATTATGATTCGGAATTCTGATTCAATTCAAAATCCAGAATCCAGATCTAACTTAATTTATGACATGTCTAGTCAAGAAATCAATTTTCGAACCCGAATTTAGAATAAAAATTCAGTTCCATAGTCTAAGATTTAACCA